>NC_058091.1:103037857-103349404 GCF_020171115.1 Neogale vison
TTCACCACACCCAGTGCTCCATGCAAGCTGTGCCCTCTATAATACCCACCACCTGGTACCCCAACCTCCCACCCCCCCCCCCCACTTCAAACCCCTCAGACTGTTTTTCAGAGTCCATAGTCTCTCATGGTTCACCTCCCCTGTAAGAAAGCATTTTGCATTCTTACAGGCACCGTTGGAGAGTACCCATTGTTCCACATTCTTGTATGCACTTAGTATTGTCAGTAATTTTAAATTTAATCATCTCATAGGCATGTAGTGGTATCCCATGGTTTTAGTGTGTCAACTAATGACTAATGATTTTGAATATCTTTTCATGTGCTTATTTTGGCATATATAATCTTTGATGAGTCTCTGGGCAAGAGTATTTATTGCCCATTTCTCAAATGGTTGTTAGTTTTCTTCTTTTTTTTTTTTAAATTTTTTATTTTTTATAAACATCTATTTTTATCCCCAGGGGTACAGGGCTGTGAATCGCCAGGTTTACACACTTCACAGCACTCACCAAAGCACATACCCTCCCCAATGTCCATAACCTCACCCCCCTTTTCCCAGCCCCCTTCCTCCGGTTGTTAGTTTTCTTATGGGTTTCTTTTTTTCTTATGTTGAGCTTAGAGGGTTCTTCATATGTTCCAGATTCAAGTTGTTTGGTAGATAGGTGCTTTGCAAATACTTTCTCACAGTCCGTAGCTTGTCTTCTCATTCTTTTAACAGTATCATTCACAGAGCAAATGTTTTTAATTTTTGTGAAGTCTAGTTTAACAGTTTTTCCTCTTGTAAAATATTTCTTCTAAAAATTATTGTTTTATTTTTTTATTATTTTATTTTTTAAAGATTTTATTTATTTATTTGAGAGACAGAGACAGTACTTGAGCACAGCGTGAAGGGTGGGGCATGGGCAGGGGTAAAGCAAGGGGAGAGGGAGAAGCAGACTTCCCGCTAAGCAGGGAGTCCCACCCCAGTCTGGGTTCCAGGGCTCAGAGATCATGACCTGAGCCAAAGGCAGGTATTTGACTGAGGCACCCAGGTGCCTCTGAGATTTTATTTTTAAGTAATCTTTACACCCAACATGAGGCTTGAACTCACTAGACCAGGTGGCAGATTATATCGACTGAGCCATCCAGGTGTCCCTACAGTTTTACTTTTATTATTTATTTATTTTTATAGTTTTACTTTTAGATCTATGATCCATTTTAAAAATGATTTGTATAAGGTATGAGGTTTAGGTAAATGCTTTTTTACATATGAATGTCCTATTTTCCACCACCATTTGTTGAAAACAGTCTTTTCTTCATTGAATTGTTTTTGTACCTTTTGTCAAAAATCATTTGGCTGAATTTGTGTGGGTCTATTTTGACCCCCTCTGTTCTTTTTTTTTAAAGATTTTATTTTATTTTTTATTTATTTGAGAGAGAGAGACAGTGAGAGAGAGAATGAGCGAGGAGAAGGTCAGAGAGCGAAGCAGACTCCCCATGGAGCTGGGAGCCTGATGTGGGACTCGATCCCGGGACTCCAGGATCACGCCCTGAGCGTCCAACCAACTGCGCCACCCAGGCGTCCTGACCTCCTCTGTTCTGTTCCGCTGATTTATATATCTTTCTCTTTACCAGTATCACACTTTCTTGACTTGTATAGTTTTATGGTGTCTTAAAAGTGGCCAGTATGATTTCCTCCGATTTTGTTCTTTAGTTTTTTTTTTTTTTAAGATTTTATTTATTTATTTGACAGATAGAGATCACAAGTAGGCAGAGAGGAAGACAGGCCGAGAGAGAGGAAGAAGCAGGTTCCCCATGGAGCAAAGAGCCCGATGTGGGACTTGATCCTAGGACTCTGGGATCATGACCTGAGCTGAAGATAGAGGCTTTAACCCACTGAGCTACCCAGGCACCCAGATTTTGTTCTTTTTAAAGATTGTGTTAGCTATTCTAGTTTATTTGCCTTTCCAAATAACATTTAGAAATGTAAAGAGAAAGATTACGTTTAGAATCAACTGCAGAAAATCCTGCTGGTGCTTTGGAATTGGATTAAACCGTGGATCAATTTGGGGAGAAGTGCTGTTTTTACTTTGTTCTGATCTGTGAACATGCACATCTTTTCATTTATGTAGGACTTTGTTTCATTAGTGTTTTATAGTTTTTGATATATAGGCCCTTCCTGTACATGTTTTGTTAAATTTACACCAAAGTATTTAATTTTGGGGGAACTTTTATAAATGTCACTTAAAAATTTTGTTTTCAGGGATGCCTGGCTGGCTCAGTTGGAACAGCATGCGACTCTTGATCTTGGGGTTGTGATTTACAGTCCCATGTTGGGTGTAGAGACTACTTAAATAAATAAAACAAATTTAAGAAATAACAATGTAAATTGAAAAATTGTACATTGTTAGGGTATAGAAATACAATTCAGTGTTGTGTGTTGCTCTTGTATCCTGTGTCCTTGCTAAACTTATTTATTAGTTTTAGGATTTTTTTTTAATTCCTTGGAGTTTTCTGTAAAGACATTCGTGTGATTTGTGAATGGGGACAGCTTTATTTAATCTTTCTCTTCTAAGAGTTTTACTTATTTTTTGTCACCTGGTTTCTGTCTAGGACTTTCGTGTATGATGAATAGGAGTAGTGAGAGTGAGCATACTTACCTTGTTCTCAGTCTAAGGGTTAAAGCAGTCAGGCTTTCAGGGGTGCCTGGCTGGCTCAGTCAGTAGAGCCTGCAGCTGTTGCTCTCAGGGTCCTGAGTTTGAGCCCCCTGTTGTGCATAGAGTTTACCTGAGGGGGTAAAAAAAAGGCATTCAGGCTTTCAGAGTTGAGTATAATGTTAACTGTGGAGTTTTTTAATGACATTCATGAGGCTCAAGAAGTCTTTTTTTCTGTTTCTAGTTTGCTTACTATTTTTCTGACAAACGGATGTTGAATTTTGTTACATATTTCCTCTGTTTCTGTTGATAGGGTGGTGAGGTTTTTCTTTTTTACTTTGTTAATTTGGTAGATTACATCAATTGTTTTTTTTGGGGGGGGGTATTGAACCAGCCTTGCATTTCCAGGATAAAGCCTACTTGGTCTTAATTATTCGTTGTTTTTTTTTTTTTTTTTTTTTTTTTTGGTCCTAGCTATTCTTTTTATATATTCCTAGATGTGATTTACTAATATTTTGTTGAGGACTTTTGTGTGTCTTTGTCCAGTTGTTTTTGTTTTTTGGTACTGTTTTTGTGTGATGTTGGTATCAAAATAATACTGACTTTATAAAATAAGTTGGAAAGTATTCCTTTCTATTCTATATTCTGGAAGAGAATGTATATCATTGGTATCCTTTCTTGAAAAGTTTGGTAAAATTCTCCAGTGAAGTCACCTGAGCCTGGAGAGTTCTCTGAGTTTTTAAGTTACAGGTTCAATTTCCTTTATAGTTATAGGACTATTCAAATCATTGATTTCATATTGAGTGAGTTGTGGTAGTTAATGCTTCTTAAGGAATTGGTCCATTTCAGCTAAGTTGTCAATTTTTTTAAGAGGGGGAGGGGCATAGGGAGAGGGAGAAAGATAATCTTAAACCTCTGTGCAGGGCTTTATCTCATGACCCTGAGATCATGACCTGAGCCAAAATCAAGAGGGAGCTGCTTAATGGACTGAGCCACCCAGGCTTCCTTAAGTTGTCAAATTTATGTGTGTAGAGTTGTTACATTATCCTTTTGAGTCTGCAAAGTCCACAGTGACATTCCTAAGTTTATTCCCAATACTGGTGATTTGTATCTTACCTCTCTCTTATTTTTTGCTGTGTTGGTCAGTTTTTTTTTTTTTATCTTTAAAGAAAGTTTTTTTGTTGTTGTTTAATTTTCCCTATTCTGTTTTCAGTTTCATTGATTTCTGCTTATTTTTGTTATTTCCATCCTTTGCTTTGGGTTTATTTTGCTCTTCTTTTTCTAGTTTCTTGAGGTGAGAGTTTAAATTACTGATTTGAAACTTAACTTCTTTTCTATGGTGAACATTAAGTGCTATAAATTTTCCCTCTCAGCCCTACATTAGCTATTTCCCAAAAATTTTCACATTTTATATTTTCATTTTAATTCAGTTTATTTGAAAAAAAATGTTTTTTGAGCTTCTTTCTTTGGCCCACAGGTTCTTTAGAAGTCTGTGTTTTTAGTTCGCAAGTGTTTGCAGATTTTTCTGTTATCTGTTACTGATTTCTAGTTTGATTGCATTGTGGTCCCATTATTTTAAGTTTGTTGAGGTTTGTTTTATAGCCTAGAATCTGTTTTATCTTGGTATACATTTAATGGGTACTTGAAAAGAAGTATATTCTGGGATTCCCAGGTGGCTCAGTCAGTTGAGTGTCTGGCTCTTGATTTTGGCTTAGGTCATGATCTGAAGATTCTGAGTTCAAGCCCTGAGACAGGCTCCATGCAAAGTCTGCTTGAGATTCTTTCTCCCACTCCCTCTGCCCCTCCCTTTGCTCACACTCTTTCTGTTTCTCAATAAATAAAATCTTTAAAAGGAAAAAGCATATTCTGCTGTTCATATATGTGTGTGTATATATATATAAAACAGCAGAATTGCTTTTTCCTTATATATGTATATATATATTAGATTCTGATAGCTTTATTGTGTTATTAGACTTTGATTTTGTTTTATTGTATTTTTTAGTATCTCCTTGTGTAACTTCTTTTATTTTTTAAAGATTTTATTTATTTATTTGAGAGAAAGAGGTCAAGCACATGAGTTGGGGGGAGGGGCAGAGGAAGAGGGAGAAGAAGGCTCTTTGCTGAGCTCAGAGCCAGATGCAAGGAGCTTGATCCCAGGACCCTGAGAGTATGACCTGAGCTGAAAGCGGACATTTAACCAACTGAGCCACCTGGGTGCCCCTCTTTGTGTAACTTCTTTAGTAGTTGCTCTGGGTATTATACTATATATACTACATATATATAACTTAGCACAGTCTGTTGGTGTCAACATTTTACCAGTTCAAGGGAAGCATAGAACTCTAACCTCCCTTTACATTACTTTGTCCTCTCCCATTTATAATTAATTATGTTAAATATTTTCTTTACACATACTGAAAATCACACAGTTGTGTTTGAGTCAAACATAATTTAGAATGCTCAAGAAAAATTTATTGTATTTACCTGTTTTTTTAAAAAAAGATTATTTATTTATTTATTTGACAGATGGAGATCACAAGTAGGCAGAGAGAGAGAGAGGAGGAAGCAGGCTCCCGGCTGAGCAGAGAGCCCAGTGTGGGGCTCGATCCCAGGACCCTGAGATCATGACCTGAGCTGAAGGCAGAGGCTTTAGCCCACTGAGGCACCCAAGCACCCCTGTATTTACCTGTATTTTTGCTCCTACCACATTCTTCTTTTCATTCTGTTACTCTATTTTTTTTTTACATCATTTAATTATGTTTGAGGTGGAGCCCTAGAACCTATACTTTAACAAATCTTCCTAGATGATTCTTATGATTATGCAAGTTTGTGAAGCACTAGGGACAATTACTGAAACTCCATGGGGAGTGGGGAGGAATGTTCTTCCTGTTTCAGACTTGTTTTGTGTAGTGGTTGTGTAGATGGATTTTCAGTTAACGGAGTTGGAATATTATACTATAACATATAATAGTAGTCAGGTACGTAACTAGTAATTTTCCCAAGACGTATGAAGAAATTGACTTTCTGTTCTTTTAAATCTTAAGTGCAAACAGTACACATTATATTACTTTCATTATATTAGTAACTGTAACTAGTCTGAAACTAAGAAAGAATATATATGATGTAAGATTATTTGTAAAGGAGTCATTGTAACTTGAACAGTAAAGCACTGTAAGAGTCCAGTGCTGTCACACACTTGTATATTATTACACACAATTTTTCTTCGGGGTTCTTTTCTAGGGGTATTAATTATTACCTCTGAGGTCAAATAAGCAGTTTCCTTAGATTTTGTATTTATTGCCCATGTGGTGTAACTATGGAGGATTACTATGTTGTATAAAACTAAACTGCCTTTTTTTTAAGTACCATTTTTTGAATACTTAATTTTCACTGTGCTAAGTGCTTTATATGTACCATTGATCAACAATCTTCTGAGGTTAAGTATCCTCAGTACACTGAAGCTTAAAGAGGTTAGCCATTAACTTTATTTAGCCCAGAACTAGTAAGTGGCAACTTTACATAAAACCTCAACTCTAACACTGCAGTCTTTGTCTTAGTCTCACTGAAAGATAGAACTGTGCAGTCTAGGCATTTATTAATACCTGGGTGTCATGTATTGTGTGCTATTATTCAGGATTCAGAAATGAATGATGTTACTGTTCCTCCTTTCAACACACCTACATGATCTAAACAGGGTGGTAGGGGGACCTCCATTATGGAAAAATTCTTGCAATGCACTATAGTTATTTCTTCATAAAGCAATTATAGCTTATTTTGTACAATTTTTGGGGTGTCTGGGTGGCTCAGTTGGTTAAGCATCTGACTCTTGGTTTCAGCTTAGGTCATGATTTCGGGGTTCTGGGATCTAGCCCCACGTCAGGCTCTGCACTCAGCAAGTCTGCTTGAGATTCTGTCCCTCTCCCTTTGCCCCTTCCCCTGGTCACACACTCTCTGTCTCTCAGATACATAAATCAACCTTTAAAATTATTTTATATAATTTTTATGTTATGAAAAATAATTTCATTTTAAACCACAGATTGAGAAGATCTGATCACCCGGAATTAAAGTTGGCTCAGAAACCTTTTCAACTGCAAAAATGTTGGAGGAAGATATGGAAGTGGCCATCAAGATGGTGGTTGTAGGGAATGGAGCAGTTGGAAAATCAAGTATGATTCAGCGATATTGCAAAGGCATTTTTACAAAAGACTACAAGAAAACCATTGGAGTTGATTTTTTGGAGCGACAAATCCAGTATGTACTTGGCCATTTTATCCCCTCAGTGTTGATTTGTGAACTCAGTGTAGCCCAAGGTTAGGATCCAGTCTGGTGGCAATGGCTAATGAGATAGTTGGTGGTGGTTTTCAAATACTCAGTCCTGTGTGTGTTGTTTTGTTTTGTTTTGTTTTTTCTTTTTCCTTTCTCTGTAATGTCTCAAGTTTGTATTTAAGTTCTAGTTAGTTAACACAATCTATCTTTATCCTTCTTCTCACTGTTCATCTATTTTCCCCCCTTTTTTCATATGCCCCTCCCTACCCTTCCTCTCTTGTATCTGTTTTATATTTATGGGTGGCACCTAGCTTACTTCTTAAACACAAACTGATACTTGACTCTAATGAGATTTCTGTCCACTACAAGCTCAACTGGACATTTTGCAGGTTCAGTTCCAGACCACCACAATAAAGCGAGTCAAATGAATTTTTTGTTTTTTTCAGTGCATGTTAAAGTTATGTTTACATTGTACTGTAGTCTGTTAGGTGTGTTAGTTATGTCTAAAAAAATAATGTATATACCTTCATTTAAAAATACATTCTTGCTTAAAAATGCTAACCATCCTCTGATCTTTCACGAAGCCTTAATCTTTTTGCTGGTAAAGGATCTTGCCTTGATGTTGATGGCTGCTGACTGATCAGGGTGGTGGCTGCTAAAGGTGAGGGTGGCTGTGGTGATTTTTTAATATAAGACAGCAGGGGGACGCCTGGGTGGCTCAGTTGGTTGGGCAGCTGCCTTCGGCTCAGGTCATGATCCCAGGGTCCTGGGATCGAGTCCCACATCAGGCTCCTTGCTCGGCAGGGAGCCTGCTTCTCCCTCTGTCTCTGCCTGCCTCTCTGTCTGCCTGTGCTCTCTTGCTCTCTCCCCCTCTGTCTCTGACAAATAAATAAATAAAATCTTAAAAAAAAAAAAAAAGACAGCAGGGCACCTGGGTGGCTCAGTGGGTTAAAGCCTCTGCCTTTGGCTCAGGTCATGATCTCAGGGTCCTGGGATGAGTCCCTCATTGGACTCTTTGCTCAGCAGGGAGCCCGCTTTCCCCTCTCCCTGCCTACTTGTGATCTCTGTCAAATAAATAAATAAAATCTTAAAAAAAAAAATCTTATATAATATAAGACAACTTCACTGTTATATATATATAATATATATATATATAATATAAGACAACAGTGAAGTTTGTCTCATCGATTCACTCTGCCTTTCAGGCATGATTTCTCTGTAGCACATGATGCTGTTTGAGGGCATTTTACCCATGGTAGAATTTCATTCAAAATTGAAGTCAGTTCTTTTTATTTATTTATTTATTTATTTATTTTAAAGATTTTATTTATTTATTTGACAGAGAGAGCTCACAAGTAGGCAGAGAGGCAGGCAGAGGGCGGGGCGGGGGGAAGCAGGCTCCCTGCTGAGCAGAGAGCCCGATGCGGGACTCGATCCCAGGACCCTGAGATCATGACCTGAGCCGAAGGCAGCGGCTTAACCCACTGAGCCACCCAGGCACCCTGAAGTCAGTTCTTAAACCCTACTGAATCACTATATTGTATACCTGAAACTAATGTAACACTGTATGCTAGCCTTACTGGAATTAAAATTTTTTTTTAAAGTTTTTTTTTTTTTTTTTTTTAAGATTTTATTTATTTATTTGACAGACAGAGATCACAAGTAGGCAGAGAGGCAGGCAGAGAGAGAGAGGAGGAAGCAGGCTCCCTGCTGAGCAGAGAGCCTGATGTGGGGCTTGATCCCAGGACCCTGGGATCATGACCTGAGCCGAAGGCAGAGGCTTTAACCCACTGAGCCACCCAGGTGCCTCTGGAATCTACTTCTTCCAAAGTCTTGTTGATATTTGACCTCTTCCAGTGAATCACAAAAAAAAAATTTTTTTTTTTTTTAAGATTTTATTTATTTATTTGACAGAGAGAGATTACAAGTAGGCAGAGAGGCAGGCAGAGAGAGAGAGGAGGAAGCAGGCTCCCTGCCGAGCAGAGAGCCCGATGTGGGACTCGATCCCAGGACCCTGAGATCGTGACCTGAGCCGAAGGCAGCGGCTTAACCCACTTAGCCACCCAGGCGCCCCCCAAAAAAATTTTTTTTAAGAATTATTATTTATGTATTTGACAGAGAGAGAACACGAACAGGCGGAGTAGCAGGTAGAGGGAGAGGAAGAAGCAGGCTCCCTGCTGGACAAGGAGCCCTATGTGGGGCTCAGTCCTAGGACCCTGGGATCATGATCTGAGCCAAAGGTAGTCGCTTTATCAGTTGAACCACCCAGGCGCCCCGAATCACAGATATTCTTAATGCCATCTAGAATGTTGAATCTTTCCTATAAAACTTTCAATTTTCTTTGCCCAGACACATCAGAGGAATCACTGTCTGTGGCAGCGATAATCTTACACAATGTATTTCTTAAATAGTAAGGCTTGGAAGTCAAAATTACTTCTTAATCCATGGGACACAGGATGGATGCTGTATTAGCAGACATGAAAACAACCCTCTTTCATTGTACATCTCCATTAGAGCTCCATTAGCATTGTCAGTGAGTGGTCAGATTTTGGAGTAATGTTTGTTCTCAGCAGTAGGTCTCAATAGTGGGCTTAAAATATTCAGTAAACCGGGTGCCTGGATGGCTCAGGTAAGCATCTGCTTTTGGCTCAGGTCATGGTCCTGGAGTCCCAGGATCGAGTCTCACATCCGGCTCCTTGATTGGCAGGGAGTTTGCTTCTCTCACTCACCTCTCTCCTCTCATGCTCTCTCTCTCTCTCTCAAATAAATGAAATAAAATATTTTTTAAAAATTTAGTAATGGGGCACTTGGGTGGCTCAGTGTGTTTAAGCCTCTGCCTTCGGCTCAGGTCGCGATCCCAGTGTCCTGGGATTGAGCCCTGTATCGGGCCCTCTGCTCAGCAGGGAGCCTGCTTCCTCCTCTCTCTCTGCCTCCCTCTCTGCCTAGTTGTGATCTCTGTCTGTCAAATAAATAAATAAAATCTTTTAAAAAAAAATTTAGTAAACCATCAGGTAAACAGATGTGAGTAGTAAATTTAGCATAATTCTTAAAGTCCCTAAAATTTTCAGAATGGTAGATAAGCATTGGCTTCAACTTAAAGTTACCAGTGGCATTAGGCCCTAACAAGGAAGTCAACCTGTCCTTCGAAGCTTTCAAGCCAGACACTGACTTCTCTCTAGCTATGAACATCGCCATCTTCTTCCAACAGAAGGCTGTTCATCCACATTGAAATGCTGTGGCTTAGTGCAGCACCCCCAGGAATTCTCTCAGCCAGAGCTTCTGGGTAACCTGCTGTAGCTTCTCTGTTGGCACCTGCTCCTTCACTTCATACTTTTAAGCTACAGGGGCCTCATCTTTCCTTCAACTTCATGAACCCTTGTCTGCCAGCTTCAGACTTTTCTTCTGCAGCTTCCTCACCTCTCAGCCTTCAGAGAACTAAGGAGAGTTAGGACCTTTCTCTGGATGAAGCTTTGGTTTAAGGGAATATGTGGCTGGTTTTGTCTTCTCTCCAGATCACCAAAACTTCCTCCGTACAGCAGTGAGGCTGTATTGCTCTCATATCCTCTGTGTGTTCACTGGAGTAGCACATCTGTTTGTTTATTAAAGTAATCTCTGCACCCAACTTAGGGCTTGAACTCACAACCCTGAGATCAAGAGACCTGTGCTTTACGGACTGAGCCAGCCAGGTGCCCCTGGAGTAGCACTTTCAATTTCCTTCAAGATCTTTTCCTTTGCATTCACAACTTGGCCAGCTGGCACAAGAAGCCTAGGTTTTAGCTTATCTCAGCTTTCAACATGCTTTCCTCACTGTATTTAATCATTTCTAGCTTTTGATTTAAAGTGAGAGATGTGTGGCTCTTTCCATTCAACATTTAGAGGCCACTGTAGGGCTTAGTTGCCTTAATTTCAATATTTCTATGTCTCAGGGAATAGGGAGACCCAAGAAAGGGGAGGGAGATGGAGGAAGGGCTGATGGGTAGAACAGTGAGCGCACACATGACATTGGTCCACTTGTCCATCGTCTGTGGAAGCAGTCTGTGGAACCCCAGGAGAATTACAATAGTAACGATCACTCATGGAGATCACCGTAACAAATATAATAATGAAAAAGTTTGAAATATTGCAAGAATTACCAAAAGGTGGCACAGAGACACAAAGTGAGCAAATGCTGTTGGAAAAATGGTGCTGATAGAATTGCTGAAGGCAGAGTTGTCATAAACCCGCAATTTGTAAAACACACCGTCCTATGAAGCACAGTAAAGCAAAGTGCAGTGTAGTAAGTCCTGCCTGCTTTATCTCCAAGGACAGTTACCTGTCTCTCGGAACAGTCTTCAACTATTGCAGCATCCTAAGACTATCTTTTTAAAATTAATTAATTAACTAATTATTTTTTAAAAGATTTTATTTATTTTTTTGATAGAGAAAGACACAGGGAGAGAGGGAACACAAGCAGGGGGAGGGGGAGAGAGAGAAGCAGGCTTCCCACTGAGCAGGGAGCCCTATGTGGGGCTCCATCCCAGGACCCTGGGATCATGACCTGAGCTGAAGGCAGACACTTAACAACTGAGCCACCCAGACTTCAGCAGGAAGTCAGCTTCTCCCTCTCCCTCTCCTTGTCACTTCTCCTGCTTGTGCTCACTCTCTCTCCGGCAAGTAAATAAAATATTAAAAAAAAAAAAGTAACAATTTTTGTTTTTTAGTTCTGATAACTTTTTTTTTAAGATTTTATTTATTTGACAGAGATTACAAGTAGACAGAGAGGCAGGCAGAGAGAGAGGAAGAAGCAGGCTCCCCACTGAGCAGAGAGCCCGATGCGGGATCATGACCCAAGCCAAAAACAGAGGCTTTAACGCACTGAGCCACCCAGGCGCCCCTCTGAGAACTTTTTTTAAAAAGGATTTTACTTATTTATTTGATACACAGAGAGAGAGATCACAAGTACGCAGAGAGGCAGGCAGGGTTGGGGGGAAGCAGGATCCCCGCTGAGCAGAGAGCCCACTGCGGGGTTTAATCTCAGGACCCTGAGATCATGACCTAAGCTGAAGGCAGAGGCTTAACCCACTGAGCAACCCAGGCGCCCTTAGTCCTGAGAACTTTTAAAGATACTTCATTTCATTTCATTATAGTTGACACACAATGTTAACATTAGTTTCAGGTATACAGTAGAATGATTCAGCTTCTCTCTATAGGTTATGCTCTGTTCACTACAAGTGTAGCTGTGTCTGTTCCCATATAATGCTCTTACAATGTCATTGGCTATATTCCCTGCACCTTTTATTCTTGTGATTTATTCATTACATAACTGGAAGCCTGGGTCTCCCAGTCCCCTTCACTCATTTTGCCTATTCTTTTCATACCCCAAACATATTTGAAATTGTAGGGACAAACTGACAGGTATTAAAGAAATAAGTAACATTAAACAAATCTGACTAGCCTAGACATTAGCATTAAAGATAGTTGTGTTCATTGTTTTAAAGATTGTTAAATTTTTAATTTGTATTCTATTACCATCTTTTTTTTTTTTTTTTAAGATTTTATTTATTTGACAGAGATCACAAGTAGGCAGAGAGGCAGGCAGAGAAAGAGGAGGAAGCAGGCTCCCTGCGGAGCGGAGACCCCAATTCGGTGCGGGGCTTGATCCCAGGACTCTGGGATCATGACCTGAGCCGAAGGCAGAGGCTTTAACCCACTGAGCCACCCAGGCGCCCCCACTATTGCTGTCTTTTAAAAATACTTCTGTTTACTTCCTTTCTCAGATATTTTAAGGGGATTCATTTTAAGCCTTCATGGTGTGTTCATTTTTGTATTTGTTATCTGAACCAAATTAATATTTAAATATACAGTTGATCATTATTTGTAGGTTCCATATTTATATTTTAAGTTACTGTTGGTTCTCATTATTTATAGGTTCCATATTTGCTGATCTACTTGCTAATATTTACAGATATTGCTAATATCTGTTTGTAACCCTAGAGTCAGTACTCCTAGTGCTTTGGTAGTCGTTTGTGGATATGCACAGAGCAGCAAATATTTGCTACGCTACATGCACATTCTCAACGTAGGCCAAACAAGGCAACCCTCTTCCTTCTTTTTTCATCCCTCGCACTATAAACAAGTGTTTTCTTATCTCTATTTTTGTGCCACATTTTTTAACTTCTTGTTGATGATGTCGCTGTTTAAAATGTCCCCCAAGCATAGTGCTGTCTAGTTTTCCTAAGTACAAGAAGGCTATGATGTGCCTTATAGAGTAAATATGTATGCTAGGTACACTTCATTTACGCATGAATTACAGTGCTTTTGGCCTTGAGTTCAATGTTAATGAATTAACAGTATTTATTAAATAAGTTATCTTCAAACAGAACCACAAAAAACCAAGGTTGTGTATTGATTTGTTAGGTGAAAATGTAACTGGTTGTCACAGGAACCTAACTCTGTATTTCCCCTGGGAACAGTGTTTCAGTATTTGATAATTTAGTGTTTGCAGTGATTTTATAGAACATAGGCACTGTGAACCAGACAATGCACTTATAACAAAAGAAGAGTAAATTTTTAAGTTGTAGGACAACCAAGCTTCTTCTTTTCTCCCTCCCTTCCTTCCTTTTTAAATTCCTTTTTCGCTTCCTTTTTTTGTTTCTTTCCTTTCTTATTCTTATCTGGGACCCATTAGAATGTTACAGCAAGAAGACAGCAAGTACTAACCTAAGAGAATCCCCTTCCCAGTGCTGCTGGTCCTCAGGCCACCACTGTCTGTGACGATTGTTAAAGGAGAAAACAGGACAGGTAAACTTAAATCATGTATGAAGTTATAGCTTTGGAGGAATGTTTTTCCTCCTTTAGTTTCACTACTGGTGGTAGTATCAGCATTTAAAATCACTCAGACTTTTTAAGGTGAAAACCAGCAGTGCAGTTTTAAAACCTTCAGATTTGAAAAATAGAAATATGCACAAAGCTATGTTACTAAAGATGTTTTCTTTACATATGAAGATAAATTCATCTCTTGTTTCAGAGTCAATGATGAAGATGTCAGATTAATGTTGTGGGATACAGCAGGTCAAGAGGAATTTGATGCAATAACAAAAGCCTACTATCGAGGTAAATTGTGGGGTTCGTTTATTTGGGCATGTTCTTTTGGCTAAACAAAGAACTTCACTTTTTTTTTTTATTCCACATAGAAGAGTTTCTTACTAAGAAGACTTGAATTAATTTCAAAGTATTTTTAAAAACCTCTTAGGTCCTCATTATTCCCTTAATGATCTTGTTGAGTGGTGAATAATACTTTCTACCATGGTAGTTCTTATTTGCCTTGGAATTCTATGACTCATGTAGGCATTCCCAGTTCTAATCAGTTAGAAACTGTTCAGTGCCTACCTCTGACCACATGGAGATGACTCTATGGTCAGAGAGTGGAAACCGGTATGAAAAAGTAAAGTCCCTGCAAATAAGATGACACTTTGTTAACATGCATGAAATTGCATGGATAAAGCCATCTTGGTGCTATGAGAGTTCAGGGATGTGTGAGATAAGGCGAGAAAGGAAGGAACTCCATCTGTAGCACTGATGAGTCTAAAATGCGGGGTTAAATTCTTTAAGGAAAGCTGAAATTTCTAAATGGAACCTGAAGTTTCCATTAACATTTTCCTCTAAAATTTTGTCCTTTTGTTTGGAATTTATGACAGCATTTTCAGTGTTTCTCTGCCTTATTGCTAATGGTGATTGTAATGAAAACAAAGTAACCAAAGGCTCCATATAATCTCAAGTGGCCTTAGAAACTATTGACGTTTGCATATATAGATTGGTTTTTACCACTTTTGAAAATGTGGGGAACTTGTAATAATGGCCACAGAGGTGTAATGAAAATATAATTACACTAACGTATAAACAACCAAAGAAGTTGCCTTTCTTGGTACCAGGGAAACCTGACTTCCACTGCCTCCTCTAAGAAGACGTTCTGTTTCTTGAGAAGAGAGGTGCACCTCTCAGGTCTCACTCTAACAATGCTACCACTACTTCTCATTACTGTGTGAAGGCTTCCTGGGGCAGTAGTTTGGCTGTTGCTCTCCTGTGGATGTTAGTTTGGATGTCGAGCACCTGTAACATGGTGTGAGGCAGGAATTATGTTCTTTTGGCTCAAAGCTCTTAGATTAGATGGCATTTTTATCAAATCATTAATTTCATGAGCATTGACACTATTGATTAACAGGCCTGGAAATTAAAGTTAATTCTTAAATTTTATTAAAAAAATTTTTTTGAGATTGTTTATTTATTTGAGAGCAAAAGAGTGCACAAGTTGGGAGGAGAGGGAGGAGCAGGCTTCCCATTGAGCAGGGATCCCGATGTGGGAGCCGTCCCAGGACCCTGCAATCATTACTCCAGCCAAAGACAGATACTTAACCGGCTGAGCCACTCAGGTGCCCTAAAGTTAATTCTTGAGTAAAAATTATTTGTATCTGGGGCACCTGGGTGGCTCAGTGGGTTAAAGCCTCTGCCTTCGGCTCGGGTCATGGTCCCAGGGTCCTGGGATCAAGCCCCACATCGGGCTCTCTGCTCTGGAGGGGCCTGCTTCTTTTCCTCTCTCTCTCTGCCTAACTCTCCGCGTACTTGTGATCTCTCTGTCAAATAAATAAATAAAATATTAAAAAAAAAATTATTTGTATCTTCGGGGCGCCTGGGTGGCTCAATGGGTTAAAGTCTCTGCCTTCAGCTTGGGTCATGATCCCAGGGTCCTGGGATGGAACCCCGAATCAGGCTCTGCGCTCAGCAGGGAGCCTGCTCCCAACCCCCCACTGCCTGCCTCTCTCCCTACTTGTGATCTCTGTCAAATAAATAAATAAAATCTTAAAAAAAAATTATTTGTATTTTCTTAGTGGGATTATTACCACCACACCCCCTCACCCCATTCACCCCTAGTAGAAATATAAAAAAAAAGTAGTAGGAGTACATGAGATTTTCAATGTTTTCACCTAGCTTTTTTCTCTAAATTCTCATTATGAAATACATGTTCTTTTGTGAGGAAAAGAGACGGGTTGGGTTCTTCTTCTTTTTTTTTTTTTTTTTTTTTTTTTAAGATTTTATTTATTCATTTGAGAAAAAGAGGGAAAGAACAGGGGGGAAGGGCTGAGGGAGAGGGGCAAGCAGATTCCTACTGAGCAAGGAGCCCAGTGGGGCTCCATCCCAGGACCCTGAGATCGCAATCTGAGCCAAAGGCAGATGCTTAACTGACTGAATGAGCAGATGCCCTTGGGTTCTTGGTTTTTAAGCTTTTGACAATTCGAATGGCAGTATTACTTTTTAACCAGTATGGTTATTTTTGGAAAATGTATTTGCCACGTGTATCTCTAATCTATAAAAGCAAAACTGTGTTAGTTTATAATTATCCCAAAATAAAGTTTAACTTGAAAAAAGGCAAAACTTGTCAAATGTCAAAAATGACTTGATTTGCACATAAATAGAAAAGAGAAAATGTTGGAACTGTACTGTTAAGTAGATCACTTGGATCCTTGGTTTAAAAAAAATAAAAACAGGGGCGCCTGGGTGGCTCAGTGGGTTAAAGCCTCTGCCTTCGGCTCAGGTCATGATCCCAGGGTCCTGGGATTGAGCCCCGCATCGGGCTCTCTGCTCCGTGGAGAGCCTGCTTCCTCCTGTCTCTCTGCCTGTCTCTCTGCCTGCCTCTCTGCCTACTTGTCATCTCTGTCTATTAAATAAATTAAAAAAAAAATCTTAAAAAAAAATAAATAAAAATAAAAACAGACCAGGTAGCTAAAAATATTTTGTAGTTGAGGAATTAATGCTTTCTTACGTTTTATCCCATGAGACTATGGATGTTCAACATTATTATCTTTTAATTTTTAAAATTTGACTCATCTGACTTGTTGTATGCTTCTTATTTAGTACTTTTTAGGTGTGTACAATATCTGTAAAAAACATTCTTTGTTAGAATCTAAAAAAAGGACCCATAATTGTTAGTATTTACTTGTCTTATCTTAATTTACTGTGGGTGCTATTTAAATTTTTTTCCGCTTTGTTTCATTTGGGCTACAAGGCGTCAAGCAGCTTTGGTTTCCCTACACTTAACATTTTATTTTATTTTTAAAGATGTTATTTATTTATTTGAGAGACAGAGGAAGAGCGCACAGAGGGAGAGGGAGAAGCAGGCTCATGACCTAAGTCCAAGGCAGATGCTTAACTGACTGAGCCACGAGCGTCCCTACACTTGAGCGTCCCTACACTTAACGTTTTAACTTAAAAGTGATCTTAAGCATATAAATAGATTCTCTTAATAGCTTTTCTTAAGAGGGTATGTGTGGTGGTGAGCACTGTGTATTGTGTCAGACTGATGAATCACAGACCTGTACCCCTGAAATAAATAATACATTGATGTTAAAAAAAGAAAAAAGCTTAAATGTAATTTTTAAAATTAATTATTTTTATTAACATATAATATATTATTTGCCCCAGGGGTACAGGTCTATGAATCATCTGGCTTACACATTTCACAGCACTCACCATATCCCATACCCTCCCCAATGTCAATAACCCCACGGCCCTCTCTAAAATGTAATTTTTTTTAGTCAACCATGTTAAAATGGCAAAGAACATGGGATGCTGAGACAGGTCTTAAGTTTCAGCTTCTTTTTCTAAGTTATAAGAATAAACATCACATCCCAAAATGAATTAAGGAATAAACAGTGACAATTATATGTAAATTTGGGAAATGACATATTGAATATTCTTATATGCTTTCCTTTGGGATTCACCAGAATGCTTTGGTTGCTGAGAAGAGAAAAGCAACCTCAAAGTAACTTAAACTATGAAGAAAAGTAGAATTAGCGTAGCTTTTAGTTATAGTTTGTTCTTACTCTAACCTCTTCGATTCTCCTGACTTGCCACACTCCCTGTGTGAGGGGTTCCTCATGCTGAGTTTCCTCTTGGGGGCAAGATTGGTACTTTGTTCATATCCTTGGGGGTAGGGGTTAATTCCCACAACAATGGATCAAAAGTCCTGAGCTTTTATCTGATGAGATCACCCTGGGAGTGGATCACTTTAAGTAGAGGAATGTGATTACCCTAATTGGCTTGGTGCACTTAGGGCCTTCTCCCCCAGAGAAGAGGGTGGGTTCATCTGCCTAAACCATATGGCTACTATGAGGGAGAGGCTGCTGTGAGGGAGAGGTGTTCTCGGGGAGGGAGGGTAATTGGATGCCAGCTAGGCAACTGGATAATCATCTGCTACTAGTTTAGGTTCAAATATGATAATATAATTAAATAGAAACGAAGACTAGGAACAGATATAAGGGCTGGGAAGAATGCATTAAGATACCGATTTATTGATGGAAACACATGCCTTATAAAATTAGGACTTACTGATTTATGTCCTAGAAATGTATTATTCAGAATACATAAAATTTTTAAAAATTTATATTTAAGAACAATTTTATTATAATTCATTTAAAAAACCTACCATATAAAAAAACCATTGTTAGGGGCGCCTGGGTGGCTCAGTAGGTTAAGCCTTTGCCTTTGGCTCAGGTCATGATATCAGGGTCTTTGGATCAAGCCCTACATCAGGCTCTCTGCTCAGCAGGGAACCTGCTTCCCACTCTGTATCTGCCTACTTGCGATCTCTCTCTCTCTGTCAGATGAATAAAGAAAATCTTTAAAAAAAACAAAACCAAACCATTGTTTAAAGGCACCGTTATATTCTTAGAATACTGCATTAATTGTATAGGGAGACATGTTGAAACATGACATTGTAAAGAATAGAGCGCAGATCATGTTAGAAACCCTTATGGGATCCCAAGTGACTCCTCTTAAATTCTTAAGAAGTCTACCTAGACAGTAGACACCATACTTAGTACAGAAAGTTATGTACAGTATAAACATTTTCATTATAGTTTTTTTACTGTGATTTGTTTCTAAGAAAAAAATGGTTTTGACTGACAATATGGGGAAATGAAGTTATAAACTTGAGACCTGTTATCTGAGATTATGCTCATAAATAGAAGGAAACATTTTTTTTAAAGTAACATCTTTCATGAACATAAGTGAATATAAATTGTTGGAAATGAAATGGCTCTGGACAAGAAGCTATTCATAAATTTCCATTATAAATGCAAAAATTAAGGAACAGCAGAATTAGACTATCCAAATCTTTTAGATATGGTTTAAATTATATGAGCACGGAATCTGTGATAGATTGATTCATTAAATAATTTGTGTGATTCACATTTTATAGATTATCAATAAGAATAAGGGCCAGGCATTTGAAATCCAGAATAATAACTATAATATATATAATTTTAAAACCTCTGTTTCTGATTGACCTGCCTTATTAAATTTTATGCCATGTTGTATAGAGCATTGTTTTTTAAACTGTCATGTGCACATTAATTCCCTGGGGAGCTTGTTAAAATTCAGTCTCTAATTTAGTAGATAAGTGGATGGCTTTGAGATTCTGCATTTCTACAACCTCCCAGGTGCTGCTGGTCTTCAGCAACACTCTCAAGTCTAGAGGCCATCTTTTAGGGTCTTTCAGAATTTCTTTCTTTTTCTTTTTTTTTTTTTTAATTTATTTGATAGACAAGTAGGCAGAGAGGCAGGCAGAGAGAGGAAGGAAGGGAAGCAGGCTCCCCGCTGAGCAGAGAGCCCGATGTGGGGCTCGATCCTAGAACCCCAGGATCATGACCCGAGCCACAGGTAGAGGCTTTAACCCACTGAGCCACCCAGGTGCCCCTAGGGTCTTTCAGAATTTGAGGACAGAATTTTCTCTAAACATATGTATCTTGAGTATTTTCTGAATTGCATTCAGAAATAGTAACTTTTTTCGAAAGATCTTATTAATTAGAAATAAGTATTTGCCAGTGGTGATCTTATAATTGACACCAAAATTTTATTCAGATCTTGATATTCCTGATGTGTGGATAAGTGGAATAGTTTGTTAATTATTTGAAGTGATTCTTTTGTGGGTGTTTTACTGTTACCCGTGATGCAAAGTAACTTCTAATGGTGTGATTCTTAGAGTAGGTATTATTGAAGGAAGATTGACTAGTAGGAAAATAAAGGTCTTTTTAAAATACATGGATATGGGGCACCTGGGTGGCTCAGTGGGTTAAGCCTCTGCCTTCGGCTCCTGTCATGATCTCCAGGTCCTGGCATCGAGCCTGGAATCAGGCTCTATGCTCAGCAGGGAGCCTCCTTCCCTTTCTCTCTCTCTGCCTGCCCCTCTGCCTACTTGTGATCTCTTGTCTGTCAAATAAATAAATAAAATCTTTAAAAAATAATAATAAAATAGATGGATAGGAAACACTGGATACCATTAAGTATCAAGGGTGTAAGATATGTCCAAATGACTGCAACAGAGAAATTAAAGCATTATTAACATTTTTTAAAAAACTTTATTAACTTTCTTAAAGATGACTGGTACCAACATAGAACTGGAGGTCAAAGGAAGAAAAAGAAGGGATAACAGTATAGGATCTTTTTTCAATTTAGAATATTTATAGGGGTGCCTGGGTGGCTCAGCTGGTTAAACATCTGCCTTCGGCTCAGGTCGTGATCCCAGGGTCCTGGAATTGAGCCCCGCATCGGGCTCTCTGCTTAGCGAGGAGTCTGCTTTTCCCACTTCTTCCCATTTGTGCTCTCTCTTGCTATCTCCATCTCTCTCAAATAAATAAATAAAATATTTAAAAATATTTATAGTAGTTGGTATGTTGAACAGAGTTCATGAATTTACCAAAATGCAACTTCTCTTTTTGTCTCTCACCATCCCTGTGTTTTTAGTAGGCAGTGGGGGAGAGGAGAGAAGGTTCTTTCTTGATTCTCGAAGAAAACTCCTTTCAGCTCATGTCTTTTCTGGTCACTGTGGTCACTCTAAAGTAGTTTTTTCAACTGCCTCATAGTTATTTCTAGTCATAAACATTATCCCATTTTGGTGTTTAGAATAGCCAGTCTTGTGTATTAATCAAAACTACAAATATAATTTAGCATTAAACCTCTTATCTTCCCTGGGTTTTTTTTAATAGGCCAGTTAGTATCTGCACTCTGGGAAGAGAATTTTGGTTGCTTCCTTCCTCTCACTTTTCTTTGACTTGCTGGAGATGTGTTTTCCTTCTCTGCAGTCACGCCCAGGGGAAAATGGAATTGGGAGACCTAAGCACTTTTTTTTTTTTTTTCTTTTTAAGTAATCTCTCCGCCCAACATGAGGTTCAAACTCACAACCCCGAAATCAGAAGTCATATGGTCTGACTGCTAAGCTAGCCAGACGTCCCAGACTGGAGCACCCTTGCAAGTGCTGTTACTTGATGGTGGGGCCCCCCAGGTGGCAGGTGTTCCAAGATGATTCTTTCTGTAGGGATTGTCTTGGATTCCTCCAAGGTTCCCATTTTTGGGGATATACATGTATACTTGATTTTTTTTTAAAGATTTTATTTATTTATTTGACAGAGAGAAAGAAATCACAAATAGGCAGAGAGGCAGGCAGGGAGAGAGGGGGAAGCAGGCTTACCACTAAGCAGAGAGCCCGATGCCAGGCTTGATGCAGGGCTGGATCCGAGGACCCTGAGATCATGACCTGAGCTGAAGGCAGAGGCTTAACCCACTGAGCCAGACGCCCCTGTATACTTGATTCTTGCAGTTTCTTTTCCTCCTTGCTGCCTTTTGCAGGAGTTGCGTTCCACCTCTACCCTCTATGCTAAACTCCTATCATCCAATAAGCAGTCCTATGGGACATGAGTTAAAAATGACCCCATGCTAGATTATCTCTGAAATGTGGCTTACCTCTCTCCATATGAAATTCCTGTGCATTCTTTGTCTTGCTGTCGACAGGAGCACAGTTACTCCCAAAGGCAGCTCTTTTCTTTTTGTCTGTTGGTCTTGCCTTTTTGCTGTTGTTCCCAGCCACTGCATCTTCCTCAGGTTTGAATCAAGGCACCATCAGTCCAGAGTGCCCTCAACTGCCAGGAACACATCCCAGGCTACTTAAGTAGTCTTGCTAAAGTCCATTCCTTCTAGATTAAGATGAAGGAGGTAATGATAGTAGTTTCCCTCATAGCACCCCACCTTAAGGGAGAAAGAAAGGGGTCACCTGGGTAGCTCAGTTGGTTAAGTTTTTGACTGTTGATTTCAGGTTACGATCTCGGGGTCATGGGATAGAGCCCCATGTTGGGCTCCCTGCTCAGCGGGGAATCTGCTTACCCCTCTTCCTCTACTCTTCCCCCCTACCCCCTGCTCACTCTTTCTCTCTCTCTCTCAAATAAATAAGTGAATAAAATCTTTAAAACAAGAGAAAGAGAGAAAAGAGTTAGTGTGGCCAGCACTTCCTCTAAAGAAATCCTTTCCCCTTCTTGTCAATTCTTAAAAAAAAAAAATTCTTGAAGTGCCTGTGAGGGAGTTCCAAAGTTGTATAATGGATTTATGGGCATTTCCTTTGTAAATTCTGCAAAGAATGATCTTCCCACACTTATTTGGAATCTGGTATTTGTCATCTGTCTTATTGTCATCTCAGTCAAAATTTTGTATAAAGGGTCTTTAACTTTTTAAAGTATATAATTGGGCTCTTTTGGTGGGGGGGGAGGGAGGTTCCTAAGCAGAAAAGAACCATAATGCATCACAATTTCACAGAGTATTTATATATCTGAGTGATAATATTCAGTGAGAGGAAATTAAAATAAGTTGTCCATTATTTCTCAGAATTATTGTATCTGCAAAAGTAATCCACAAAACTTAGTTCTTAGCACAACTTGGTGGGGCTGGTTTATTTGGTAGGTGATCCCAGGGAGAAGGGGGAGAAAATGGAAAAAAACCTATGAAGGGAGCATTAATGAGCTAATTATTACTGTAGGCAATTGGAGAATCAGTCCCTGTGAGGAACCATGTAGCTATGCCTCAAGATAGTCCCTCCAAAGTGATGATGAGGTTTTATCCCATCTCCCACACCTTCAAATTCTCCCCAGAACTATCAGTTTCCCTTAGGATGGGCTAGCCCAAGAGTCTTTCTGAAGCATCAGTAAAAGCTCAGGTTCAGAAAAGCTGGTGTGGGTGCCTGGGCGGCTCAGCCGTCTAAGCATCTGACTTCGGCTCAGGCCGTGATGTCGGGGTCCTGGGATCGAACCTTGTATCAGGCTCCCTGCTTCTCCAACTCCCTTTGCCCCTGCCTGCATTCACGCGTGTACTCTCTTTCTCTCTCTCTCAAATAAATAAAATCTGAAAACAACAACAACAACAAAAAGCTGAGTGCCACCTGCAGCATATGCTTTGACGATATTAACAACAGGCAGGAACTTCCACAGCTATGGTGAAATTCAGGTGTCTCTACCCATATTTGTGTTTACCTCCCTTGATTTTGCTTAAACATACGTAACAGTACATCTCCCTTCTCTTTAGACTAGCACTTTAGTACTTTCCCACTTTCCTTGGGTCTCTCCCCACTCAGCCTCCCACTAAATAATTCTGGGGTTGTTAGTTATGGACATACTTTTTCTTTTATCTGTTGGTTTATTGATTTTTTTTTTTTAAAGATTTTATTTATTTATTTGACAGACAGAGATCACAAGTAGGCAGAGAGGCAGGCAGAGAGAGAGAGGGAAGCAGGCTCCCTGCTGAGCAGAGAGCCCGATGCGGGACTCGATCCCAGGACTCTGAGATCATGACCTGAGCCGAAGGCAGTGGCTTAACCACTGAGCCACCCAGGCGCCCGGTTTATTGATTTTTTGAACAACATTTTGGGGTGCCTGACTGGCTCAGTCCCTAGAGCATGTCACTCTTAAGCTCGGGGTTGTGAGTTTGAGCCCCGTGTTGGGTGTAGAGATTACTTACAAATAAAATCTTAAAAACAAAGAAAGATTTTTTTTTTTTAAGATTTTATTTATTTATTTGACAGAGAGAAATCACAAGTAGACGGAGAGGCAGACAGAGAGAGAGAGAGGGAGGCAGGCTCCCTGCCGAGCAGAGAACCCCATGCGGGACTCGATCCCAGGACCCTGAGATCATGACCTGAGCCGAAGGCAGCGGCTTAACCCACTGAGCCACCCAGGCGCCCAAAGAAAGATTTTTTTTTTTAATTTTATTTATTTATTTGACAGACAGAGATCACAAGCAGGCAGAGAGGCAGGTAGAGAGAGAGGAAGGGAAGCAGGCTCCCTGCTGAGCAGAGAGCCTGATGTGGGGCTTGATCCCAGGACCCTGGGAACATGACCTGAGCCGAAGGCAGAGGCTTTAACCCACTGAGCCACACAGGTGCCCCTAAAATAAAATAAGAAAGTTTTTTTTTAAAGTAAATAGAATGAGAAAATTACGATTTTTCTCAAATTTGTGCTGAAAGAAATTCAGAAGCAAATGGTAAATAGTAATAGGAAGAACTTGACAATAGCTTGTCATTCTTACTTAGCTTACCATTCTTTCTTGCCTTTTTTTTTCTTCTAAAGATTTCATTTACTTATTTGACAGAGAGAGAGATCACAAGTAGGCAGAGAAGCAGGCGGTGGGGTTGGTGGGGAGCAGGTTCCCTGCCGAGCAGAGAACCCCCTATGGGGCTCGATCCCAGGACCCTGAGATCATGACCTGAGCCGAAGGCAGAGCCTTAACCCACTGAGCCACCCAGGCACCCCTCTTTCTTGCTTTTATAATATTCAATATCATTATTTCATGGTGTTCCGAAAAGAATATGTCCAGTTTTTTTTTCTTCCAAGCTTGTATTTAACAATTAGTTAATAAGAATGTATAGTTAATAAGAATGTACACAATTTTAAGAACCACTGGTTCTTGGAATTAGAAAATAGAATTTGTATGTTAAAACATAAACACAGTGCTGCAAAGGTGAGCTCAATATTCATTTACATAAAAATGGTTTTGCTAAACCTAAAACTAATATAACATTTTATCTTAGTTACACTTCAATAAAAAAAATGGTTTGAATAGGTAAAAGTTGCCCTCATCCTATATAGGATTGCTTCATTAATGTAAATAACATTCTTATTTTGTGACCTTACAGGAGCCCAGGCTTGTGTGCTTGTATTTTCTACCACAGACAGGGAATCTTTTGAAGCAATTTCCAGTTGGAGAGAGAAAGTAGTAGCTGAAGTTGGAGATATACCAACTGTGCTTGTGCAAAACAAGATTGACCTCTTGGAGGATTCTTGTATAAAGAAGTAAGATGTCAACTTTTGAGGGGGAGGTGGTAATTCTGTAAAGTTAAAACCTGTTTTAATTTTTGTGTGGATTTAAAAATTTTAGGAAACCCTTTATAGAGACTGCCTTAAATTTAAATTTTCTGTGAGCTATTCTAGGTGATTGGTTTGGGTTTAAAAAAAGTTCGTATGAAATCATAAGTAGAGAAAATTACAGGAAATAAATTTTGAAGGCTCTTTTAGAATTCCAGTTTTAGGTCTTATACCACAAATCCAGCTCTTGATGTTAAAGCAAATCTAGATTTAATGTTAAGAAAAACATCCCTGTATGTTTTAATATCTAGAGCAAGTAGCTAATCTATGTTGATGAGTTTAAAGGGGTAAGTAATTCAGATTCATATTGTTTTGTGTATTCAGAAATACTATTCAAATTTGTGAACAGAGCATTTGAATAATTTCTGTCTGTATTTGCTAGCTTTGAAAAGTCTTTGGTTTTTATCTTGTTTGTATGTTCTTAATATTAGTCATCTGTTTTTGTATAACCAATGGACCCAAAACTTCGTGGCTTAAAACAACAATTATTTATCATTTCAGTTTCTGTGGGTCAGGGATTTGAGAGTGGATTAGCCAGGTGGTTCTGGTTCCAGTTTTTCGTGAACTTGCAGTCGCGATGTTGCCCAGGATGGTAGTCGTGGCAACCTCGACTGGGGCTGGAGAATCCACTTCTGGGACGGCTCCCTCACTTGGCTGTTGTCAGGAGGCCTTAGTTCCTTGCCATGCGGACCTCTCCCTGGGGCTGCTTGAGTGTCGGCACAGCATGGCAGCCAGCTTCCCCCAGTCAGGGGATTCAAGACACAGAACAAAGCAGAAGCCATAATGTCTCTTACGGCCTCATCTGAGAAGTCAGATACTATCCCTTCTGTGTATTATTGATCACACAGACTAACCTTGATTACAGTGTAGGAAAGGCTACACGAGGATTAAAAACCAGGAGGAAGGTAGGGGGAGGGTGGAATCGTTGGGAACAATTTTAAAGACTTTTTAAAAAAATTTATTTGAGAGAATGAGAGAGGGAGAGAGCAAGCGAGCATGAGAAGGGGGAAGGTCAGAGGGAGAAGCAATCTCCCCGCTGAGCAGGGAGGTGGATGTAGGACCACCGGATCCCAGGACTCCAGGATCGTGATCTGAGCTGAAGGCAGTTGCCCAACCAACTGAGCTACCCAGGAGCCCCCTTCGGGAACAATTTTAGAGCAGAACTACCACAGTCTTAGTAAAACTGTGGAGTCAGATCAGGAGTCATAATAAAACTAAAATTAGGAGCATGCTCTCGTAGACACAGTTGTTAATATGATGACTTGGGTTTTGGCAGCAGTTTCATAACCAGTATGAGTAAAATAAGGAATGTAGCATAGGGTTTTCAGAGTGCACTTAAATTCAGATGTTTTTAAAAACAAGAAAGTAAGTTAACTTAAGTATTATATAAAGAAAAAAGATATTTAGCCATTTTAAGGCTCGAGTTCAATGACTATAGAAATGACAGTGTAGTGGTGTTTATCCCCCAGGAATACTGAAAACTAAAAATCCTGTCTCAGCACTGTGAACATAGCTTTCAACTGGGCTGGAAGGTCTGACACCCCCCACCTGCAAGCTGTATTCAGTAAATGTAATAAAAATGATCTTTTAAAACAGGCTATCAGAAAGTGCTTTTTTTTTTTCTTTTAATCAATATATAGTGAGGAAGCTGAGGCACTGGCAAAAAAGTTAAAGCTAAGATTCTACAGAACATCAGTGAAAGAAGATCTAAATGTGACTGAAGGTAACTGTCTTTAAAAAAAAATTAATAACAGAAAGTTTGTTTTATTCTACTTACATTTTTTCTGTTGTGGTTTCCAGAAATCATACATGTAATAAGAACAGAATTTTCTTGTCAACAATCAAGTAAAATTTAGAGACATGATGCTTCTTTCTTAGAGTCCTTAACTAATTACCAATGGCTCTGAATACTTGTTACTCCCTATAGAAAAATTTTAGTGGGTTTTGTTTTGTTTTGTTTTTTATCTTTAAAAATATAACTGTATATATATGAGTGTGTATGCATGTGTGTGTTTTTCATGCATACCTCTTCAAGTTACTGACTTGTTCGAGAACTCCTTTGTAGAGGTTATTCCATTAGATGGTTACAGTGACCTTAATTTATTGGTGTGGGTGTCTTTAAAAAGATTTATTTATTTGAGAGAGAGAGCAGGGGAGGGGCAGAGGGTATTATCAACCAGACTCCCTGCTAAGTGCAGACCCAATGTGGGGTTCAGTCCACAACCCATGAGATAATGACCTCAGCCAAAACCAGGAGGTGGGTGCCCAACCACCTAAGCCACCCAGGCACCCCTCATTGTTGGGGGGGTTTTCTTTGGTTTGCTTTTTTTTTTTTTTTTAAAGATTTTATTTATTTATTTGACAGAGAGAGATCACAAGTAGGCAGAGAGGCAGGCAGAGGGAGAGAGAGGAGGAAGCAGGCTCCCTGCTGAGCAGAGAGCCCGATGCGGGACTCGATCCCAGGACCCCGAGATCATGACCTGAGCTGAAGGCAGCGGCTTAACCCACTGAGCCACCCAGGCGCCCCTGGTTTGCTTTTTTTAAGTAATCTTTGTCCCCAGCATGGGGCTCAAACTTAAGACCCCTAGATTAAGAGCCCTATACTCTACTCACTGAGCCAGCCAGGCACCTTGACCTTAATTTGTTCAGTAATATTTCCCAGTTTAATAAATTGACAGTAGAAGAAGGCAATTATTTTTCTCATTCTAGAACTGCTACTTCTTTTATTAGATTGCAACTTGATTATTACTCAAGTGTCTTCTAGGTAGTTTTTTTCACCTAAAGGAAGGAGATATCTTGGGCATCTGGATGGCTCAGTAGCTTAAGCATCTGTTTTTGGCTCAGGTCATGATCCATGGTCCTGGGATCGAGTGCCACATTGGGCTCCCTGCTCAGCATGGAGTCAGCATCTGCCTCTCTCCCTCTGCCTGCCACACTCCCCAGCTCATGCTCATGCATGCCTTCTCTCTCTCTCTCTCTCTCAAAAATAAATAAAATCTTTTTTAAAAAGGGGACAACTTTTCAAGACTGAGTTAGTGTAGTGTTCTGATTTTGATCCCTATTCAAGTACCTAAAACTAATAACTACAAGTATTATTTTATTTCTTTGCTACTAAAATGCCATATATATTTATTATGACCATTATACTTAGGTATTGCTCAAATAATTTTTTTTTAAGATTTTATTTATTTTTGGGGCGCCTGGGTGGCTCAGTGGGTTAAGCCTCTGCCTTTGGCTCAGGTCATGATCCCAGGGTCCTGGGATCAAGCCCTGCATTGGGCTCTCTGCTCTGCAGGGAGCCTGCTTCCTCCTGTCTCTCTCTCTGCCTGCCTCTCTGCCTACTTGTGATCTCTGTCTGTCAAATAAATCTTTAAAATCTTTAAAAAAAGAAAAAAAGATTTTATTTATTTTTTTGACAGAAAAGGAGCACAAGCAGCGGGAGTGGCAGGCAGAGGGAGAGGGAGAAACAGGCTTCCTGAAGAGCAGGAACCCTGATGTGGGGCTTAATCCCAGGTCCCTGGGATCATAACCTGAGATGAAGGCAGAGGCTTAACCAACTGAGCCACCCAGGCGCTCCTGCTCAAATAATTTTTAAAAGTTTAATTTTTTCAACTAGATCGTATACTTCCAATTTAATTTTAATGTGTTTAGTAAGGATGAATGAAAGAATACAGGTATTTCAAAAATAAATAAATGTTAGGAAGTATACAATAAACAGTGACTGATAGGAAATAACAGATTTTACATGCGTAAATTATACTGACCTGGTAAGATTTTTGTTTTTATTCTAGTTTTTAAATATTTGGCTGAAAAATACCTTCAAAAACTCAAACAGCAAACAGCTGAGGATCCAGAATTAATGCATTCAAGTAGTAACAAAATTGGTAAGTACCCAAGAAATTTTAGTCCCATATTTACATAAATTTTCCATTCATTATTATCATATTTATTTTTTTAACCATCTCTTAAATTTTTTTTTCTAAGATTTTATTTATGATTGATTTGACACACAGAGTTCACAAGTAGGCAAAGAGGCAGGCAGAGAGAGAGGGAGAAGCAAGCTCCCTGCTGAGCAGGGAGCCGATTTGGGGCTTGATCCCAGGACCCTGGGATCATGACCTGAGCCGAAGGCAGAGGCTTAACCCACTGAGCCACCCAGATGCCCCCCATCTCTTCAAGTTTTAAGTAGGTCCCATGCCCAACGCAGAGCCCAGTGCTGAGCTTGAACACAAAATCCTGAGATCAAGACCTGAGCTGAGATGAAGTCATATGATTAACCAACTCAGCTACCCAGGCACCCATATTTACTGTTTTTTAAAAAAGATTTATTTAGGGGCGCCTGAGTGGCTCAAGTTGTTAAGCGGCTGCTTTCAGCTCAGGTCATGATCCCAGGGTCCTGGGATTGAGCCCCGAATCCAGCTCCCTGCTCTGCGGGAAACCTGCTTCTCCCCTCCCCCACTCCCTCTGCTTGCGTTCCCTCTCTTGCTGTCTCTGCCAAATAAATAAATAAAATCTTAAAAAAAAAAAAAGAAGTTTATATATTTTAGAGAGAGCAAGTGCAGAGAGCGGTAGAGGGAGAGAGACATTCAGACTCCACACTGAGTACAGAGTCTGATGTGTGGCTTAATCTCAGGACCCCGAGATCATGACCTGAGATGAAGTTGAGAATTGAATGCTTAGCTGAATGAGCTACCCAGATGCCCCTACATTTTTATTTATTTTTTATTTTATTTTATTTTTTTAAAATATTTTATTTATTTATTTGACGGACAGAGATCACAAGTAGGCAGAGAGGCAGGCAAAGAGAGAGGAGGAAGCAGGCTCCCCACTGAGCAGAGATCCCGATGAGGGACTCCATCTCAGGACACTGGGATCATGACCTGAGCCTAAGGCAAAGGCTTTAACCCACTGAGCCACTCAGGTGCCCCACCCCTACATTTAAAAATATATATATAATATGTTCATTTCTTTAAGAAATGTGATTGGAAAGTATTAGATCAGCAATTATTAAAACTTAGTATCAGTTCTCATATTAGAAGGTATATTGAGTTAAAATATTTTTTTAACCATTTAATTTTCTAAATCCGTTTTATGTATTAAGAGCAGAAATAAAGACTTTGTATATAAAGATCTGTCCTATGTATAAAGGAGGTCTTAACACTTGTTCTTCTGAGGAATACTTGTACTGTCTCCATACACTTTACGGGTTTTTGTTTTGTTTTTGTAATGTTAGATGCCTACAAAGAGGCACATGGGTGCCTCAGTTGGTTAAGTGTCTGCCTTTGGTTCAGGGCACGATGTCCTGAGACTGACTCTTGCATTGGGCTCACTGCTCAGCAGGGCATTTGTTTCTCCTTCTGCCCCTTCCCCCTGCTCACAGACTCTCTTTCATACTTTCTCTCTCTCTCAAATAAACTAAATAAAATATTTAAAATAAATAAATACCCACAAAGTCTAACATTTCCTGAAGACCTAAGAATGTTGTCTTCTCTGTGACAAGGTCTCACCATGTCTTACTCTTTGCTTTGGCTTCCAGGAAGCTGAGATCCATATTTTCTTTTTTCTAAAGCTTCTCTGTAGTTTCTTAGAGACTTCATATCTGTATTCTATCCCTAACCCCCCACTACATACATGTAATCATGTACATTATTTTCTTGACCTCTTTTTAAACTCCCCTTCCCCCTTGGTTCTGGCTGCTGCTTCGTTGTTATTTTGTCATTTTTATTGCATTTGTTCTTATCAGACACCTCAAGTGCTCTGTGAAACAAAATAGGGCAGTTGTAATAAGCTGCTGTCTGGTCTTCTCTTCTGGGCTCCATTATTGTCTCTTCCAGTTCACTGAGTAAAGCCCTTTGATAGATTCGTATTGTGGAGAATATTAAATGCAGCTCTCTTCATTCTGAGATCTAAAGACAGTATCGTCTATTCTGTGTGGCCTGATGCCCCACTATTATACATGGACCCTGTTTTCCAGTTCTGCTAAAGGTCTTGCTGTTTCTTAAACATTCTAGGACTGTTTTCTTCCTTTTTGCTTAGAGAATGACCTCTCTCTTTCCCGTCCCTGCCAAAGAACTATTCATTACTCAAGGACTGTCTAGAAAGCTTTCTTTGCTCACTGTATATCTAGTGAGAGCCATGACTGTTAGGGTCCGTGATCAAAGGAACGAGACTGATACAAAGCGAAGGTCAAGCAAAGCTTTATTTCGCGCCAAGCATCATGAATCACACTGACCGGTCAGGGCTTTCTTTTATAAAAGATGACAACTTTGACCCCGGCGAGCCTACTCCCAACGAGGTTGCTGACATCTAGGTCGTTTCTCACTGTGTCACTGCTGAGGGTCCTGGAGTGCGGGGCAGGGCCGCTGGCATCTCAGGGACCGCTGACAACTGGACCGCAGATGTCTCAGGACCGCAGGCGTCGAGGGACCGCTGACAACTGGACCGCAGATGTCTCAGGACCGCAGGTGTCGAGGGACCGCTGACAACTGGACCGCAGATGTCTCAGGACCGCAGGCGTCGAGGGACCGCTGACAACTGGACCGCAAGATGTCTCAGGACCGCAGGCGTCGAGGGACCGCTGACAACTGGACCGCAGATGTCTCAGGACCGCAGGCGTCGAGGGACCGCTGACAACTGGACCGCAGATGTCTCAGGACCGCAGGCGTCGAGGGACCGCTGACAACTGGACTGCTGGGCCGCCGGAGGCTGGAGGCTGCAGGCGGTGGTTCGGGGCCGCCGGAGGCTGGACCGCCAAACGCGGTTATAGCTCTTACAAGAGCTGTTAAAGCTCTTCTATACACCGTTGACTCCCCTGCTCTCCTGCGACTTCCACCGCTCTCCGCTCCGCTTCACCGCTCTCCGCCGACTTCACCGCTCTCCGTGGACTTCACCGCTCTCCGCCGACTTCACCTCTCTCCACGGACTTCACCGCTCTCCGCCGATTTCACCGCTCTTCGCACCGCTCTCCGCACCACTCTCCGCGGACTCGGCTCCACCGCTCTCCTGCAGCAGCTCCGCTCTCTTGCAGCATCCCCGGCTCTCCTGCAGCAGCCCCCCTTTGACAGCCTGGCAGAGTAACCTTTATGGGGGTGGTTAAGCCCCGCCCCTACACAGGTGGCCAATTGAATTCCAATTTTCCCAGTGGATATACATATGGCTTACTGATTGGATGACTCCACTCAGTCTGCCCCACCCTTACATTCCCCCCTTTCCTTTGGAGATTAGTCAAATCCTTGACTTTTCAGCTTGTTCTATGTTATTTCAAGCATATAAGGTAAATATTTTGTCATTTCTTTAGTATAGCAACAATACACTCACAGTTTCTTTAGTCTTAGTTTCAGTCCATGGTCAGCAGGGTCTTTTGGCTGCATTTCCCATTTCTGGAGGGCATCCTTACTCTCAGCTCGTTTGACATGACCCGCATGAACCCAGGCCCTGATGCCTTCCACTTTTACTGCCGTGGGGGTGGTTAGGATAACAGTAAATGGTCCCTTCCAACGAGGCTCCAAATTCCCCACTTGATAGCGACGTATCCAAACCAAGTCCCCGGGTTGGTAAGGATGTGGTTCCACCGTCTCTGTTCCAGTGTGGGCAACTCGGATTCCTGTATGGGCTTTTTTTAAGACAGATTGTAATGCCTGCAGTGACTGGAGTACAGACTGATCCGTCATTTCTGCTAGGGCAACCTCCTGTAGCTGAGGACAGAGCGGGGGGGGTCTCCCAAACAATATTTCAAATGGGGTCACCTTGTTTAAATAGGGTGTACATCGGGCTCTGAGGAGGGCAAAAGGAAGGAGATCTACCCATCCACCTCCAGTTTCCAGAATTAGTTTTGTCAAGGTCTCTTTAAGAGTCCGATTCATTCTTTCTACTTGCCCCGAACTCTGGGGCCTGTATGCACAATGTAATTTCCAATTTGTGCCCACAGCCTTGGCCGATGCCGGTGAGACTGAACTTACGAATGCAGGGCCATTGTCTGACCCAATTGCAAAAGGCAGCCCGAACCTAGGAATTATTTCTTCTAGTATCTTTTTTGCTACTACCCCTGCGGTCTCATGTTTGGCAGGAAAAGCCTCCACCCAGCCTGAAAAGGTATCCACAAAAACCAACATATACTTGTGCCCATATTTTCCAGGTTTCATTTCTGTAAAATATATTTCCCAATAAATTCCTGGTTCCTTACCTCTTTCTCTTTTCCCTCTTCCCATTTTAGTTATTCCTACATTAACTGCCTGGCATTGGGCACATCTATCAACTACATCCTGAACCATACGACCTAATTTAGAAACCTGGAACTGCTTGCCTATAAGCTCCTTGAATTTTCGTGTCCCCAAATGAGTACCCTGATGTATCTGGCCTACTAACTTCTTACCTAGTCTTCGAGGAAGAATTATTTTTCCTATTTTTGTCTTGGCCCAGTCTCCTTCATAGTCTAATTCAACCCATTTCTGTAAATACTTTAAATCTTCTTCTGAATAGTTTGGTTTTTCTGGTAGTGCTGGAGCCGGGAGTGTAACTAGTTCTTGCACTTTTTCTCGAGCTGCTTGCTTTACGGCTTGGTCTGCTAAGTAGTTTCCTTTTGAAATCAGATCAGTCCCCTTTTGATATCCTGGGCAATGCATAACAGCCACCTCTTTCGGGTCCCAAATAGCCTGGAGGAGAGCTCATATTTCTCTTCTGTTTTTAATTCCTTTTCCTTCCTGTTAGTAGGCCCCTTTCTTTATAAATAGCCCCATGTATATGCAGTGTAGCAAAGTCATACCTGCTGTCCGTATAGATGTTGATGGTTGTTCCTTTGGCCATCTGCAGTGCCTTCGTGAGTGCAATTAGTTCCGCTCTCTGTGCCGAAGTTCCATGTGGCAGGGCTGCTGTCCAGAGTCTCTGCTCAGGAGAAACCACCGCGGCCCCTGCATACCTCTTTCCATTGACTATGTAGCTGCTCCCGTCTGTGAACAGAGTCATCTTGGCATCTGGGAGGGGAATGTCTCTGAGATCCGGCCTTATTCCTGTGACTTGGGTTAAGACCTCCCCACAGTCGTGTGGATGGTCAGCTAGCTCTTCTGGCAGCAGTGTGGCTGGATTTAGCACTGCTGGGGGTCGGAAGGCCACTTTTGGTTCATTGAGGAGAAGGGCCTGATACCCCGTTACTCGGGCGTTCGTCATCCATCGGTCTGGTGGAGTCCAGAGAAGGCCCTCAATCGCGTGTGTGGTGCTTATAACAAGATTTTGGCCCAAAGTTAATTTACTCGCATCCTTAACCGGGAGGGCCGTTGCGGCAATTATGCGGAGGCAAGGAGGGAACCCAGCTGCTACTGGGTCTAGTTTCTTACTAAGGTAGGCCACTGGTCTTCGCCAAGGCCCCAGAGTCTGAGTTAAAACTCCTTTGGCCACTCCCGATTTTTCATCTACATATAATTGGAAGGGTTTGGTTACATCTGGGATGGCCAATGCTGGGGCACTCAGCAAGGCTGTCTGTAATTCCCGAAATGCTCCCTCTGCTTCAGCTGTCCACTCAATCCTAGTGAGCCCTCCTTTTGTCAGTTCATAGAGCGGTCGGGCAATCTCTGCAAACCGTGGTATCCATAGCCTACAGTAGCCCACTGTTCCAAGAAACTCCCTTACTTGTCGGGACGTGGTGGGACGGGGGTATCGGGTAATCACCTGTTTCCTGGATTCAGACAGTGAATGTACTCCCTCATGGAGGTCAAAGCCTAGATAAGTGGCATGGCTCTGACAGAGCTGTGCTTTCTTTGCTGACACCCGATACCCTTTTTTCTGCAGAGCCTGTAAGAGAGCTCTCGTCCCCCACAAACACGACTCATAGTCCTCGGCGGCTACTAGCAAGTCATCAACGTATTGTAACAGAGTAACTCCTGGATTAGAAATTCTGTACTCAACGCAAATCCTCATGCAGGGCCTCATCAAAAATGGTGGGCGAATTCTTGAATCCTTGGGGAAGTCTTGTCCAGGTGAGCTGGCCTTGAAACCCCTCCTGTGGGTCAGACCACTCAAAAGCAAAAAGGGGCTGAGATTCCCTTGCTATAGGTATACAGAAAAATGCATCCTTTAGATCTAAGACAGTATATACAGTTCTTTTGGGGCCCAGGAGGGAGAGTAGGGTATAGGGGTTAGGCACTGTCGGGTGTATATCTTCAACCCGTTTGTTAACGTCCCGCAAGTCCTGAACTGGTCGGTATTCCTCAGTCTCGGCCTTTTTGATGGGGAGCAAAGGAGTGTTCCATGAAGATTTACAAGGAACTAAAATCCCGTCTCCTTGGAGGCGGTTAATGTGTTTTCTGATCCCTTCCTTTGCTTCCTGGGAAAGAGGATACTGCCGGACGCGTATAGCCGTAGCTGTCGCCTTTAATTGTACCACCACTGGAGGTTGTTCTTTAGCCAAGCCAGGGGGCTTCCCTTCTGCCCAGACCTCAGGAAACTTGTTCTGTAGGATTTGGAGGAGGCTTTCCCCCTTTGTCTCCTTTGGTTTTGAGACTGGCTCGTAAAGGCGGTATTCATCCACTGCTGCCATAAGCACCTGTACAGTGGGTTGTCTCGATGTTACAGTCATATCTCCTTCTGAAAACTGAATGCCAGCTCTTAACTTGTGGAGATCTCTTCCCATCAAATTATATGGGGCATTAGGGAGGACCAAAAATCGATGTTTAACTAATCCCAAGGCTAAATTTAAAGTCCTTTCTGTTGTCCATTTATGTCTCTCTGTGCCATTTGCTCCTTGTACCCAAACTTTCTCTCCAGATAGTTTTCCCATAGGTTTAAGTAATGATGAAAATTGGGCCCCTGTGTCTACCAAAAAATCAACTGATTTCCCCTCCACTTCAATTTTTACCCGAGGTTCGGGAAGGGCTCCGAACCATGGCCCCTTCAATCTCTGGTGGCAAGCATTGCCGTCTTCTTTTTAGGGCACTCCCTGGCCCAATGTCCTTAAGCACACTGATTGGAATCTAAGTCTTCCCGCCTGCCTTCTCTCTGCTTAGGTTTTTCCTTCCATTTACTATCCCCTAGACGTCTCCTCCCCGCCTCATGTAATGCCAAAACCTTAACCAATTTTTTTGTCTCTTTTTCATCCTCTTGTGCATCCCTGTTGTTAAATACCTTTTCTGCTATTCCCACTAACTCAGTCAGATTTTTTCCCTCAAATCCTTCGATTTTCTGAAGTTTCCTCCTCATATCTGGGGCTGACTGACTTTCAAAAGCAAGATTCATTGCCCTCTGATTTTCAGGTGCCTCAGGATTGATCGGGCTATACATTTTATAGGCTTCAATTAGCCTTTCTAGGAAGGCTCCTGGAGACTCATTCTTACCTTGAATCACTGTACTAATTTTGGATAAATTTATCGTTCTCCTTGCAGCTGCACGGAGGCCTCCCAATAGAGCCTGGCGGTAGAAACGTAAGCTCTCCTTACCTTCATCAGAGTTTGGATCCCAGTCGGGAGATTCCCTCGGGCAGTAGTCCTCCATCCGGCGGGAATCGAGGTCCCTGCCAAGTCTCTCGCTTATCACCTTATGGGTTTCTCGCATGATGCGATCCCGTTCTTCCCCATTAAAGAGAGCCATAAGGAGCTGTTGAACATCTACCCAGGTGGATTGATGAGTAAGAAAGACAGTTTCCAAGAGGCTAATTAAATCCTGAGGGTGATCAGAAAAGGATTTGTGTTGGGTTTTCCAGTTATAGATGTCAGAAGAGGAGAAAGGGATATAGCTTAAGTAAGGCCGCCCTCTCCCCTCTGGTAGAGCAACCTCACGAAGGGGCAGCATCGGCACAGACCGTACCGGTGAGGTGGAGGAAGGCTGAGGAGGATAGGGGAAAGGGGAAGGATCAGGGCAGTCTCGCCGCATGGTGATCCCATAGGTGGACCCCGACCGTGTATGAGGTGGACTTGTAAAGACATTTTTGGACCGAGAGTCAGATTTAGAAGACAAATAAAGGGGGGTAAATTCCGCATCCTCCATATCTGATGGAGGTAGAACGGTCTCCTTCCCTGAATCCCCCTCATCTGTTTGTTCTGGTTTTGGTGCTCCAACCTGCCTTAGAGGGAGAGAAATAATTTCATTAGCGGGTGGAAGATGGGACTTGAGCCATGACGGCGGCTCTTCTATCAGGTATCGCCAGGCCACAATATATGGTACTTGGTCTCGATGTAGATCCAAGACCTCACTCAGGGTAGAATATATCTGAGTCAAGGCAAACGTTCCTTCCGGTGGCCACCCTGTGGAGAAAGTGGGCCATTCTAATTGACAGAGTGTTTTTAGTTTTCCTGGATAAACCTTATCACCTGACTGAGTGGCTTTACCTTGAAAATCTTTGAAATGTTCAAGAACAAGACCTAGGGGTGTCACAGGCCCCTTATTCTCAGTTTGTCCCATTTCTCCAAATACAACAAACAGCACAACAGACAACAACAAAAGAACGAGACAAAAACAAACGTAGACCCAGTGATCCTTATCCAGAGCCTGCTGCTGGGGGGGGGGGGCTTTTTTGGTCCACAACACACCACACAATAGATAACAAAAGAACCAGACAAAGACAACTGCAGACCCAGCGATTCTTTACCCAAAATTTGCCACTTATGGCGGCTATTTTCATCTTCCAACCGCCTAAGGGGACTCGAACCCCTCAACTGCCTAAGAGGTGGCAGGGGAATCATACCCCCCGACCACGCAGGGGGACTTGACCCCCCGACCGCCCAGGGGGACTCAAACCCCCTGCCGATCTATCAGCAGAGGGATGGGGCGTCCCCGCATCCACTCCAGCCCTGGGGAGCATGGCTGCGTCCAGCTTCTCCCCGGTTGGCTATACCCTGGAGCTCCAACCAGACAGACGGATAGGATCCCAATACCCCAGATCCCAATACCTCGAAACCCAATACCTCGAAACCCAATACCTCCGGAGGCTTTCCCTAAAAATTCTGATGCTGGCTCAGGTCTCGTCGTTTGATCCCGGATGAGCCCCCAAATGTTAGGGTCCGTGATCAAAGGAATGAGATTGATAACAAAGCGAAGGTCAAGCAAAGCTTTATTTCGCGCCAAGCATCATGAATCACACTGACCGGTCAGGGCTTTCTTTTATAAAAGATGACAACTTTGACCCCGGCGAGCCTACTCCCAACGAGGTTGCTGACATCTAGGTCGTTTCTCACTGTGTCACTGCTGAGGGTCCTGGAGTGCGGGGCAGGGCCGCTGGCATCTCAGGGACCGCTGACAACTGGACCGCAGATGTCTCAGGACCGCAGGCGTCGAGGGACCGCTGACAACTGGACCGCAGATGTCTCAGGACCGCAGGCGTCGAGGGACCGCTGACAACTGGACCGCAGATGTCTCAGGACCGCAGGCGTCGAGGGACCGCTGACAACTGGACCGCAAGATGTCTCAGGACCGCAGGCGTCGAGGGACCGCTGACAACTGGACCGCAGATGTCTCAGGACCGCAGGCGTCGAGGGACCGCTGACAACTGGACCGCAGATGTCTCAGGACCGCAGGCGTCGAGGGACCGCTGACAACTGGACTGCTGGGCCGCCGGAGGCTGGAGGCTGCAGGCGGTGGTTCAGGGCCGCCGCCGGAGGCTGGAAGCTGCAGGCGGCGGCTTGGGGCTGCCGGAGGCTGGAGGCTGCAGGCGGCGGCTCGAGGCTGCAGGCGGCGGCTTGGGGCCGCCGCCGGAGGCTGGACCACCAAACGCGGTTATAGCTCTTACAAGAGCTGTTACAGCTCTTCTATACACCGTTGACTCCCCTGCTCTCCTGTGACTTCCACCGCTCTCCGCTCCGCTTCACTGCTCTCCGCGGACTTCACCGCTCTCCGCCGATTTCACCGCTCTTCGCACCGCTCTCCGCACCACTCTCCGCGGACTCGGCTCCACCGCTCTCCTGCAGCAGCTCCGCTCTCTTGCAGCAGCCCCGGCTCTCCTGCAGCAGCCCCCCCTTTGACAGTCTGGCAGAGTAACCTTTATGGGGGTGGTTAAGCCCCGCCCCTACACAGGTGGCCAATTGAATTCCAATTTTCCCAGTGGATATACATATGGCTTACTGATTGGATGACTCCACTCAGTCTGCCCCACCCTTACAGTGACCACTCTGCTTTTCTTCTGAGAGAGATCTGAGTCCATTGCGCTGCCAGGTGTCCCATTATACCTTTCTTATCAGTTTGTCCTTTCTCATACAGTAGCTATAATTGGTCCTTCCTTGGAACCATCTGTGGGCTCTTGGGTCTCTTTTATGACACTTAAGATAGAGTATCTAGCATTTCTTATTTGTATATCAGCTCACCTCACTTATTAGAGTATAAACTTCTTGTGGGCAGGAATTGGTCTTAATCATGTTTGTATTGCTGATTGTGTCTCTGGGCCAGACTTTTGTGTATTATGGATGATAAGTAGTTTATAAATTACAGATTATAGTTTATTATTATAGTTTAAGATTATAGATTTATAGTTTAAAGATTATAGTTTGACTTTAATCTATAATCTAGAGATTATAGAGATTACAGTTCAAAATGAAACTGTAGGGGCGCCTGGGTGATTCAGTGGTTTAAAGCCTCTGCCTTCTGCTCAGGTCATGATCCCAGTGTCCTGGAATCGAGCCCTGCATTGGGCTCCCTGCTCGGTGGGGAGCCTGCTTCTTTCTCTCTACCTGCCTCTCTGCCTACTTGTGATCTCTGTCTGTCAAATAAATAAATAAAATCTTTTAAAAAAATTATCATATTTACTGATTCCAAATTTCAGAAATAGATTGTTAGTGAAAAGATGCAGAACAGTGTGTACAGTTAATCACCATTTTGGTAATTAAGGGAGAAAAAGGAATGTTTATGCCTTTTTACTTAATTCTGCATAAAATATCTGTGGAGGGATACGTGGGAAAAGTGATAACACATGCATGCTTTAGGGAAAATAAACTGGTGATTTGAAAGGGAGACTTTATTTTTTATTTTGTTAAAGATTTTATTTATTTATATGACAGAGACATAGCGAGAAAGGGAACACAAGCAGGGGGAGTGGGAGAGGGAGAAGCAGGCTTCCTGCTGAGTGGGAAGCCCAATGTGGGGCTTGATCCCAGGGCCCTAGGATCGTGACCTGACCTGAAGGCAGATGCTTGATGACTGAACCTCCCAGGTGCCCTTGAAAGGGAGGCTTTAATCCCTTTTGTATACCCTTTGAACTTTGACAAGCAATGTATATTTTCTATTAAAAATAAATCCAATGTGGGGCATTTGGCTGGCTTAGTTGGTAGAACATGCAACTCCTGATCTCAGGGTTGTGAGTTTGAGCCCATGTTTACTTAAAAAGGTGGGGGTTTAGAGTTTACTTTAAAAAATTTTTTTAAATATATTAAATGAAAACAAAAGCTTGAAAATATAAATATGGAAGATATTACTGATTTACTAAGATGCTGGATGTACCATCTGTAATTGGTAACCCTGAGCTCTATCAGTATCATTCTGTCTGTTTTCCCTCAATTTATACAGGTGTCTTTAATACATCTACTGGAAGTCACTCGGGTCAGAATTCAGGTACCCTTAATGGTGGAGATGTCATCAATCTTAGACCCAACAAACAGAGGACCAAGAAAAACAGAAATCCTTTCAGCAGCTGTAGCATACCCTAAAACACTTTAGGGAGGAAAAAAGGTTGAATTATATTGTGCAATTCAGTAAGAAACACATCCAGCTGTCATGGTATGTTACAAGATTTTTTTTTTTTTTAGCAGACTTTGCACCTAATGGCTCTGTGAAAGTTGACAGACTTAAATATTGTTCTGCAGTGCTTTTCAGATGGAGCGAGATCTTTGGTGGAAAAATTACTGCCTTGTGGACTCATTTTAATTCTTTTACATCAGACGAAGCTTCTCCTGTTTTTGAAGGAATGCTATAAGAAATGTCCCAAACAGGTTTTGCTGAATTTTAAGTTCTGGAAAACATAAGTGGAATGCCTGAATGTATTGGTACAGATTTTAATATTTGTCCAGGAACGATAGCAAGCATTGTATTTCCGAAATTTGTTATACAGCTTTTCTGGAAAGGAGTATTGAAGTCAAATACATACAAAAAAATAATATTGAAAGGTAAACCCTAAGTCTTGCCAGACTGCATGAGTTTGTATTTTGGCAATGTTACTTGTGCAATATCTGTATGGTGTGGAATGTGGAGGTCTGCATGCAGATATCTGGTACTGAAGTATACTGAAGGGATGGATATTCAGTATTTAAGGAAACCTAGAATCTAATTCGTTAATTCATACAATCATTTACACATTGTGTGTATGTTGAAAGCTTTTATTTTCAAATAAGAAATTCCAGACATATATTTTGCAAAATGAGCTCAGATTTTAAAAGTGCTTTGTGCCAAAAATATCATACCTAATTTTTACAGTGCTTTACTATCAGAATTTATATTGTTTATATCTTTAAAAAGCAGTTTTCCTCTCTGACAGGGTAGATAAAAGAGGAGTATAAATGTTTGAATGCTTAGAGTATCTCCCAGGTGAGACATGTTGCAAACTTTTTCCTGTGTGCACCCATGAGCAGCGGGGAGCTTGTGCTGGCCGCGCCCTTCTGAAGGTCAAGTGCCCACTCTATCATTCCCGGGGCCTGTGAAGTGTGCTGGTGCATCTGGCACCTTTTGCTGCTGACTGAAAATGCAGTTTGGAACTTACAAGATTATGCTAACAATTTTTTTTAAATGAAGAAGGGAAGTTCTTTTGTCTTAATCTGCATTACGGATTTTATAATGCCCTGCAACTCTAAAGCATCTTTTCATTTACACATTTTTGTATGGTATTTTAAGATTATCACTTAAAAATTTCTATAAACTTCAGTTTGTATAGCCCCTTATCAAGAGTTCTGTCACTACCGAATGCAAAATAATTTCTTTTAAGAACTGATTTTCATATGTCATCATGCGGCAGAGCATACATTTTTTGACTTGGGACAGTAGCTTTCCAACTAAGATAATTGCATGAACTCTGCTAGTAAGTGATTATCATTCATCAGTGACTTTGTTTTTAACCCCTTGTGATATATCTGGTTTTTACAGGATTTCAAGACATGTAAAAATAACTTTTCTTAGAAAATGTGTCATGAAAGTCGTTTTTCATTATTTGTACTAAATGCATAATGTTGTATGTATTTCCTCTGTCTGTTTTCTCTGTCTCTCTCTTTTTAAGTCTTCCATCTGTACCATCCGCATCCCTCTGTCCAGGTTAATGTTGAGAAGATAATAGAATTTCCTGGTGCGTGTCCTTGCTAAATGGTCAAGAATGAATATTTGCTCTTCATAATATTGAAATAATCTGGCATTATCTACTTTAAAGTAATATAAAATGTTAATTTTTATGTCATCGTTGTCTCCACTCCCATTGCTGGCAGTGGGATAGGTGTTGGGGGGATATAACTCCATTCCTAACAATGGGTACCTGTTAATGATTCCTCTTCCTGTTCTACTCTGTTCAAATACAGTTTCTTTAATTTTTGCACAAAACATTTTTCGTGGTAAATCATTTTGGGGTCTTTAGTAGCCCCCCCAAGAAAATAATGTAATATGTTGTAGTTCTGTTTCATATTAATTAAATGTGTGTGGAGAAAAGATTGTTACTTTTCTATATGAAAAAGATAATCACTGTTGATGGTAGAAGTATCCTGATATTTGTAATATAATTGTATGTGTTTAGTTTTGTCCTTTTTTCTTTTTATAGGAACTGAAGAGAGATCTTTTTTTACACATTTGAATTTTTATTTGCACTTGTATATTTTAAACCTAACCATAATTGGTCATTTTACATAACTAAGTAGGTCTGAAAATCAGTCACAAGTGATATGTTAAATATTTTCTCAATTTAATTCTAAAACCTCCAACATTCAGATTAAATTGCCTCCCCAGACCCTTAATTCTTTTAAATGACCTTACTGTTGTTAGTTTGTAATAAATAATGGATACTAAAGAAAACACTGTGGAAGACGATGGGATGTTGTTTGTGCTCTCATGTACTTTTATACAAGCTGTCTGGTTTTTAGTATACAGACAGAGAGCTGTGGAATAACTTCGAATTGCAGAGTTCCTCAGCCCTCCTTTCCTCTCTCAGTCGGCCCAGTGAATTACATAGCTTATAGAGTAGCCCAGATAAGGCAATATATGGTTGACCCTTGAACAAGGCCAATTTGAACCATGTAGGTCCACTTCCACTTATATGCGAATTTTTTACAGTACTGAAAATGTATTTTCTCTTCCTTATGGTTTTCTTAACATTTTCTTTTTTCTGGCTTACTTTATAATAATATGGTATATAATACATACAATGTACAAAATATTTGTTAATGGACAGCTTATGTTACCAGTAGGGCTTTCAGTCAACCGTAGGCTATTTGTAGTTCAGTTTTGAGTGAGTCAAAAGTTACACTTGTATTTTCCACTGTGCAGGGGTCGGTGCCCCTAATCCCTGTGTTCAAGGATCAACTATATTTTATCTTAATTAGTGCCATGAAATGAAATGTGTTGCCATTAATTTAGTACCTATTATCAGGTGGGAACTATACAGGGTACCTTGCAAACGTTAATTTAATCTTTACAACAATTGGTGAGTATTATTATTCCCTCCCTTTTTTTCAAAAGAGGAGGAGAATGAAGAGCTAAGTTTGTCAAAGTCACATATTCAATAGCAACAAAGCAATTTTCTTTCCCATTTTGTCACTAATCTGTTTATATAGCCCAGACATAAAAAGATGTGCTACCTTCCATTATACTTTACAGTCTAATATATATGAGTGAATTTGATACTGCTTTATATATGCAGTTATATTTTATGGAGGAATTACTACTGCTAAGAACATTTTAAGCTTATAAATGTTCTATTATAATACTGATTTCTTGATGCATTGTTTTCAAGACAGAATTAAAATAATAAAGAATAACTATTTTTCAATCAAAGTCTAATTTCTCATCTGAAATTATGGGGAGGGAAGTATCCTAAAAGATTGTTGTAATCATATTTTAGTGTATATTTGATAGTTTCATCCTAAAAATTAAATAATTAAAAATGTGAAGAAAAGCTTTTGGATTGGGATTATGTACATAAAGAAAAAAAGTTAACCGCTATCAAGTACATTATAAAAGGCTATGTAAAGGGAATCCTGGCCAGCCATTTTTCATCAAAGTAAAAGACCAAAGTTGAAGGATTTGGCTTGGTTATTTTGATTATTAAATGCTGCAGTCATTTTAATGAAGTAAGTTAAGCAATTTCCATAAATGAAAAAGTTAAGTAAAAAAAAGTAGGGGTGCCTGGTTGGCTTACTTGGTGGAGCGTGCAACTCTCAATATCGGGATTGTAAATTTGAGCCCCACATTGAGTGCAGAGATTACTTTAAAATCTTCAAAAAAAAAAAAAAGATTGTCATAAAAAGGTTTATTTTCCTAATTCTTATATCTCTTGGAGATCAGTTTTTCATATATTTAGGTGGTAGATTCACTTAAATATACATTTCTTTTTTTTTTTTTTAAGATTTTATTTATTTGACACATCACAAGTAGGCAGAGAGACAGGCAGAGAGAGAGGAGGAAGCAGGCTCCCCGCTGAGCAGAGAGCCCGATTTGGGGCTCTATCCCAGGACTCTGGGATCATGACCTGAGCTGAATGCAGAGGCTTATCCCACTGAGCCACCCAGGCGCCCTACATTTCTATTTTTTTTTTTAATTGTTTAAGAGAAATCAAAGGCTGAGTTTGCTTTATTCTTGTTTTTTTTATTGTAGTATGTGTGACTCCTCTATAAGTCTTATATTTTGTCTTTGTGTTATTAAATGTGTATATATTTCATCTCTTCTATTTAAAATGTTACTCGAATTTTTCTACTTTCAAAATTATGAGAATACTTTACTCTTCTGTTAGACTGTAAGAAAAAAATAACATGTTGTACCAGTCTTGAAATTTCCTAGTATGGCTTTTATACAGATTTATAAATTACACCAGTTAGAGCAGATTATAAACAAACACTTAAATGTGTGATACTTATTGCTGAGAGAAAGGAGATTTATTTATTTATTTAAAAAATTTTCTTTTAAAGATTTTATTTATTTATTTGACAGAGAGAGAGAGTACAAGCAAGCAGAGAAGCAGGCAGAGAGAGAGGAGGGGGAGCAGGCTCCCCGCTGAGCAGAGAGCCCGATGTGGGGCTCAATCCCAGGTTCCTGGGATCACGACCTGAGCTGAAGGCAGAGGCTTTAACCCACTGAGCCACCCAGGCGCCCGGGAAAGGAGATTTAAATGAATGGATGTATTATGTACATGATTGGAAAACTCGGTATTGTTTTGTTGTCAGCTCTTTCTAAATTGATCTATAGATTCAGTGCAATTCTAATCAGAATGCCAGCAGGCTTTTTTTGAATAAGTTTTAAGTTTATCTAAAAGCTATGTGATGAACCTAGGATAGCCAGAACAGTTTTGAAAAAGAACAGAGTTGAAGAACTGAGACTCTGTGATTTTAAGACTCCATATGGGTACAGTAAGCAAGACACACAGATCATTGAAACAGATTAGAATCCAGAAATACACCCATGCAAACACGGTCAAGTGATTTTTTTTTTTTAAAGATTTTATTTTTTGGGCCTCCTGGGTGTCTCAGTGGGTTAAAGCCTCTGCCTTTGGCTCAGATCATGATCCCAGGGTCCTGGGATCGAGCCCCAAGTCGGGCTCTCCGCTCGTCGGGGAACCTGCTTCCCCTCTCTCTCTGCCTGCCTCTCTGCCTACTTGTGATCTCTGTCTGTCAAATAAATAAAATCTTTTTTTAAAAAAAGATTTTATTTATTTGACAGAAAGAGACATAGTGACAGAGGGAACACAAGCAGGGGGAGTGGGAAAGGGAGAAGCAGACTTCCTGCCTGGCTGGGAGCCTGATGCAGGGGTGAGGTCCCAGGACTCTGGGATCGTGACCTGAGCCAGAGGCAGACACTTATCTGAGCCACCCAGGTGCCCCAGGTCAAGTGATTTTTAACGAAGACTTCATAACAGTTCCATGGGGAAAAGCACAATGTGCTGGAATAACTAGATATTTTGAATCTCTGGCCTTAGCTCATATTATCCTCAAAAAATAATTTGTGGTAGATTATTAACCTAATCAATAAAAGCTAAAACTAAAGCTTCTAGAAGAAAACTGGAAATATCTTCATGACCTTAGGTTAAGCAAGTATATCTTAGGACCCAGAAAGTGTTAATTGTAAAAGCAAAATTAATAAGTTGTATGTAATAAAAATTAAAACTACCTCTCAACAAAAGACTGGTTAAGAAAATTAATGGATAGGGGCGCCTGGGTGGCTCAGTGGGTTAGGCTGCTGCCTTCTGCTCAGGTCATGATCCCAGGGTCCTGGGATCGAGTCCCACATCGGGCTCTCTGCTCAGCAGGGAGCCTGCTTCCCTCTCTCTCTCTCTGCCTGCCTCTCTGTCTACTAGTGATTTCTCTCTGTCAAATAAATAAATAAAATATTTTTTAAAAGAAAAGAAAATTAATGGATAAGCCATATATTGGGAGAATGTATCTGTATAATCCTATCTCACAAAGGACTTATAGCTGTGACATATAGTTTAAAGACTAGCAAAGTAAAATATTTGTATAGATGCGGAGTAACTGGAACTCTGGTTCAATCACTTTGGAAACCTTGGCAATTTCTAGTAAAATTAAAAAAGCATCATCTGTTTCACCCAGAAATTTCATTTGGGGGAGTGGGAAAGGAAGAAGCAGAAATTTCTAATTCTCTTTGGTAAATACCCAGAAATTTCATTTTTTTATGTGTATGAAAATAATTGTATAAGAATGTTCAAGGCAGGGGCACCTGGGTGGCTCAGTGGGTTAAGCTGCTGCCTTCGGCTCAGGTCATGATCTCAGAGTCCTAGGATCGAGTCCCACATCAGGCTCTCTGCTCAGCAGGGAGCCTGCTTCCTCCTCTCTCTGTGCCTGCCTCTCTGCCTGCTTCTGATCTCTCTCTGTCAAGTAAATAAATAAAAAATCTAAAAAAAAAAAAAAAAAAAAAAAGAATGTTCAAGGCAGCTTTGAAATTGCCCCAAACTGTGTCTGGGTGGCTCAGTCAGTTAAGCCTCTACCTTGGGCTCATATGGGCTCCCTGCTCAGCAGGGAGTCTACTTCTCTCTCTGCCCCTCTTCCTGGCTCCTCCCCCCACCCCGCCCCATGCTCTCACCACTCCCCAAATAAGTAAATAAAAATCTTTTAAAAAATAAAATAAAAATAGCCCCAAACTGGAAACACCCCAAATATCTACCAACACATGAATATTTACGCAAATAATAGTATATTCATAAAATACTAAAAGGGAACAGATTTTAAAAAATTTTTTTTAAATTTTAAAAAGATTGATTTATCTGACAGATCACAAGTAGGCAGAGAGGCAAGTGGGGGGGGGTGAAGCAGGCTCCCTGCTGAGCAGAGAGCCCGACGTGGGGCTCAATCCCAGGACCCTGAGACCACGACCCAAGCCAAAGGCAGAGGCTTAACCCACTGAGCCACCCAGGCGCCCCAAAAGGAACATCATATTAATATATAAAGCATGAGTCCCCAAAACTTAATTCTGAATGAAAGAAGTCTAACACAAAAGAGTATGTACTATATAATTTCATTTATATGAAGTTCTAGAATAGGCAAACCTAAAACAAGCAGAACAGTGGTTGCCTCTGGGAAAATGCATTGACAAGAAAAAGGCACAGAGAATATTCTTGGGTAAGGCAGATAAGATCTTGATATGGGTATGTGGTAGACAGCTAAGCATTTGCATATGTATGTGCATACACCGCTATATGGGTATGTTAAAAAACATTGAATTCTACACTTCAGATCTGTATATTTCAGTATACATTGTGCCTCAATAAAAAAATAAATAAAATGTTTTTATTATTAGATAATGAAGATTATTGGAAAAATAATCCTTTCTGGGAAATGCTGCTTTAATGATGGGTTATATTTAAATTAATTATTATTCAGGACTATTTCTAAGGTGGGTGATGGCTTACGCACTAATATTTGGATATCCTTGATGGAAACTGACCAAATGGCCAATGGAATATAAAATCAAGGAACAACCTGAGTAGTAGATAGTCTTCAAAGATGGCCCCGAGATAGTTCTGCCTTTCCCTCTACCTACATGCAGCTACTTTCATCAGGAGGGAGAGCTTATGACTCCTCTTGAATCTGATGTGGGCCTATAACTGCTATAGCTAATTGCAGAGAAGTAACATTCTGGGATCTTGGAACCCAGGCATTAATAAGCCTCTGCTTCCTCCTTCTGAAACCTAGTGGCCATTCTCTGAAGAAAGTTGACTCAAGTAGAAAGGCCCCTGGAGCAAAAGATAGGGTCCCAGCTAGCAGTCCCTAGCTAGTGTCAGCGATCGCCAACCTGGAGCCATCTTGGAAATAGATCCCCTCATTCAAACCAACTTCACTAGGGCATATGAAGCAGAGATAAGCTGCCTCACTGAGCCCTGCCCAAGTTGCAAAAATGATTATTGCTTTAAGTTACTGAATTTTGGAGTTGTGTATTACATATCAATTGATAATTAAAACAACTTGCATTAATACTGGGATATGAAGATACCATCCACATGGCACAAACTTCAAGGAATTTCTCCCACATGGTATATATGGAACCGGATCAAAGGAGGCCATGTAGGGCTTGCTCCTAATTCCTTTCCTGAGGAAGGAGTGCGGGGCTTCAGAGAGTAGAGGAAAATCTGATAGAGTGCTTCACACAAATCTTGAGGATTTTGGTTGGGGTTGCATAAATATAGATTACTTTGGAGTGAATTGTCCTCTTTGTCATACTGAGTCTTCCTGTTTAGGAACATCATAGTGTCACTTGATTTACTCAGGGGTGTGTGGGGGTGTGTGTGGGTGTGTGTATTTGCCAAAAAACTTTGAAATTTGTTAACTTCTCTAGTGGTTCATCCTAACAGAGTATCTATATTGGTCCAGTATTGGGATTTCAAGTAAGTTGTGTTGGAGATTATCTGGATCCTTGGGCAAATCTTTTGGTCTTAAAGAAGGGGCAAAAGATCATATTTTCTTTGGAGATTTTGCAAGATTTCAAGTATAAACAGTTCGTTGAAGTAGGGAGGAAGCTGTCAGAGAATTTCACTGATGGTGACAGTCGGTTGCTTCTCAAGATCTGTTCCTTGGTACTGCCCCACCCCCACCCTCACCTTCCCACAGTCACCCTGGCAACAGGCACCAGTCCTTTTAGAGCTTTACTGCTTCCGTCTCCTATGTGCTCTTCTTCCCAAGGGCAAGCTGAATGAGCTGCTCCTCTGGCAGACAGACCTGGGGCCCTGCTACCACCGTGTGGAGGGTTGGGTTCTGTCACAGACACCATTCCTTATACCAAGAAGGTTTTTCCGTTTTCATTCATTGAATTTCAGGCTGCTTATTACTCACCCTCCCCCCGCCCCACCAGCCCACCACCACTCCGGTCTCGACTGCACTTTGTCTTATAGAAATTTGCTGTGGCCTACACCTTCCCTTCTTCCATCTCTGAAACAGAATTTTTGCTATATTTATATTCTACTGGTCATTTCAATGACATTTGAAAACACCCACTTGAAATGGAATTTATCTTTCCTGAGCAGATATTTGATTATAACCAAATCTTAATGGTTCTGTGAATGCTCAGGTGCTAATTGTAAAGTCTCATCTGAGCATTCAGGACTCCCCAGCATTTCACTCTAGCTCACGTACCTGTGGGCTTTCATGTATCCGGTATTTTGACTGTTACCATTTCTAGAACATATCCATGGTTTGCCATCTTGGGACTTTTGTATTGATTTCCTGACCTGAAACGTCCTTTCATGTATCATATAGTTGTTGACTGCCTTCTGCATACCAAACACTGTAAATAATAACATCGTTTTGTTTGTTTGTTTGTTTTTGTTTTAAGATTCTATCTATTTATTTGACAGACAGAGGTCACAAGTAGGCAGAGAAGCAGGCAGAGAGAGGAGGAAGCAGGCTCCCTGCTAAGCAGAGAGCCCAATGCGGGACTCGATCCCAGGACCCTGGGATCATGACCTGAGCTGAAGGCAGAGGCTTTAACCCACTAAGCCACACAGGCGCCCCAACATCAGTTTTTTTAAACCAGTCATGCTTAGACCTTGAAAGAAACTATTTTCTTTGATCAGAACTATATTTTGAGTGCCTAGGTGATAAAAAATATCAAACTTGAAACTGTAACGACATGCAGAGCCCATCTATTGACACGAGCTGAGTTAGTGCCAGTGGTTCACGTGTAAGGAAGTGAGCTAAATCGTCGCTCTGAACCAGATCGTAATACGCTAGGAGGTGAAGGCATGAGCAGTGAGTGTCTGCTAATGATGAGAGTCAGGAAATAACACTGGAGAAGTCTGTGGGTTTGTAGTGAAGAATAATTCCATGAATAATAGGGAACAGATAGCACGGCAAGAGATATGGTGGATTCTATTTTTGACTAATAGATGGTGGACTATGACTGATTGTGTCTGCTTCTCTCCACCCTCACTTTCATACATTGAAATCCTCATCTCCTGTGTGATGTATTAGGAGGTAGGGCCTTTGATAGGTGACTGGGTCATGAGAGCAGGGCCCTCATGAATGAGATTTGTTCCCTTATAAAGGGGACTCCAGAGTGCTCACTTGCCCTTTCTGCCCTGTGAGGACACAGCAGAAGGTGCCTGTCCGTGACCCAGGAAGCAGGTTCTCACTGGACACCAAACCTACTGGTGCCTTGATCTTGAACTTCCCAGCCCCTGGAACTGTGAGAATTAAATATCTGTTGTTTATAAGCCATTCATCCTCTGGATTCTACGGTGTTTTCATAGAGTAGCCCCAAAGAACTAAGAACATGGGTACTGAGAAGTGGGGTGCTGCTGTAACAGATACATAAAAATGTGAAAGTGGCTTTGGAATTAGGTAATGGGCAGAGAAAGTTTTGTGAGGTGCATGAGAGAAAACCCCGTGTTGCTGGGAATGGACCATTTCTGTTACTGGAAACCAGAGGAAAGGCCATCTTGGTTATAAAGTGGCAAAGAATTTGGCAGAATTGTGTTCTGTTCATGTTCTAGTTTTGTTCTACCTTCCACATTTCCAACTGGTCTCCTTGCCTCTACCTCCACCTCTCAAGCATCCTGCACATTGCTGCCAGAATGATCTTTCTAAATTAAATTATAAAATCTTCTGCTTCAGAGGCTTGCATAATATTCATTGCCATTCTGTCAGACTCTTTAGTATGACCTTACCTTGATCTTGCTCTCTGGTCTTCACTCTATATCCCTCAATGTGCTCCTTGTTAATCTGCTATAGAGAATAGGTTATAGTTCACAGACTGCATCATGTCATTTAATATCTCTGGGACTTTGATCATTCTGTTTCTTCTAGAATTTTCTTGCTCTCCTTTCTTGCCTTACTTTTTTAAAAAAGAGATTTATTTATTTGGGAGAGAGTCCAGAGCATGCATGTGAGTGGGGTGGGGGGAGCTTTATGAGGGTGGTGAGGAGCAGGGGGAAAGGGAGAAGCAGGCTCTCTATTGAGCAGGGAGCCTGACACAGGACTCTCTATCCCAGGACCCCAGGATCATGACCCCAGCCAAAGGCAAATGCTTAACCGATTGAGTCACCCAGCACCCCACTTTACTATCTCTTTTTAATGTTCTTTAAGAGTTCATTTCAGTTACATCACCCCTCAGGAAGTCCTCCCTTATCATCCCAGGCTAAATTAAGTGTCCTCACTTAATTCTACTTCTAGAATTCTCCTCTAGTGACATGATTATATTTACATCATACCACTCCTTAATCTGTTATTTAAATTTTCGTCTGCTTCAGAGCACCTATAATGTATCAGGCACCATCCTAAATCTAAGTGGTAAAGTAATGATCGATAAAGACACAGTTCTTGCCCTTATTGGAGCTCAGAGACCAAAGAGAAGACAGACATTAAGCAAGGAATTGTAACTGCTCCAAAGGAGAAATAGAAATTCTATGGTAAGTATAACAGGAAGACCTGGGATTTCAGGAATCTTTAGGTTCAGACATTATAGTCCTTCCATTAGACCATGAGCAGCTTGAGATCAGGGGGAACTGTGTTGGTTGTAATGGGCACTTGATAGAGGCTTGTGAGTGAATACACGTGTCTCATGATGGAAAGATCTTCATTTCATGAGGCAGCAGATTACATTTTTAAACTGCTCTAATATTTTTTCTTCTATTGAGCTAAAATATCTTTCCAAAACGTCTGTTCATTTTTCTTCGTTATGGACTCTGAAGGAGCTCAAGGTAAATTTATTCTTTCTTCTATGCAGTAGCCCTTCAAATATTTAAGATAGTAATATGACCTTGTATATATCCTGTTTTGGGCAGGTGTGGGGTGGGGTGGAGTCTAGTGGTTAAATATTCCCTTCTTTCAAAGTGAGAGGGAAAAGTATTGGTACTTACTTTGTGATTATCTGTTGAAGATGGTGGATTGAATGCAAGCATTCAACTCCCCTACTTCTCCAAATTCCATTAAAATGAACTTACAGGATGTTTAAACAGGCATCTTCAAAGAGAACAGGGAAAGAACAACAACAAAAAGTTCTGGAAGCTGAAGAGTGGATGGATTGGGATAAGTCCTCACTTGTCACAATCATATTATATCCAGAAAAGCAGAACCATCTACAGGAAGAGGAAGAACCCAGAAGGGAGCCATATTGCCTCACAGACCTCCCAGAGGCTCAGAAATTGGCCACTGCCAAGTGTATGAAGCATAACTTTTCAAACTGATGTTTTTACCTCAGTTTACTGATGAGGCTTTACTGATAGTGGGAAGACAGCCCCTCCCTCTACCCACCACTTCCAAGGGGTTCTTACATTCTGGGTCAATATTCTACTGCCCCAATCATCCCAGGCCAGGTATGGCTCCTATGCTCCAGAGCCTGCTGAGATTGTTTAAACTAGCAGATCCTTGGCCTGCTTACCCGGCCACTCCCAGTCTTCCCATGAAATTGCTGTAAAGGCTGTTTCTCCCTGGCTCCCTCTGTCATCTGCCCAACCCTTGTGCTTCCCCTGTGGCTCTCTGTGGTGTTGCAGGCTTCATTCCGGAAATGGTGAATAACTATCGTTTCAATGGCAGTTATCTCCTGATCTAAATAATAATAAGACCTAAACTTTAAAAAACCAAGAATTTCTGAAAAAGAAAAGTAAAGCAGGAGGATTGTTTGTTTGTTTTTTTTAAAAGATTTTATTTATTTATTTGACAGAGAGAGATCAAAAGTAGGCATAGAGGCAGGCAGAGAGAGAGAGAGGAGGAAGCAGGCTCCCCGCCAAGCAGAGAGCCCGACGTGGGACTCGATCGATCCCAGGACCCAGCCACCCAGGATTGTTTGAAAGTGTTTATAAAAAGCACTCAGGTAGGGGCCCCTGGGTGGTTCAGTGGGTTAAAGCCTCTGCCTTTGGCTCAGGTCATGATCTCGGGGTCCTGAGATTGAGCCCCGCATCAGGGCTTAGTGGGGAGGGATAAGCAGACTCCACACACAATAATAATAGTGGGTGCCTGGATGTCTTCGTCAGCTGAGCGTTAAACTCTTGATTTTAGCTCAGGTCATGATCTCAGGATCCTGAGATTGAGTTCCTAGTGGGGCTCAGTGTTCAGTGTGGAGTCTGCTTGTCCCTCTCCCTCTGCTCCTCACCCCTGCTCTCTCTCACTCTCATAAATAAATAAAATCTTTTTTAAAAAAGTAGTAATAGTGGGGCGCCCGGGTGGCTCAGTCGTTAATCGGCTGCCTTTGGCTCGGGTCATGATCCCAGAGTCCTAGGATTGAGCACTGTGGGGGCTCCCTGCTCGGTGGGAGGCCTGCTTCTCCCCCTCCCATTTCCCCTGCTTGTGTTCTCCCTCTCTTGCTGTGTAGCTGTCAAATAAAATCTTAAAAAAATAAGTTAAATAAAATTTAAAAAGTAATAATAGTATTGACAATAAATGGTTCTTCATTTGGTTTGGTACAGTGTTCATGCTAATTAAATGAGGTCTGACATGTTAATGTCCTGAGCACAGTCTGGCACCTCATAAATGCTCAATAAATAATGATTTCTTTCTTCTAGTATCTATAAACGAAAGTACCTAAAACTTCCTTCATGTCAAAATATAGTAAAGCCTCCAATAAAAGCATTAAAAATGTCCTGCCATTAAATTATAATACTATATTGTGTTAACAAATAAAAAAGTGAGATGTTTTGATTTTTTTTGTTTGTTTACTAACAACTATTCCTTTTTTTTTTTAAGATTTTATTTATTTATTTGACAGAGAGAAATCACAAGCAGGCAGAGAGGCAGGCAGAGAGAGAGGAAGGGAAGCAGACCCCCTGCTGAGCAGAGAGCCCGATGTGGGACTCGATCCCAGGACCCTGAGATCATGACCTGAGCCGAAGGCAGCGGCTTAACCCACTGAGCCACCCAGGCGCCCTGTTTACTAACAACTATTCCTTGAGGGAATTATTATAGTATAAATTAGGTTACTTCTAATCACAACTGAAAAGAATTACAGTTGCGTAGCTACAACATGGAAATCAAATAACTTACAATTGACTTAAATTGTTTCATGTTTTCCTAAACCAATATAATGGTTACCAAATGAAAAGGAAAAACATGCTAGTTAATCATAGCATAAACTTTTTTCCTAATATGGTATAAACAACTGTAAAGTTCTTACTGTATGACATCTTAGGGTGTGTATTTTCTTAACTCTTGGAGGAAGATTAGTAACAAACCATGTGCCTGTTTGTGTGTGTATACATGTGTGTGTTTAATCAAGTTGCCGGCCAGACTTTATTTAGAGCCCCGAGAAGCCCAGTCTCTTTACATTGTAATTTAGCAATGATGTAATCTGATCTGTATTTGTATCTGAAGTGATCGCAGACAATCTCACAGTCATGTTTGCCTTGAGTTCTGTTTTAGGAATGATTTCTCATGGAAAAGAACTTTCTGGAAATTCTGTTTTAAATATCTGTTATGAATCTCATAGGTATTCTTAAACAATATGATATCATTCGTTCCAAAACCCATGTCTCCCAGTTGGTATAAACCAAATACCATCCTCCAAGGACAACCATCTATAAAACAGAAGTTCTTAGAAGGTTCCTTGATGTTCAGCCTGCTGTCATCTGCAGTCTCTAGTTCACCATTTCACATTTTTACACTTTCCAAATGTTAGTATTACATATGCTCTGAAAATGCAAATGGTGATAAAAATGCAAATAGTAGTGGTCATTCACTACTGAATATTTTCCCCTTATTAATTGGGGAACAGCAAAAGGAACTGTGGTGGGGAGAGGAGAAGGTGTGTGTGTGTGTGTGTGTCATGGTGGTGTCTGTAGAGAGAACTGAGTGCAGAATAGAATGCTGGAACAAGTGGGGAACAGGGATGAAGGATGTGGAAAGGAACGGTGCTGGTTCCCCAAGAGAAAGATTAAGAAAGTATGTTAACAAAGTATTAGCACAGAATGAAGAGGTTAAATTCTATTTTAAGGGTGTCAGGGGGCTCAGTCAGTTGAGTGTCTGACTTTGGCTCAGGTCATGATCTCAGGATCTTGGGATTGAGACCTGAGTTGGGCTCCTTGCTCAGTGGGGAGTCTGCTTCAACCTCTGCCTCTGCCCCCGCCTCACTCATGCCTCTCTCTAGCTCTGCTCTCTCTCAAATAAATAAATAAAATCTTTTTTAAAAAACTCTGTTTTAGGAGCGCCTGGGTGGCTTAGTGGGTTAAAGCCTCTGCCTTCGGCTCAGGTCATGATCCTGGGATCCTGAGATCGAGCCCTGCATCGGGCTCTCTGCTCAGTAGGGAGCCTGCTTCCCCCCCCCCCCGCCCACCACCTCTGCCTGCCTCACTGCCTACTGTGATCTCTGTCTGTCAAATAAATAAATAAGTAATCTTAAAACAAGAACAACAACAAAAAACCCTCTGTTTTAACACTGAATGTGTACAATGAGGCACCCAGTGGTAGAGTCACAAGCTACTCCTTTCTATATCATTTGAATCTAGCTAATATAATGGGGAAACACAGATACCTCAATCACCTAAGAAAACCTTTCTTGACTTCCCTAATCTTCCCAGTTATATTCTTTTCTTCTAAGCGTTTTTTGAGGTTGCATTTTACATGTATTTGTATAATCCTTTTATTTTATTATTCTCACCCACTAGACTATAAGTACCCTAAGGAGAAGCATCTTTTGTGACTCACAGTTTTATCCCAGTATGGTAAGGGGCCTAGCACATAGTAGATGAATCTCCACGAACACAGTTGATCCTTCAATAATATGCGGGTTGGGTAGCCAACCCAACATGCAGTAGAAAATCCACATTTTGACTCCCCCAAATCTTAACTACTAAGAGCTTACTGTTGACCAGAGGCCTTCCGATAAAAAACAGTTAACACAGATTTTATATGCTAGATGTATTATATACTGTATTCTTAAAGTAAGAAAGGAAAGAAAATGTTATTAAGAAAACCATAAGGAAGAGAAAATACATTCACAGAACTGTACTGTGAAAAATTTGTATTGTGTTATGGCTGAATTCTTTTTTTTATTTTTATTTTATTTATTCATTTGACAGAGAGAGACACAGTGAGAGAGGAAATACAACCAGGGGAAGTGGAAAAGGCAGAAGGAGGCTTCCCGCCGAGCAGGGAGCCTAATGTGGGGCTCGATCCCAGAACCCTGGGATCATGACCCAAGCCGAAGGCAGAGATACCAAGACACCCCATGACTGCATTCTTTAATAGCTTATCAAGTCTTCATGTTATGTAATAAACAGATTTATTTTATTTATTTTTAATTTTTTTCTAACTTTAAATGTAGTACATGCACATTATATTGTTAAAAACAAGACAACAGACCCCAAATGACATCATTTAAGCTAAGCCCCATGTCACCAAACCTTGACTTACAGTTTCAGCTCTCCCAGAAATGGAATCTTAAATCAGTCACTCAGGAATCGCCTGATCAGCCCTAGTTACATAATCTCCCTGACACACCCCTGCCACCCCCTAAAGAAAGGTAATCTTGCATTAACCAATCTGCTTCTTTGCCTAGGATAACTTCCTTTTCCCTACTCCCTTCTGCCTATGAAAGTCTTTCATTCTGTACAGCTCTTTGGAGCTCCTTTCTCTCTACAAATTGGATGCTGCTTGATTCATGAATCATTCAGTTGGGGCACATGGCTGGCTCAGTTTGTAGAGCATGCCACTCTTGATCTTGGGGTCATGAGTTTGAGTCCCATGTTGGACATACAGTTTACTTAAAAGAAGAAAAGATTTGGATATGTCAATTATATTTCAATAAAATTGAAAAAATTTAAAAACTCAGTTGAATGTTGTGGTTTTTTTTTTTAACAATCTGTAATTATATACTTAGATACTGAAATATTAAGCTTCATGTACCATGGACCCTAAAGAGAAATAACAGTAAAAATCTATTTTTCTTCATTAACTTTCTTTTCCCCACCACATACCCTGCTTTATGAAGGAGGAGGAAGGAGATGTAGACATACCACAAAGGGGACTAAAGTAGTGGAAAGAAGTCCTGTGTCTCCTTTGGGCCTTCCTTCTAGCAGGGCTGGTCCATAGGTGGCAAATAGGTTCATCTTTTTAAGACAGATCTCTCTGATAGAAGCTGTCTGGAGTGTTCCAGTCAGGAGGTCCTGGGGCCACATCTGGATTTAGCAGGAAAGCATGCCATGACAGATGAACAACCACAGGCCACCTTGTATCATATTATTAAACTTAACCAGTGCCCTTGTTTGCCTTGGAATATAATGAATAGGTGAACTAGATTGAACTCGATTACTTATTTATAGTGCCTGCAACTCTAATATCCTATTAAGTAATGAGAAATCACAGTGGATATTTTCAGAAATGTTGTAGAATATAGGTTTTAGTTTATTAAAAGATTTTATTTGAGAAAAAGAGAACGAGTGAGAGAGCGAGAGAGAGCATGAGCAGGTGGACCAGAAAGGAAGTAACAGACTCCACCCTGAGCACGCAGAGCTCCATCCTGATCCCTGCACTCTGGGATCAGGACCTGAGCTAAAGGCAGACCTATTGAGCCATCAAGGTGCCTGTAGAATATAGGTTTTAATATTATGTAGGTATGGCTAGGCCAATAGATTAGGAGATGAACGCCATAGAAAATAGTTTGTTACGGGGGCGCCTGGGTGGCTCAGTGGGTTAAGCCTCTGCCTTCGGCTCAGGTCATGATCTCAGGGTCCTGGGATCGAGTCCCGCATCGGGCTCTCTGCTCAGCGGGGAGCCTGCTTCCCTCTCTCTCTGCCTGCCTCTCTGCCTACTTGTGATCTCTCTCTGTCAAATAAATAAATAAAATCTTAAAAAAAAGAAAATAGTTTGTTACACTCATAGATCCCTCTAAGAGGAAGGGGCATGCTATGCCACCAGGGTTGGGGGAACCAGGAAGCACCTGTGTCAGTTCGGAGGCAGACAGAGTAGGGGGAAAATGTGATCAAAAGCCCTTATTGTGGTTTCTACGGGAAGAAAAAGGCTGGGCAGGGTAAGCAGGTGTAGGATTTGTTAGTTTAAAGAATTTCAGTGGGTGCTGGTACCTAAGAGCTGTCCTTCATTGTGTGGTAGCTGGCCCTGGGGTAATTAGGGTAGGTGGATCATAGCCCTGAGTGTGGGAGCTGTTAGGGGAGGGAGTTGGGGATGAGGGCCCGGGATTGGTTGCTTTGCACTTTGAAAGGTTAGCTTGAGGGGCAGACTGTAGACTTACTATCTCTAGGGATTGGCTAGCCCTGGGAAGGGCAATTTCTCCAGGGTCAGCGAGTCTCCAGATCTCAAATCATTCAAATGCAAAAAATAAAGAAGACTTCTTCAGAAAATTAGTTCTCTTGGGCATTTCATTTAGGTAAATACAGTGTTCCTTACTGTTATGAATCAACTTTTGATTTAGGGGGAAAAAGATAAGTAATAACAAATGAGCTGTTCTTTTTCAAATGGAAGAGTGTTCAGGCATCGGAAAGAAAATCTCCCAATGACTATCCTTATTTTGGTCATAATAATAGCATTTTTTTTTTGCTAGTTGTTAATGCTAATAACAAGTTATTGATTCTGTCATTGAATATTTTCAGAGTATTGTTCTCAGTTTTGATGTTTAGATGGCAAAATCTAGCCCATCAGTTTATGGCGGCCTATCTGGTGACTAGACGTGATGATAATCTTCCCTAAATGGAAAGACAAACAACATCAGAGATTAGTGTGTCCTTTTGTTGGCTCTTTTGTGCCTTTTTATTTTTTCTAAATGGTTTTTAAAAAAAATTTTTAAAGATTTCATTTATTTGAGATACAGAGAGCATGAGTCGGGGGAAGGGCAAAGGGAGCAGGAGAAGCAGGTTCCATCCGAGGACCCTGGGATCATGACCTGAGACGTAGGCCTTTAGTCAACCAAGCCACTCCCCACCCCCACCTTGTTTTTGTAAACAACCATATCGAACAATGCCACATCCTTGTTCTGCTCTTCAAACTCTTTAAAATCTCTCTGGATTCATACTCACAGTAGAGAACATTTGGTTGACTCAGGTTGACTCACCTCGTCCAGCCACTGTGGTCAGGAAGTGATGAAGAAATTAGTCCTTCTATATACATCCAAGCTTCATGTCATATACAGATTAACACCATTAAAACAAAAATGGAAACATAAAAAAACAGAAAGAGAACAGTAATTGTATCAAATTAATGGGATGACCATGATAGAACTTTATTTATTTTTTTAAAGATTTTATTTATTTGACAGCCAGAGATCACAAGCAGGCAGAGAAGTAAGCAGATAGAGAGGAGGAAGCAGGCTCCCCGCTGAGCAGACAGCCCCACTGGGGGTTCGATTCCAGGACCCTGAGATCATAACCTGAGCCAGAGACAGAGGCTTTAACCCACTGAGCCAGCCAGGTGCCCTTCAATGATAGAACTTTAAATTAAGCACTCCAGGGGCACCTGGGTGGCTCAGTTAGTTAAACATCTCTCCCTCCTTTTTTTTTTTTCCCCCAAAGATTTTTTTTTTAAAGATTTATTTATTTATTTATCTGACAGAGAGAGATCACAAGTAGACAGAGAGGCAGGCAGAGAGAGAGAGGAAGGGAAGCAGGCTCCCTGCCGAGCAGAGAGCCTGATGCAGGACTCGATCCCAGGACCTTGAGATCATGACCTGAGCCGAAGGCAGGGGCTTAACCCACTGAGCCACCCAGGCACCCTCCCCCAAAGATTTTATTTATTTATTTGACAGAGAGCAACATAGCGAGAGAGGGAACACAAGCAGGGGGAGAGGGAGAAGGAGAAGCAGGCTTCCCTCTGAGCATGGAGCCCGATGCGGGGCTCTATCCGAGTAATCTGGGATCATGACGCTTAATGACTGAGCCATCCAGGTGCCCCTTCTTAACTGTCAAGTACCAGTAAATGAACTAATAGGAGGTCCAAAGAATAATTATTCAGTGCCAATTTTTGCTACTACAAATTTGAAACTAATTATCTACCATACCTTCAAAGAAGTGTTTATAATTACTCTCTTTCCTTTTTTAGGTTGGATCCTAGAAATCACAGTGCTTAATTTAAAGATTTATTTGAGAGAGAGTGGGGGAGGTGTGGGGGGAGGGAGTGGCAGAAGGAAAGGGAGAGATAAGCCGGCTCCTCATGAGCAGAGAGCTCCATGGGGCTCCATCCCAGGACCCTGAGCTCATGACCTCAGCTGAAATCAAGAGTTGGAGCTTGGCTCCAACTGAGCGTGGCTCAGTCGTTGGACGTCTGCCTTCAGCTCAGTTCATGAGCTCAGGGTCCTGGGATGGCGCCCCATATCAGTGTTCCTGCTTGGTGGGAAGCCTGCCTTTCCCTCTCCCACTGAGCCCTGGGTGGCTCAGTTGTTAAACTTTTGCCTTCAGCTCAGGTCATGATCCCAGGGTCCTGGGGTGGAGCCCTGCTTCCGGCTCCCTGCTCAGCAGGAAGCCTGCTTCTCCTTCTCCCACACCCCCTGCTTGTGTTCCCTCTCTCACTGTGTCTCTGTCAAATAATAAATAGTCTTAAAAAAAAAAAAAGTTAAAATTAAAGTAGAAACACCTGTGGTTTCTCATATCTAATTATCTCATATACCATCCTAAATCTTGACCTCTACATCTTAAGTATTTATCTATTTTTGAGTAAGTTCTAGACCCAATGTGGGACTGGAACTCACAACCCCAAGATCAAGAGTCACATGCCCTACCAATGGAGCCATCCAAGAATGCCTCCAAATTTTCTTTTTTTAAGATTTTATTTTTGGGGGTGCCTGGGTGGCTCAGTGGCTTAAGCCTCTGCCTTCAGCTCAGGTCATGACCTCAGGGTCCTGGGATTGAGCCCCGCATTGGGCTCTTTGCTCAGAGGGGAGCCTGCTTGCTTCCCCGACTAGCCACCACTGAGCCACCCAGGAGCCCCCTCCTAACTAATTTTTAACTTTACCTTTTATTTCACACATTTTTGAGAGGGACATTGAGTAAATACTTTGTTGAATTAAATAATTAAATGTGATAATATCTTTGGAAGCCAAAGCATAATTGTCTTGGATTATTTTCATATTTTGAATATTAGTTTGTAGTTTTTTGTTTTAAAGATTTGTTTATTTATTTTAGAGAGGGAGAGAGAGCAGGGAAAGGGGCAGAGGGAGAGACTCCCTACCGAGTGCAGAGCCCAAGGCAGGGCTCAATCTCAGGACCCTGAGATCACTACCTGAGCTGTAATCCAGAGTTGGATGCTTAACTGACTGAGCCACCCAGCTGCTCCTAGTTTGTGTTTTTTTTTTTTTTAACCAGAGGTATGAGTAAGGCCACTAAAAATGGAATTATGAATAAGCAGAGTGGGTGTTTTAGTCCATTCTTCTGATGTAACTTTAGAGACACTATGAAGGCTTTTTGGCTCCATCTCTTAAAAAAAAAAAAAAAAAAAAAGTTACTCCCTTAGTTCTGGGATGTGGAAAATTAAATTGTGAAAGGTCCAATTCTTTGGTCTAATTCTACCTCCAGGCTGGCTATGTAACTGGCAGGGCCCAGCACAAAATGAAACTGTGGAATCCCTTGTGCTAAGAGCTAGGAAAATGTGGCATTAAAGGAACTAAAACATAAAACTTTTTCCTTTAAAAAAAAGTGCTTATATTGCTTATGAAAAGTGACTGGGAAAATAGTGATAACTGAGTAACTACATAACCAGGAAATTTCTAAATAATATTTTTGATGTCATAATTTTATTAATGCAATACATAATATTTGATTTATGTGCTATTTGGATTGTTCATTAGGCTTTTCTCACTCATTTTTATGCAAATATTGTAGGGGCCTCCTTAGCCAGAGTGACTCCATCTCGGTTAAGCAGCCATTTTGTTGTTTATGCAGTAAAACTTAAACTGACCCTGCCCATCCCCCACCCCCAGGGGAACTTACTTAAGAGCAAGTCTGGAAAGTCAGTAAAATATGGTCGGCCAATCCCTGATATTAGAGCCCAAATACGAGGACGGGCCACGTCAGGTGGAGATAACAGAGCCCAGAATGAAGGACGAGTCAGGCCAGGTAGAGATAATCTCATTAGCCAGGCTCAACCACTGGCCTTTGCTCTATAAAAGCTAGTCTGTGAAGCTGGGCGTCGCCGCTCTCTCCCTAACAGACGGCCCTGGCGGATCGGTTTGATTTTCCGTGCTGGCACGAAATAAAGCTTTGCTTGACCTTTGCTTTGTAGCAGTCTCGCTCCTTTGATCAGGGACCCCACCAATATATTTATTAAAATCATTAAAATTTATACTTCTAGCAACTTTATTGGAAGTAATGCCAGTCACACTTGGCAAATGCAAGATCACTCATATTTTTATAATTTAAAGTTTTGAGATCTGCTGATGCAACTGTTACTAGAGTTCTTAAGAGCATTGGGGTACTTGGGTGGCTTGCTGGAGCAGCTGACTTTTTTTAAAAAGATTTTATTTATTTGAGAGAGAGAGGAGATAGTGAGAGGGAACACAGGCAGTAGGGAGAGGAAGAACCAGGCCGAGCAGTGACCCTGACACAGGCCTTGATCCTAGTGTTGGGTCCCCCAATAATGGGTCCATGGTCAAAGGAGCGAGACTGATACAACTTGAAGGTCAAGCAAAGCTTTATTTTGTGCCAAGCATCAAGAATCAAACAGACCGATCGGGGCCCGCCCTTACAGAGAGGACGACCCCTCCCTGCTTTCCAGACTAAATTTTTTTTTTTTTTAAGATTTTATTTATTTATTTGACAGACAGAGATCACAAGTAGGCAGAGAGGCAGGCAGAGAGAGAAAGGGAGGGAGGAGGAAGCAGGCTCCTCGCTGAGCAGAGAACCCGATGCGGGGCTTGATTCCAGGACCCTGAGATCATGGCCCGAGCAGAAGGCAGAGGCTTTAACCCACTGAGCCACCCAGGCACCCCCAGACTAACTTTTATAGAGCAAAGGCCATGTGGTTGGGCCTGGCCACACAGAGGTGGCCAATGAGATTGTAACACACAGAGAAAGCTGCACAGTGATGCTAGGTGACCAATTGAATTACAATTTACCCTAGTAGACATTTGAAGCAGCCTATCACCTGGGTCAGAATTGGCGCCCAAAAGGTGCCCAAAGGGCAGGGCCCATACTCCTTGGTAGCTAGGAGACCGTATGCGCCCCCACTGATTGAATACCTCCACCTGGCCTGACCCACCCTTGTATTTGGACTTTGTTACCTGGGACTAGATTCTGGGGGAAGGGGGACAGGGACAGTTCAAGTTTTACTGCATAAACAACAAAATGGCAGTTCAACCGGGGTGGGGCCGCTCTGGTTAAATAGGCCCTTACACTAGGACCCCAGGACCATGGCCTGAGCTAAAGGCAGACAGGCAGTTGACTCTTGATTTCAGCTAGAGGTTGTGTGGTTGAGCCCCAAGTCAGGCTCGTTGCTCAGCAGGGAGTCTGTTCTCTGTGTGTCTCTTTCTCTGTCCCTCTGCCACTCTTGCACACGCGTTCTTCTCAAATCTTGAAAAAAGTATTTTATAGGCTGTGACACATTAGGATACATTTCTGATCGATCATTATCTTTTAAAATTTTATTTTATCTTGAAGTAATCTCTGCATCCCAGGTCGTGTTCAAACTCAGTCCACAGATGGAGTCCCACGCTCTCCTTCCTGAGCCAGCCCGGTGCCCCTCTGATCAACTATATTGAAACATAAACTTTAGCCCATCTAGACTTCATGATTCTCATGCCTGTGTGTGGTATCATGATTTATAATAAGAAATATGTTTCGTCTCTGTCCTTATTCCAGGCACAGAGCTCCTAAAAACCTTGGAATTTACTTTTTTTTTTTTTTTTAATAGGCTCCACACCCAACAGGTGGTGGACTCGAACTCACAGCAGTGAGATAGACTGAGCCAGCCAGGTGCTCCACCCTTGGAATTTCCTAAGCCACGAGAAAAACAAAGGTGTCTCTTGATATATTAATGAGGTGACATTTAGGCCCCACTGAGGGGGAGGGGCTGAGTTGCCCGAGGCACCGGCCTGCAATTAGGGTTAGAACTTTCAGCTCCATCTCCTGACCTCTGGAAAGGGAGGAGACTGGGGGATTAATTGGTCAGCAAGGGACAATGATTTAATCTGTTAGGCCTGTGCAAGGAAGCGTCCCTAAAAGCCAAAATGGGGGGCTCAGAGAGCTACCCGGTTGGCGAAAAGGGGGGAGTCCTGGGGGAGTGGCGCCACTGGAGAGGGCCGGAAGCTCTGTGCCTCAGTACCTCACCCCAGCAGCTCCCATCTGGCTGTTCCTCAGATACCTCCTTTTATAACAAACCGGTGATCTGGTAAGTAGAATGTTCCTCTGGGTTCTGTGAGCCACTCTAGCAAATTAATCGAACCAGAGATGGGGGCTGTGGGACGCTCTGATGTACAGCTAGTGGGTCAGATGGACAGGAAACAACCGGCGCCGGCTGCAGACATCTGAAGTGTTTGTGTGTTAGACGCGGGGGACAGTCTTAAAGACCAAGCTTGGTGGCATGGGGCAAGCACCCCCCCCCAACACTGGATTGCATCCAGGAGCCCACAAAATCTATGTGTATGCTTTTACTTTGTAATAATTACAGACAAAATTTACTACCTGAACTCTGGCAGTTCCTGTTCCAGAGCCTCAGATCAGAGAGCTAATACTTGTGCCCCCAGTTCCTGAGGAATCGCTCAGAGGATGGACTGGTTTGGGAGATGTAATGGCTGATACCCTCCCACCATGGGTCCTAGCACTGCCCCCAAGTGGAGCCACTCTTCTTCCTTCTTCCTCTTTCCCCTGATGCTTCTGCTACTACCTTTGCCATGGCCCGCCTCTCCTCGCTTTGGATCCCTGAGGCATGCAGGTGCACACCAGTCACCAGGATGCCTGGTGTCTTGCCTTGACTTTGTACCGTAGGCCATGCGTTGGGGGGGTGGGGAGGGGCTGGGGGCTGAGCTTACAGTCGCGTGCTGCCCAGCTTCTCTCTCTTTCCTGCTGCTCACATGCACACTCCTCAGCCCCGTCACACCTCATAGGCAAGAACCCAAGTTCAAAGATGAAGTAACTTGAAGACCCTGTCTTTCTGAAAGCAGAACCCAGGTCACACACCGGTGAAGTCCAGTCTGCCTTACTCTTAGCCTTTAGTGATTAATTACGTCTGTCACCTCTGGGAGTGTGTGCTGGTCCACTCACAGGGCTGACCTTGCCTTGGGCTTGGTAACCAAATAACCAAGGACACTGTAGAAACTGCAGCAAAGCTCCATTGTTCATGTTTGCCTTGCTCTCTTCTCCCTCTCAGGTCTCAGATTTGTGGATTTGGGTCTAGATTCTTCTCTAGCTCAGAGAGAACTGTCAGGGCCGCTTCCTGGGTAAGCTCAACCGCTGGGATCTCAGAGTTCAGGGGGTCAAATAGTAGCTCAGCAAGGACAGAAAGACCAGGTTCTGAGTCCTGGGTGCCCTGGAGTGGTGGTGAGGGGAGTGGGGGCAGGGGCACAGGAGAGTGCGCCTCAGGTACCAGACAGGACTGTTCCTGTTTTACAGAATGTAGTGGAACAGAACACTGAAATTTTAAAAGATTATTTATTTATTTATTTATTTGACAGGGAGAGAGCACAAGCAGGGGGAGGGGCAGGCAGAAGGAGAAGCAGACTCCTCGCTGAGCAGGGACCCTGACTTGGGGCTCTGTCCCAGGACCCCGGGATCGTGACCTGAGCTGTAGGCAGGTGTTTGACTGAGCCACCCAGGTACTCCAGAACATTGAATTTTTCATTCCTAATTACAATTTTTGAACTATTGAGAAAGACGGGAATATTATTGCTAGTGTCATAGAAAACATACAAAATCTAGTACTGGTTTTGTGTCTGAAGAGTCTTACCATTGTAGGGGTTGCTCACTTACTGTGTCACATCTATATTTGTCTCTTTATATAATACGGTAAAAAATCTTAATTGCCTTAGAAATAAGTTTTTATTTTCTATGCCTTTTTTTCCCTCATAACTTGTGTCAGTGTTAAATTGTAGTACAGAAACCCGTGTTACCTATTCTCTAGGTCATTTATGAGTGAAAAGGGTATCATAGAGCTTAAACAATGGTTAAAGAAGACAAATTTGGTGATACAAACAAACTTGGTTTGACACTTCATGGAGTGGACAGTCTCCGTTTGGGGAGCTGCCAAATAGGGCAGAAGACTAGAAGCTTTTATAGAATATAGAAGAAAGAGACAGATAAAAATATCTGGTTGGCTGGAGCCACGAAGGGCCGCATGGGGGTGAGAAGGCCCAAGGCGTGGCTTGGGTTTGGGGATTGGCTGACTGGATATCCTGCCCTTCTGCTTAAGGGGAGCATTTACAGGGACACGGAAGTTGTTTAAGTGGCCATTTCCTGACACTGCATCCTGGTGGGAGCAGCTCCATCTTGGGCCTGGAAATTTATTTCAGTACGAGTTTTCTTGGTCTGTGTTTTAAAGGCATCAACCCTTTCTGTTCATATATATATATATTGTTGTTGTTGTTCCTATAACTTCTTACATCTTCAAGTGAAAAACAAAGGAAATCATTTGATTTCCTTTCTCCGGGAGGTCAGGAGAACATGACTGCTTTAGCAGAAATAATACTATTCTAGGTTTGCTGGTTTCTCAGCTTCCACAGCTGTTGATGAGATACAGATGGAGAGAGGCTTCGACGTGAAGAAGGGACTGGCTCAGTCCTCTTCTGGCCCAAATCTTACCTACAACTCTCCCTCTCTAGTCTCTACTCACCTGTCTGATACCTTGTTCTTACGATGGGGTAGAAGCAGGAGTTCAGGATAGGTTGGTATCCGAAAGCCCAGCCCAGAAGTCAGGGACACAGTTAACCCTAATGTATGAGCACTGTGATTTATGCAGTCTGTTTCAGAATCCATAACGGTGCCCAGGTTGGGGGTGGGGGGCTGCAGATGGCCAGAGGAGAAGCCTTGGCAGGGACTATTAGGCTGCAACAGGAAGGGGCAGCTCCCCGTTGCAAGGAGTGCTAGGCAGGTGTATACCCAGGTGACCATTCCTACTGATTCTCTCACCTGCTAGTTTCTGCATCATCTTTTATGATCATGTGCTCCTTCTTATCTGGGTGACATCTCTGGATAGGAGTTCTTGCTCGCCTGGACCTAGGGTATCCATCATCTCTCCCACTTTGCTGGAAAAGTAAAGCCGTTTTTAAGCCAGCCCTCCTCCTCTGCCATCACATCCAGGAATGACATTGATTGAGTTGCGTAAGATTATCCACTGCTTCATTTTATGTTAATTTTAAAAAAAAGGAGGGGGGGAGAAAGATTATCCGCAGCTTCTGTGGCTTGGATAGAGTGTAATGAGTTTTAGGACCTGTCAGATTTCAAGGCTGTGTTTCATACCACACATACTGTTAGGAATATGAAAAGTGCTTAATAATATCCATCAGTGAGTAAGCTTTGAAGGAAGATAGAAAAGTATTATGAAATAAATGACAGTGTTAGAATTGAGGCTTATTCAGAGCAGAATTATTTTTGGTATATTTTGAGCACCCTATAAATGTCAATGAAACCAATGAGACCTAGCAAGAATTGTTGGAATAGCATAAATTCACATTTTTAGCTGCTGCAGATGAAATGAAAACATTAGCTATGCTGTTGGTCTGTATGAGAGAGTGTTTCACAGGACTATCAAAATTGTATCTTAGGATGTCATTTGGATACTAAAAAAAAATTTTTTTTTTTTTTTTTTTTTTTTTTTTTTTTTTTTAAAGATTTTATTTATTTATTTGAGAGAGACAGTGAGAGAGAGCATGAGCGAGGAGAAGGTCAGAGAGCGAAGCAGACTCCCCATGGAGCTGGGAGCCTGATGTGGGACTCGATCCCGGGACTCCAGGATCACGCCCTGAGCCGAAGGCAGTCGTCCAACCAACTGCGCCACCCAGGCGTCCCTAAAAAAAAAAATTTTTTTAAAGATTTTATTTATTTGAAAGAGAGGCAGTGAGAGAGAGCATGAACGAGGAGAAGGTCAGAGGGAGAAGCAGACTCCCCGCAGAGCTGGGAGCCCGATGCAGGACTCGATCCCGGGACTCCGGGATCATGACCTGAGCTGAAAGCAGTCGTCCAACCAACTGAGCCACCCAGGCGTCCTCTAAAATGTTTTTTTAATTTTTATTTTTAAACTTTTTTTAAGGATTTTATTTATTTATTTGACAGACAGAGATCCCAAGTAGGCAGAGAGGCAGGCAGAGAGAGAGAGAGGAGGAAGCAGGCTCCCCGCTGAGCAGAGAGCCCGATGTAGGGCTCGAACCCAGAATCCTGGGATCATGACCTGAGCTAAAGGCAGAGGCTTTAACCCACTGAGCCACCCAGGTGCCCTGGATACTAAAATATTTTAAGTAGTGATTTAAAGAATCTTGGGGCTTTTCTTTGGACATGGCCTAGAAACCTAAGTCCTTTCTGTGTGACTGAAAGGATTTTCCCTAGCCATGGAAGCCTCTATTTGAGCTTTTAAAAAATAAATCCCGTCACTTTGGATGTATCTGTAGCCCTAGCCAGTGGGTGAGCATGAGATTATTTCTGAAATTTTTAGAGAATAGAGAGATTAAAGGAAAAGTAGGGGGTGCCTGAGTGGCTCACTGGGTCAGGCATCTCACTCTTGATTTTGGGTCAGGTCTTGATCTCCGTGCTGGATGTGGAGCCTGCTTAAGAGTCTCTCTCTTCCTCTCCCTGCCCCTCCCCACCTCCCCCCTCTAAAAAAAACCAAACAACAACAACAACAAAAAAAACCCAAAAAAAACCAAGATACTGGGTGCGTTAACATTAAGTCAACATAGTATGTCATTCAATTTATGCTTGGGAATTCTGAATTTAACCAAAAAATAATTGGATCCATTACAGGTGCCAAGGGTCAGAATGAGACCAAGCGGGGAATTCAGAAATGTACATAAAATCCTGTACTGTGTAAATCCTACATGTCAAGTGGCCTATCCAAATCGTGGATCGTACCTCCCGTGGCAGAACCACATGGACCCCAGTGTAGTTACACACGGCCTGGAACTGTAACTGCAGAGAGTTGGTCAGGAGAGAGCAGTACCCAGGGACTCAGCAAATTAACATCAGAAACAGATGGTAGGAGCAGTCTGAACTGGAGCCAAGCTCTTTGGGTTACAAAGCACTTTTCAAATTCATTTTGCTATCCATAGAGAGAGATAAATCACACCTATTAACTTACCTAATTGTCCTTAGCTTGCAGTGTGAGGTTCAATCTTGTACTCCTTTAACTTTCATTTACTAGCCATTTGAGCTGGAATACAGTATTTCAAAAGATGCCTCGCAATGGGTTAGTGATTTCTGTTCAATATCCTGAAGTTATTACTTAGAAAATACCAGAATTCATCAAATAACGTTTATGTCAATTTGCTCAGCACGATGTTCTTGTGGAACTGAGGGCTACCACTCACCTCGCCTACTTTTTTCAAGCCAGCAGTGATATACTGGAAAACAGACTCTGTCAACAGTGATCAAAGGACAATTATGAAATGCGAATCTGAAAGGCTGGAATACGATTGCAGCAAATTTTTAAAAAACTGTCCTCTCAAAACATTTACAGCTTGGGTGTGACATGCCTGGATTTCGGGAAATATTTTGTAAGGAGTGAAATATTCTGGGGGAAATCTAAACTGTCTTTTCCTTTCCTCTTCTGCTTTTCCAAAGAGCCCATTTTCCCCATATATTTGCTGAACAATTATCCTTTCTTACGAAAAATGGGTCATCTGTGGAAGAAAGGAGTCCTTTTCTAGTTGGGCAACTTGTCTAGAAGCTAGACTGTCTTAAAGTGAGAGTAAGAATAGCACAAATTGGGGCACCTGGGTAGCTCAGTAGGTTAAGCCTGTGCCTTTAGCTTGGGTCATGATCTCAGGGTCCTGGGATCGGAGAGCCCCACATCAGGCTCTCTGCTGAGAGGGGAGCCTGCTTCGCCCTCTCTCCTGCCCATCTCTCTGCCTCCTTGTGACTACTCTCTGTGTCAAATAAATAAACAAATCTTAAAAAAATAGCACAAGTCTGTCTGGTCAGAGGAGGGCCATGTTTGCCGAGATGGGATAGAGGTTCTCTAATGAGTGATCAGGAGTACCTACCCAGGTTAATATGCTGGCGAAAGTCTTGCAGCCACAGGTTGGGCAAACACTGGAGCTGGCACACTGAGTTTGAGAACCTAGACTAAGGGGCTTTAAAAGGACTATTGGTTCCCGTTGAGGAGTGTTGCTCTATTATGGGCCTGACACTCTGGAAGTTATTCCATCCTGCTGTTATTACATCCTCCCTGTTATTAGGAAGACCAGATGTACAAGTCCATCTTTCTTTTCTTTTTTTTTTTTTTAAAAGATTTTATTTATTTATTTGACAGAGACATGACGAGAGAGGGAACAGAAGCAGGGGGAGTGGGAGAGGGAGAAGCAGACTTCCCGTCAGCAGGGAGCCTGATGCAGGGCTCCATCCCAGGGCCCTGAGGTAGACCTGAGCTGAAGGCAGACGCTTAATGACTGAGCCACCCAGGTGCCCCCAAGTCCATCTTGTTTCATTGTAAGTTCCACTGGAGCAGATGGTTCATGTGATGGTTTGGGGCATAAATCTTGAGAATTGAAGGAATGGAACTAGTATTTGTTGATTGACCTACTCTGGTGTGCTGCCCACTGCACCAGACAGTTGATACTCCCTAATGTTTAATTATTTGTACAGATATTGCTGTTTCTTCGATATGTGAATCCTGACTCAGACACTGTGGAACATTTCTCCAATATTTCAGAGTAGATATCTGGGACTTAATCAGATACTTAAATCAGTAAATATTTATTGACTATTTACTATGTTGGGATTTGGGTACAAAAAGTGAAGTGAGGGGTGCCTGGGTGGCTCAGTTGTTAGGTGTCTGCCTTCAGCTCAGGTCATGATCCTGGGGTCCTGGATTGCCCCATGTCGGGCTCTCTGCTCAGGGGGATTCCGCTTCCCCCTTTCCCACTCCCCCTGCTTGTGTTCCCTCTCTCTCTCTCTCTCTCTGTCAAATAAATAAATAAAATCTTAAAAAAAAAAAAATGAAGTGAAAGAGAGACATGGTCACTTTCCTCATGATACTTATAATCCAGGGAGACAGATTGACTTTAAAGAAACACCTACAGAGACCTGTAATTGCAAGTTCATTCTTTTCAGAGTAAACATGGTCTGTTTTTTGGAGTTCCAGCAATTCAGGTTATTTATACTAGCTATCAACTTCCCTCCTAACATTTCAATTAGGAATTTCCTTCAGATTTTACCTCTGCTAGGTAAAGGTCCTTAATTAATGCCACTCCTTAATAATTATTCCCGGGGTCCAAATCCTACATGGCTTAATCCACCCAATCAAGTGACCCTTAACTTTCTTATACAGTTGAATAGGATGAATCTTTAGCTTTTAAAATTCCATGTTTTGCCATACAGCGTTCACAAAAATTAACTCAAGATGAATCCTAAATGTAAAATGCAAAATTATAAACCCCTAGAAGATAACCTAGGAAAATACCTAGATGGCCTTAGGTATAGTAATGCTTTTAAAAATATAACATCGAAGGCACAAGCCATGAAATTAATAATTGAGAAATTGGGCTTGATTAAAGTTAAAAATTTCTGCTCTGTGAAAGACATTATCAAGAGAATTAGAAGACAAGCCACAGAGTGGGAGAAAATATTTGTAAAAGACACATCTGAAAAAAGTCTGTTATCCAAAATATACAAAGAACTCAAAACTCAGCAGTAATAAAACAACTCAATTAAAAAGGGCCAATGGCTTTAACAGACATGTCACCAAAGAAGATATACAGGTGGCAAATAAGCACATGGAAAGATGTTCCATGTTATAGGTCATCAGGGAACTACAAATTAAAACAACCATGAGATGCTATTACAAGGGTCAAAATCTAGAACATCTAAATGTTCAGTAACTCTAAATACTGGCAAAGATGTGAAGCAACAGGAAATCTCATCCGTTGCTGGTGGGAATATAAAATGGTATAGCCATCATGGAAGACACTTGGGGGAATGTCTTACAAAACTAAACACACACTTTTTTTTTTTTTTTAAAGATTTTATTTATTTATTTGACAGAGAGAAATCACAAGTAGATGGAGAGGCAGGCAGAGAGAGAGAGAGAGAAGCAGGCTTCTCTCTCTGAATCCTATCATGTATAGTGTTTTTATTTTTTTCTTTTTTTTTTTTTGTTTATTTGACAGACAGAGATCACAAGTAGACAGAGAGGCAGGCGGAGAGAGAGAGAGAGAGGGAGAAGCAGATTCCCTGCTGAGCAGAGAGCCCGATGTGGGACTCGATCCCAGGACCCTGAGATCATGACCTGAGCCGAAGGCAGTGGCTTAACCCACTGAGCCACCCAGGCGCCCAAAACTAAACACACTCTTAACATAGAATCCAGCTGTTGTGCTTCTTGGTTTTTACCCAAAGGAGTTGAACATGAATGGACAAAAACCTGCTTATAAATATTTATAGAAGTTTTATTCATAATTGCCAAAACTTGGAAGCAACCAAGTTGACCTTAAGTAGGTGAATGGGTAAATTATGGTACATCCACACAGTGGTTCTAGGAAGAAATGAACTATCAAGCCATGAAAAATCATGAAAACGTAAATGCATATTACTAAGTGCAAGAAACCTCTGTGAAAAGGCTACATACTATATGGTTCCAGCTATAGAAAATTCTGGAAAAGACAAAGCCATGACTACAACAAAATATCAGTGGTGGCCAGGGATCAGAAAAGGGAAATAGGAATAAGCAGAGCATAGAGAATTTCTTAGGACAGTGAGAATCTTCTGTATGATATTTTAATAATGGATAGATGTCATTATGCTTTTGTCTAAATCCATAGAATGGACAACACCAAGAGTGAGCTAACTGTAATGTAGGCTACAGACTTTAAGTAGTTGTGATGTATCTATGTAGGTTCACCGTTGGTAAAGAATGTGTCATTCTAGTGAGTGAGATTGGTAATGGGCGAGGCCATGCATGCACGGGGGCAGGGAGTATACTGGAAATATCTGTACCTACCTCTCGATTTTGTTGTACACCTAAAAATTTTTTTAAAGTATTTATTGATTGATTGATTTGGGGAAGGGATGGTGGGGAGTAGCTGAGGGATAGGGACTAGCAGGCTCCGCACTCAGTTCTGGAGCCCAGTGTGGGGCTTGATCCCATGACTCTGAGATTATGACCTGAGCAGCAGTCTAGAGTCAGATGTTTAACCTACAAAGCCACTCAGGTGGCCTATCAACCTACAGCTCTTCTAAAAAAAAAGTTAAGTTAAAAAAAAAAATTCCAGGGGCACCTGGGTGGCTCAGTGGGTTAAGCCGCTGCCTTTGGCTCAGGTCGTGATCTCAGGGTGCTGGAATAGAGTCCCGCATCGGGCTCTGCTTAGCAGGGAGCCTGCTTCCCTCTCTCTCTGCCTGCCTCTCTGCCTACTTGTGATCTCTCTCTGTCAAATAAATAAATAAAATCTTTTTTTTTTTTTTTTTTTTAAGATTTTATTTATTTATTTGACAGAGAGAAATCACAAGTAGATGGAGAGGCAGGCAGAGAGAGAGAGGGAAGCAGGCTCCCTGCCGAGCAGAGAGCCCGATACGGGACTCGATCCCAGGACCCTGAGATCATGACCTGAGCCGAAGGCAGCGGCTTAACCCACTGAGCCACCCAGGCGCCCCTAAATAAAATCTTTTAAAAAAAAAAAAATTCCATGTCTTGCCCCACTGAGGGTGAAGACCATGTCTTCTTCTCCCTTTAGGTTCATCACAACATCACAACATCACAACAATCCTATTCAAAGACTTAGTAATATGTCTCTTCTCAGGAATATTTTTATGTTTATAGAAGGCAAGAAGTATTCAATTATTATTTGCTTCTGTATTGTGCATTGTTTCTAAGGGATGGTGTAGTTTATTCATAAGAAGGGCAAGCTCCTTGGGTGCTGGGCTGGCTCCGTTGGTGGACTGTGTGACTCTTGATCTCGGGGTTGTGAGTTCAAGCCCCACATTGGGTGTAGAGATTACTTAAAAATAAAATATTAAAAAAATAAATGCAAGCTCCAGGCTACCATTTATTGAGGTTCACGGAGTCCAGGGAACTCCCCTAGGCACATTTATATGCATTATCATTTAATCTTTACTATTATGTTGAATAATAATAGGCCCATGATCCTGTTATTTCTGTCACACAGCTAATGACTAGCTTATCTAATTCTGGAACTCGAGTCTAAGTTTTCAAGCTCTTGCTTTAACCACAACAGTACTGACACTCCTAAGTAAATTAATCTATAATAAATAATAAACTGGCATTCCCATGGCAACTCGGTACCTCTTCGTTCCTGGCTCATCTCATGATGGACGCCTGCCTTATCCCACCTTCCTGCTTTGTCTGCTCTGGGTGGTCCTGATCAGAAAGACGATCTCTTTTATTGAAAGAAATGTATTTGTTTTAGTAGTTACTAGAAATAGAATATGTGAGATCGGTTACTTCAGGGGGCACACCGGAAGTAAGAGACCAGACAAAGAGGATGAGGTTGTCTAGTGTTTCCCTTTCTGTGACTCAAGTGCAGAGAGCCAAGAACAAAGCTGAAGTTTAGTCAGGAGAGGAGAGGGTCCAACTGTGATTGAATTCCGCAGGCGTGCTCCCAGGTGTCTGGATTTTGGGATCCCCTCCTCTGTCTCCTCAGAGAAACAACATGCAAATGAAGTAAACAGTAGTTAGGGGTGAAGCAACCTGTGTGTTTAGGGCTGAAGCCACCTGTGGTGTAGTGAGCTTCATTCGGAGAATGATCTCGATATTGGTTTTGGGAGGGCCTTGTTTCCCAGCAAAGGAGGAGACTGCGAGTATAAGACTTTGGGTTTACATCAGAGAGTTTTTAACTACATGAACTTAAGTGCTTTTTGGGCACTGTGGGCTGGTTCATAGGCTGCTGGACTGATTTGGTTAGTTGAAGGATAAACTGAAGAATCGTTAGTCTGTGTGGCCAACATCTGCTCCATCTGATAACTATGAGTGTGCAAACATTTGCTCCACATTCAGCACCGGGAGACCATGGAGCTTACCTTCCTGCTGGGTTTTATGATTGCAATCAGATTAATAGTTACTAATTATATGTAATTATTAACATTATTATTGTGTGTATGTAATATAGTTATGTATTATAATATTATAATTATAAAAAATACTGCTGTTACAGTTATTAATTCAGCTTGCCCCTTATATAGTCCTGTCCCCAATTTCTGTCAGGATGGCTGAGCCCACGCTAGGGCTTAGGATAGGAGGGAAGAGAGTCAACATTCAGGGCTGCCTCAGGAACCCTTGTTCCCTTGTAAATAAACTCTTTACCCCCAGCTTTTCTCCATAATGCTCCCTCTAGGTTGTGGCTTTCACTGAAATCTAAACTCCACAGATGACCAAAGGAACAGTTGTGTGGGAAACAAATTGAGGGTTTCAGAGGGGAGGGGGAGCGGGAGGAGTGTTTCTTCTGGTGGTGGGGATTCAGGAGGGCACGGATTGCATGGAGCACTGGGTGTTATATGCAAACAAAGAATCATGGAACACACATCAAAAACTAATGATGTACTGTATGGTGACTAACATAATATAATAATAATAAAAGAAACGGTTGTGATGGTTAATGAGCAGGTGCGGACCTGTCATTCAGCTTCGTGGCACCTTGTGAACCAGCAGTGGTCAAACTCTAGCAAGCCCCAGTGTCACTCATAGGCCTGTTAAAACGCAGATTTCTGAGCCCATTCTCTGTTTCTGATTCAGTGGGTCTGAAGGGGAGCCTGGAGTTTGCATTTCTAACAGGTTCCTGGGTGGTGCCTGCATGGCTGGTCTAGGACCTACACTCCGAGAATCACTTTTGGAAATTGTGACTCTGACTCTGGTGAAAGTGTTCATCTTCCTTCGATCCCCTTGACATTACACTCTACTGTGCACTCTCTTGTAGCTCTTGTCTACTAACATTCCAGTCACCCCATACACACACTCTCAGAAGATCTTACGTCACTGAGATAATGGAAAAAATATGTATTGGTCTCTGTCCCTGGAGCTCCTACAACCCTTGTAATTTCCTAAATGATAAGAACACTAGGAACATCTCTTGTTCTAATATTTGTCTGTGACCTCCATCTCTGGCATAAGTCTCCTAAAACCCTTGTAAATTCCTAAACAATAAGAGCATGAAGAGCATCTTCTGTTCTATTAACTTTGCTCTGAGTGAGCTCCTGGATGACTCCCAAGATGGGAGGATGGTCCCCAGAAAGATCAACTCCACGTTAAAATTTTCAGGACCTCCTCCTCCAGAGAGGGAAGAGGGGTTAGAAATAGTAAATAATGGGTCATGCTTACATGAGGAAGCATCCGTAACATCCCAGTGGTATGGGGGTTCAGGGACCTTCCAGGGGTCCCCAGAAAGATCAACCCAACATTAAAATTTTCAGGACCCCTCCTTCCTCCAGAGTGGGGAAGAGGGGTTAGAAACAGTAAATAATGGATCATGCTTACATGAGGAAGCGTCTTTAACATCCCAGTGGTGTGGGGTTCAGGGAGCTTCCAGGGGGTCACACCTCAACACCGGGTGACATACCTCGACTCCAGGGGTCTGAAGCTCTTGCAGTAGGAATGCTACCAGACCTTCTCCCCCGAAGTATCTCTTCATCTGACTCTTCATCTGTATCCTTCGGCATATCCTTTAATAAACTGATAAACCTAAGTTTACCAGAGTTCTGTGAGCTTCTCTAGCAAATTAAACCCAAAATGGGGGTCTTTGGAACCTCTAGTCTATAGCCAGTTGGTCAGAAGCTCAGGTGATAGCTTGGGCTTACAGCTGGCATCTGACATGTGTGTTTTGCAGATGAGGAGCAGTCTTGTGAGATGGAGGCCTTAAGCTCTGGGATGTGACCCTATTTCTGGATAGAACTGAGTAAATTGCAAGATACCCAGCTCGTGTCCCGGAGAATTGCTCGGTATGGAGGAAAACCTCCATACATCCAGAAGAGACCAGACGTGAAGTGTTCTGGGTAAAAGTAAAGGAGACTCCTAGAAAAGAAACACAGGGAGGAGCTGGGTTTTCCTCACAGAGGGAGGAAGACGAGTTTTCCCATGACAGATGCTCCACTGTCTTCCCGCTACTCTAGCTCCTGGGGTTGTCTGAGGACTGTCAGCAACCGTGGGACCCTCCAGCATCCGAGCTTCCAGAATGTCTTTACCTCCTCAGGTCCACAGATTTTTCCCTTCATCTCTTAAGTCTCATTGCTGTTATCCACTTGGAGAATTACAGCCTGAAGCTTGTCCCTGTTCTGACCTTGTCCACCACATAGGATGTGATTTGTACCTTTCTTCTCTGTAACCCTAACTCCTGATTCCTTTATTTAATTCATCTTTGATTCCTTGCTTAGCTTCTAGCCAGTCTTTCTACAGCCTGAAACCCACCATTGATCACGAGAATGACTCTTAATTTATTTGCTATCTTATCTTTCCAGTGATCAGTGCCATTGTCATTGCCACAAACTGTCATTTCTGTTTTTCAGGGCACTGGCTGAGGTGATAAGATAGAAACAAGAAGAATCGCACTGTGGTTAGAAGTGTAATACAGAAATCCATGACTATGTAGAGAGTACATCCAGTTAACATTGATCGGAAAAAAATCTTCAGGTCTGTCATGGAGGATACAATTAGGAATCAGACAGCACTAGACTGTAACGGTCTTTAAGTATAGGGATGATGTAACTTATATTAGTTTCACTGATAGAACCTAGCAGGTTTTAGAAAGAGAATTAATGAGTTGTGTCTCCTTTAGGATGATTCTCTGTCCATTATGTGGTGTGAAAAACCTTCAGGGTGCTCAAACGAATATTTTTAAATTTATTTTTAAAGATTTATTTATTTTAGAAAGAGAGAGTGTACCTGAGCAGGGGGAGGGACAAAAGGAGAGGGAGAGAGAATCCTCAAGCAGACTCCCCTCTGGGCAAGGGCGGGATAGCAGGCTCCATCCCGGGACCCTGTGATCACGACCTCTGCTGAAATCACGAGTCTGCTCCCAACCGACTAAGCCACCGAGGCACCTCTCAGATGAATAAATTTCAAGAAGCAATCGATCACCTATGTGTGTGCGTCAGTATGCACATACATTTGTTGTGTAAATACGGAAAAATCTGCGGAGGATAAATACTGTCTCGCTTTATCCATCGGCCTATTGTTTTCATTGGTAGTCAGGTAAATGCTCCCCTTTACAATGTAAACTTTTGTAGTAAAAATAAAAATATTTTGGCGAAGAAGGTTGCTTTTGGCAAAAAGTGGTAGAAATAATACTTACATTTCCCGAGACCCTACCGTATGTCCCCTCGTTTATCCCTCACCACTGCCCTGCAAAGGCTGTATTAGGTGTTACCTTTGTTTTGCAGATGGGACTCAAAGAAATTATTGGAGTTCATCAGTTCTCAGATGACATTTTAAAAGAATAGTTGAATGAATCTTTTTTTAAAACTTTTTTTAAAAGTTTTTAATCTTTTTAAAAATTTTTTTTAAAACTTTCAAATTTTTATTTAAATTCTAGTTAGCTCACATATGGTATCATACCGATTTCAAGAGTGGGTAAGGGGCACCTGGGTGGTGGCTCAGTTGTTGGGCGTCTGCCTTTGGCTCAGGTCAAGATCCCAGGGTTCTGGGATCAAATCCCACATCAGGCTTCTTACTCAGCTGGGAGTCTGCTTCTCCCTCTCCCTCTGCCTGCTTGTTCTCTCTCTCTCTCTCTCTGTCAAGTAAATAAATTAAAAAAAAAAAAGAGTGAGTGAATCTTCTCATTGGTGGTGTCTTAGATTTGATAAAATAAGTTTCACTATAATTATCACATATAATGCTCTCTTTCATTCATGGTTGAATTGACTCTAATTCCTATACTTCTTTCCCCCATTAAATTGCATTATCTTGTCTTTTTTTCTTTCCTAAGTTTAAAAAAATTTATTTTCATAATTTCTGCCCCCCCCCATGTGGGGCTGAAACTCATGACCCCAACATCAAGAGTTGCATGCTCTTCCAACTGAGCCATGCAGACCCCCCGATTTCATTATCTTTTCTAACAAAAGCAGATTTTTTGCTCCTTCTCCAAATTTTTTCTCCCCCGCTTACACACACACACACACACACATTTCCTCCCCCTTTCTCTCTCACATATCTTTATATCTCAGTCCAAGCTAAAAATAATCCTGCTCGTAAGATGCTCTGCCTTATGTCAGGCCTTATGCTTATTTTGAGTTTAGCCATGGTGAACTTCATCTATCACACTGATGCGTTTGTCTCGTTTTCTGCTAAATGACTCAGTTAATCTGTTTTGTTTGATCCATTTTACCCACAACCCTTCAGAATCAGGTGCCTTGACACTGGGGAAGAAGTTAACCCTCTCTCTCTTATAAATACGGTTAATTGGACAAATTAATTCTGATTGATACAATAAAATTTTTTTATTTTTCTTGGGCAAGGGAGCTGCCCTAGGCCAGCCAGTGCGTCTCACCCTGACCCTGCCACTCTAAGTACTGTCTGCCTTCCTGGAGCATCAAACGTGGTTGAAGATTTGCTTGCAGAAAAGTAGGACATAGAAAAAAGGTCAGTGAACATCTTTGAAAGAAATTTTTATCTTAAAGCAAATGTGAAGATATTATTGAATAGAATGAAATACCCACATGCATTTTATAGTGAAACTTTAATGACATTTCAAGCTGGTGGTAGACTACTGATGGCCACTGTGGTTGAAACTACAGGTTTTAGAGCAAGACTTTGAGTCCCACCTCCACCTTTTTCTAGCTGTGTGTCCTTGGGCAAGTGGCTTAACCTCTTTGACCTCCAATTCCTGATCTATAAAATGGGAATAATAGGATCACCTGCCTTATAGGGTTATCATGGGAATAAATGACAAGCACGTGTTAAATGTCAGAGCAGTGGCTGGAACAGAGTGAACTCTCATTAATGTTAGCTCTTTTCATTTTTATTTATGCTTCCAGGTGTCCCCCAGGGCAATTCTTTCGTTCTCCTCTTTTTGTTAAGGTGTCTTGGTGCCAGAGTTCTAGAAGCCCTTCCCCAGGATTCGCTGCAGTGGGCTGCACTTGCTTCTTTTCTGTTGGTCTTTCGTAATGTTTCAGGAATGTGCTGTTGTCTTTTCTCTTTCCTTTTTTTGCAGCACCATTAAAAACAAAGAGTAGCTGTTTTAGGAATTTGGGAAATGAAGGGAAATGAGTCTCTGTTTCACTTGTGTTTAAAATGAAAAAACCTCATGGTTGGGAAGAGCAAGCCGATAGTTAAGATTTTGGGGGCATAGATGTGAGGAATTTCAGGCTCAGCTCTCTTTGGGACTGGCTTGGACTCAGCTGGTCATAAAACATGAAGTCTGTAATTGAAGCTTTCTCTTGTAAGACTTAGGAAATGTGCAGTCTCATCTGGTTATGGCTCATTAGGGAATGAATTTTCTGACGCAGATGAGGTTTAAAAAAAACCCATAGCGTCTCTTTATTTGGTTAACATTATTTCTGCACTTTATTTTTCCTTGTCAGTTTAAAAAGGAAGAGGGAAGAGTAAAGCACCCTGCCAAAACTTGGCAGTTGAATTTCAGTGAGCACAGACTCCCTGCCTACAGCAGCGTTTGGAGTGGCTACCCCATAAGGGCCCCATAGGCTCTTCCTGGTGTAACAGACCACCATGTTCTGCATGGAGAAGAAGGCTCCAGAGCCTGGAAGCCCCAAGAAAGAACCAGTATAGGACTAGAATGCCTCTTCCATTTTATATTTATTTATTTATTTATTTTTAAAGATTTGATTTATTCGACACAGAGATCACAAGTAGGCAGAGAGGCAGGCAGAAAGTGGGGGAAGCAGACTCCCCGCTGAGCAGAGAGCCCGATGTGGGGCTCCATCCCAGGACGCTGAGATCATGACCCGAACCTAAGGCAGAGGCTTAACCACTGAGCCACCCAGGCGCCCTGTCTTGCCTCTTCCATCTGATAGCATCTTTGGCTTGACAGTCCAGGAATCGGAGGGCAGATCCTGCAATTCCCCATTGACATGGCTGGACTCAGCTCTGCCCCCTCCTCCAGAACCTAAATATTTTCCCCCTGCCAGAACCTAAATATTTGAAGGGCAGAGGGCAGGGTACACGCAGCCTAGGGGTTTGGAGAGCAGAAGGAACTGTACCTTCCCTTGCTACCCTCCTTTACCCACAAACATCTTCTAGGCTCGTGATTTTTGCACCTACAATTAAAGCATACGAATACTGAGTATGTTTTACAGTAATCGAGTGCTTCTGAGTTGCTGTGTACCATGCTAAACACAACAACATTAGAGGGCAGATACTGTGTCTATATCAAGGGTGAGCTTGAAGCATGCAAGAAAAGATTGGGGAAATTGTTTCAGTCACAGGGAGGTCAGTGTATTGGTCAGGGTGTTCCAGAAAAACAGAACCAGTGGGAAGTATGTCTATCCTTCCTCCTCTGCCTTTTGTTTCATTCAGGCCTTCCATAGATTGAATGAGGACTGCTCACGTTGGGGGGGCGGGCAATCGGCTTTACAGAGCGGATTCAAATGCTAATCTACCAGAAATACCCTTGCAGACACATCCAGAAGTAATGTGAATTTGGGTTCCCTGTAACCAGTCAAGTTGATACATAAAGTTAATCATCAAAGTTTCAGATACTGAACCAGATCTGATGGATGGGTCGGAGTCTGTTATATTGAGGACGGATGGGTGGGAGCTGTTACATTGACTTGCTATCGATGCGGAACAAAGCACATTCTACAGAAGCAAGCACTCATTTCTATAGTGTCTGCAGGCCATCTTGGGTATTTAAGTTTTGCTTGCCTGGGTGGCTGGCTGGGATGGTAGAAGGTAAGGTAAGTCACCAGGCTGAGCCCAAGGTCAGGAAGCAAAGAGATACACTCTACTTCAGTGGGATAGAGTAGATGCTGTGGTGTACCTCCTGATCCCACTTCAGAAATCATTCCCTCAGAAGCTAGGGATATTTATTGCTGAGGATGCCTCGCAGCTAAGGCCCCCTAACACTCCTATCTTCCCACTTCCACCCTCAGCTCGGATCTCCCATCCCCACTGCCTGCCGGGAACTGTGGTTCAAGGGTTCCCCTGTAGGCCACCCACATGCATTCACCGGTCAGGTGTGACAGTACAGAGACCCAGCCCCTCTCCTCAATTCAAAATATTTCCCAAGGGCCATCCCAGCTCCTGAGCCTCCTGTGGGTTTGGCTGAGGCCTTGGATGCAACTGACTTGGTCCCATTTTTCTCCCTTACCCCGTCTTGCTTCCCTTACTCTGTTAAAAGTGCTGTTTCCAAGAGCACTCCTCAGTAGTTAACCACTTGCAACCTAACCTTCAACATGGGAGGATTTTCAAAGACAGTGGCAAACCGTATGGATAGAATATAGGAAATCTGGGACCAACAGTGCCATTTACCACACCTTTGCATTTAACAACTAGACTGAACTGCATCCCAGAGTAGAACAAAAGTATGTATTGGAGAAAACAATCCCTGTCTGAAATGACTAATGTGTACTTAAACCATTAATACTAGACCTTGGACTAATTTTTTTTTTTAAAGATTTTACTTATTATTTGACAAGTAGGCAGAGAGGCAGGCAGAGAGAGGGAGAAACAGGCTCCCCACTGAGCAGAGAGCCCAATGCAGAGCTCCATCCTAGGACCCTGAGATCATGACCTGAGCCCAAGGCAGAGGCTTAACCCTCTGAGCCACCCAGGCGCCCCTCGTGTTGTTTTTGAGATGGAACTCAGTTTGCAAAGGCTGGTGATCCTGAAGAGTTGTGGGCAAATGGAAATTTTGTAGATTGAATAAAATTCCAAATTTTTGGTGGAAGTTTAGTATTCTAACGGTAAAAATGCAGTGAGTTGTTTTATGGATAAATGTCTTAATAACATTGATTTTCGTCCATGTCAGGATTTTATATGTCAGCAGTTTATTTCATTTTTATAAATAAACCCTTCCCTATCTTTTTTTTTTTTTTTAGTTTTTTTTTAGTTTTTTTATCAGACAGAGATCACAAGTATGTGGAGAGGCAGACTGAGAGAGAGAGAGAGAGGGAGAGAGGAGGAAGCAGGTTCCCCACTGAGCAGAGAGCCCGATGTGGGGCTCAATCCCAGGACCCTGAGATCATGACCTGAGCTGAAGGCAGAGGCTTTAATCCACTGAGCCACACAGGTGCCCCAACCCCTTCCCTATCTTAAAAACAATTCCATGTGTGAAATTATGGCATATTGTCATAAATTTATTTTTGATCCCTGGTTCTTAGTAGATTTCCTTTGTATCAGTTTTAAACTGATGGGAATCTTAGTAAGTTTGAGGGACTCCAGGGAAAGGTATGGGCATGGGATGAGTGGAAATGGACGCTATGGATATACTGAACAGAGCACATGCACATCCCAACAGAAGAAACATCTGGCTACACGGTGTTTCTGCAGAAAAAAGCAGGGACTGAGAAAGTAGAGAATTTGCTCTACTCAGAGATGGGTATTTTCTCCCAAGATTTTAATTATTTGTTTGAGAGATTGATAATGAGCGGGGAGGAGAGGGAGAGTGGGAGCCTGAAGCTGTGGGATTCCGTCCCAGGACTCTGGGATCATGACCTGAGCCGAGGGCGGATGGTTAACTGACTGAGCCACCCAGCTGCGACAGGGATGGGTCTTGATAACATACTACAGAAGGGCAATTCAGTGAGGAAATTAGGAGGGTTTTGTTGTTCTTGTTGTCCCAGTGCAGGGCGTGAACACATGACCCTGAGATCAAGACCCAAGCTGAGCTCAAGAGTCAGACATTTAACAGACTGAGCCCTCTGGGGCCCCAGGAAATGAAGAGTTCTAAATAGAATATTGGTTACATGGCTGTAACCCTGGCTACATGGCGGTATCCGTGTAACCATGGCTCCGGGGGTCTGAAGAAGGGCCGGCAGGGCCAGAGAGCAGATCAGAACGCTGGTGGTTGACGGGCTGGAGGCCCCAGGAAGAGGGAGAAACAGACTCAGATCAGTGATAGCGCAACAAAATCATACTCAATACTTGTGATCTACAAGTTGTGTTGATGTTCATTTTCCTGCTGTTTCCTGTGGGAAGGTTGAGGTTTTCTAATGTGTGTTTCCTGTAGTAGACAGGGTCTAGGAAATATTTTTGATATTTTATTTTTAAAAATATTTTATTTGGGGGAGAGAGAGAGAGAGAAGGTGAGTGAGGGGGGAGGACAGAGGAGAGGGAGAAGCACACTCCCCGCTGAGCAGGGAGGCCAAGGCGGGTCTTGATCCCAGGTCCCCGAGATCATGACCTGAGCCAAAGGCAGACAGTTAACCGACTGATCCACCCAGGCGTCCTAATTCCTTATTTTTTTTTTAAGATTTTATTTATCTATTTGACAGAGATCACAAGTAGGCAAAGAGGCAGGCAGAGAGAGGGAGAAGTAGGTTCCCCATTGAACAGAGAGCCCGATGCGGGACTCGATCCTGACCTGAGCCGAAGGCAGAAGCTCAACCCACTGAGCCACTCAGGTATTCCCCAATTGCTTATATTTTAAGAACAGAATTTAGTACAAGGAACTGGATACATGGGAGATGACAGGACTGAGAAGCCTAGAGTGGGACAGTACACCATCCCTGCTCCTACCATTGCCTAAAGATGAAGAGGCCGTAGGATCAAGGATCACCACGCAGAAGCTGGAACCGCAGCAGGGCTTGCTGTGAGAGGTGGGTCTGCAAATGAGAGGGTCGCTGCCACAGACAGTGCCTGGAGCAGGAAGAGACGGGGAGAAATGGCCGGGCTTCTCCCTATCTGCTCCCAGTATTCCTTCAGAGCCTCCTGTTGGCTGAACTGATGCCAAAACCAGAGAGCAAGGAAGCTGGGAAAGAAAATCCTCATGATACAGAAGATGGCAGAGGAGGGCAAGGAATGGATCCAAGAGCAAAGCAGGTCTAGAGGAGCTTATGTCCTCAACTTGCCTTCTCTCCATGGAAACGTCTTCCTTCTCTGCCGCTTCTGAGTCTCTGATCCTGACACTGGCCTCATCCAGGCTCCCTTGGTAGCCGGTTTCCATTTTGTGCAGTGGAAGGGGACACAGGCAAGAGATTGGGAGGGGCGAGGTCAGGTTATTGGAAAGGTCAGATTATTCTCTGACAACCGCCTGCCCTCCTCCCACTACCCTTGCCACTCTCTCCCTGTTGGAGATCCCGCTGGCGGGCCTCTTCTGCATGGCTTCCAGACTCACTAGGACTCATTGGGGTTGCAGTGGCTTCTGGGTGTCTTATTATCTCCTGTTGAGTCTCTTTGTTCTGCCCATAGCTAGCTCAGTTGTATCTTTATGCAGTCAAATGCTCTACCACTGAGCTATACCCCCTCAGTTGTATCTTTATGAACGTCTCTTCATTTGAACAATTATGTTCTGTTTCCTGCCAAGATCCTGGCTGATACCCTGACCTACTGTATTCATTTTCCAACTCCTTGCAAGTGGTTTGCTTTCCCCCTCTGTTTAGATCAGCGGTGTGGCCTGGTGGGAAAAGCCTGGCCTATTGACAGACGTGGTTTTATTTTTGACTCAGTTGTATACTGACTGGGTTACTGACTGGGGAAGTTATTTAACTGAGCCTCAGTTTTCTTGCCTGCAAGGTGGGGATAATAATGGCTGTCACTTGGATTAAATAAAATCTGTGCCTGACTGGTATGTTCCAGGCCTCATAAGCCTAATATCACCGAACAAGTTCTCACGTTCTTTTCTTTTTAACATTTTTAAAAATTTAAATTCAGTTAATTAACGTATAATGTATTATTGGTTTCAGAGGTAGAGTTCAGTCTTCTGTAATACCCAGTGCTCGTTACATCACATGCCCTTCCCAATGTCCATCACCCAGTTACCCCATCCCCCTACTCCTCTCCCCTCTGGCAACTCTCAGTTTGTTTCCTGTGATTAAGAGTCTCTTATGGGGGGGGGCGCCTGGGTGGCTCGGTGGTTTAAGCCTCTGCCTTCAGCTCAGGTCATGATCTCAGGGTCTTGGGATCGAGTCCCGCATCGGGCTCTCTGCTCGGCAAGGAGCCTGCTTCCTCCTCTCTCTCTCTCTGCCTGCCTCTGTGCCTACTTGTGCTCTCTCTCTGACTATCAAATAAATAAATAAAAATCTTAAAAAAAAAAAAGAGTCTCTTATGGGGATAACCTGGGTGGCTCAGTTGGTTAAGCATTTGCCTTTGGCTCAGATCATGATCCCAAGGGCTTGGGATTGAGTCTCACATCGGGCTCCCTGCTCAGTGAGGAGTCCGCTTCTGCCTCTGCCCTTCACCCCACTTGTGTTCTCAGTCTCTCATTCACTTTCTCTGAAATGAATAAATAAATAAATAAATAAATAAGTTTTTTCCCCCCTCTCTGATTTCGTCTTTTATTTTTTCCTCTCTTCTACTATGATCCTATGTTTTGTTTCTTAAGTTCCACATATGAGTGAGATCATATGATAATTGTCTCTCTCTGACTAACTTATTTCACTTAGCGTAATTCCCTCTAGTTCCATCCATGTCATTGCAGATGGTAAGATTTCATTCTTTTTGATGGATGAGTAATATTCCTGTGTGTGTGTGTGTGTGTGTGAACACACACTACATCTTCATTCATCTGTCAGTGGACATCTGGACTCTTTCCATAGTTTGGCTATTGTGGATATTACTATAAACATTGGGGTGCAGGTTCCCCTTTGGATCACTACATTTATATCTTTGGGATAAACAGTGTGGAGTTTTCTCAGAAAGTTGAAAAGAGAGCTACCCTACGACCTAGCAATTGCACTACTGGATATTTATCTCACATTTTATTTTTATATTCCAGTTTTTGTGGTGTGGATCCCCATCCTATTTGACTGGAAGAAATTCCATTCAGAGTATCTTCAGTTATTTCTAGAAGTTCTCAAAAGAAATTCCCACGCTAACCTATCTTTCTTTTGCAGTTGCCACGGGCTTCTGCTCCCACATGTCCAGCATTTGCTTGCAAGGCTATTGCTGAGGCTTTGCCAAAGCTACGTTTTCCCAGGGCCACTGTCCATCATCAGAACACTGTCCATGCCGGAGTTGTTGACCCTCCGAGCTCCCAAAGGGTCTAGTCCCTGGGAGGCCTCCCTGTGGAGAGGACGGGAGAATGGCGTTCCCCTGCCTCTGAGCGGTCTCAGTCCCAAACATATAGAGCCTCTCAGAGTTTCTTTGACTAGTTTCTCACCTAGTTTCACATGAGAACAAAACAGCTCAGCGAGGTTCTGGAAGTTGTTTCCGCCGTCTCTTCTGGAGGGAGATCATGGCCAGGCTAGAAGGGGAATAGATGCTTTGCCATCTCTTCCCTCTTTCTCTCCCTCCCTTCCACATCTCTCGCCAAACCCCAAGCCCTCCTTCCTTTTCCATTTACTAAACTGAAGCTTCTGTACACAGCAGCCATTGCGGGATGGAACAGTGGGAGTCGATTAGGGAGGAGGAGGTGTGTGTGGGTCCTTGATGAGCCAGTGTCCACGCCAGTTATGCAGAAATCATTCCCAGTATAAAACTGGTGCAGAATGAAGTCTTAATAAAGGGTCGACGCTATTATTATATAAATAGGAAACCCCATTTCCTACCAATCCTATACTACAGGTTCTTCAAGGTGGCATTTAGATGCATTGCTTGCAAGAAGCCTGCTGTAATCTGTTGAGTATGAAGTCCTCTCTCCCTCTGCATTCTTTCCTAGGGCTGTGGTTACAAAGTAGCAAAAACCAGAGCAGTTTATAACAACAGAAATTTCTCCCTCACTGTTCTGAAATCCAGTTGTCAGCAGAGCCATCCCGTTTCTGTTGGCTCCTGGAAAGAATGACTCCTTGCCCCTTCGAAGCTTCTGGTGGCTCTTGGCAAACCTCCATGTATGTATCTTGGCCTGTGGCTGCGTCACTGCTGTCTGCTCCCACCTTCTTGGTTTGCCATGGTTTTTACAAGCTCTTCTCTCTCTGAAGGACATCAGCCCTGGATTAGGCCCCACCCTGATGACCTCATTTTAACTTGATGATATTTGCAAAGACCCTAGTTCCAAAAAAGATCACATTCTGAAGTCCTAGGGGTTAGGATTTCAACATACCAATTTTGGGGGGACACAAGTCAATCCACAACATCCTCCAATAATCTGAACTCCAATACCAATTTTCATTTTTTTATGTCTTACATTCTAGTTGATTGTGTAATAATTTTTTTAATTAAAGATTTTATTTATTTGAGAGCGTGAGAGAGAGAACAAAAACAGGAGGAGTGGGAGGCAGAGGGAGAGAGAGAAGCAGATGGGGCAGGGAGCCTGATTTGGGACTTGATCCCAGGATCCTGGGTTCATGACCTGAGCCTGTATTGCAGTTTTTCGCAATTTTTCCTTTTATCTCCCCTCACAACATTGAACACTCCAAGGACAGAATGTATTTCTTTTTCTTTTCTTCTCCTCCCCCCCCCCAAGATTTTACTTATTTGATGGAGAGAGAGAGAGAGCACATAAGCAGGGTTGCAGCCCCAGGAGAGGGAGAAGCAGACTCCCTGCTGATCAGGGAGCCTCTTGTGGGGCTTGATCCCAGGACACCTGGGATCAAGACCTGAGCTGAAGGTAGACGCTTAACCGACTGAGCCACTCAGGTCCCCCAAGAATGTATTTCTGATTCAGTTTTGTGTTCCTGCCTAGCCATAATAGGTTTGGTAGTTCCTAAATGCTTGAGTTTCTTTCCTGACTCACGACCAGTCCATTAGACCTGAGCAAGCCGCTGCCTGCTCAGTGTGTGCAGTTTTGAGTTTCTTGTGTTTTTGGCCCTTTGGCTGGTATCTTTTTTCTTGAGAGAATATGGATCAAGAGGATGGTTTCAGCCTGCCTCAGGGGTGAAATATTTATGTTTTCGGAGAGTGAATAGTGGGCTTCACTCTACCAGGGAAACAATCTTGTTTGTCCTGTGTATGTGTCTGTCTCTCTTTTTTTTCCCTTCTTTTGCATTTTCAGCATCCCGCTGATGTCCTTAGTTACAGTTGCTATGGAAGTATTTTAATGTTTCCTGCCGTGCAGGGCGATGTGGTGCCTAGAGCCCTCTTTAGTACATTTGTGATGATGCCCAAGCCATGGGATTCATTTGCTAATTTTCTGGCCTGGTAACTGGTTGTCATCAGGGGAGTGATGGGCCTTTCTTTTGGTCCCCTGATTTATTACATTGATTTTCTTTTTCTTGGGTTCTAGAGTGCTCATCATCTTACATACTCAGCTGATTATTTCACAGAATATAATGACAGAGCCAGCCCCATCTTCTTGTCATTGAGTAAATCAGAGAACAGAGGCAGTGTTTTTGATACTAACATGGCAAGGGGTGATCTGAGCTTGTTAAAACACTCGAAATCTTTCAAGGATGCAGAATTTAAGGATTGAAACTAATAAGTGGAAGAGAGAAAGCTGGGCTATCTGGAGACTGGGACTCTGGTCTGTTTTATAAAATGGGAAAGTAAGTAATACCCATCACCTGCTTGATAGGATTGTTGTGAGAATAACGTGATTAATGTATACAAAAGCAGTTGTAAGGGGTGCCTGGGTGGCTCAGTGGGTTAAAGCCTCTGCCTTCAGCTCAGGTCATGATCTCAGGGTCCTGGGATAGAGTCCCGCATCGGGTTCTCTGCTCAGCAGGGAGCCTGCTTCCTCCTCTCTCTCTCTGCCTGCCTCTCTGCCTACTTGTGATCTCTGTCAAATAAATAAATAAAATCTTAAAAAAAAAAAGCGGTTGTAAGCTGTACAATGCTATAAATGCTCTCAAATGCCACTGTGAATAATGTCAGTTACAATCTTAATGGTCTTGGCTCTGCATTTGACCTGGTGACCATGAGAAGCAACTTAATCTCTGGTAAAGACCCGAGTTGGCCTCTTTACTAAGCCATCTGGGCAAATAAATGTTCAGGCCATTTTGTAGCATTTTCAATGTCAAGAAGTTTTGGGTGTTAACCTTTTCTTTCTTCATTTTTTACTGGGGAGGAAAGGGATAATATGACTTTAATTAAGCTAAAAAGGAAGAGAAATCTTGATTTTTTTGGTGATCTTTTTCAGATTCGTTAATATAAATTCTCTCTGATGCATCTGTTGCTTGTTTGCTGTATTGGCATGTCCTGTTGTAATTTTGTTCCTCCAAGAAATTTTTTGTGTGTGACTTTGGTTTAGGGTAGACATTCGACCCCTTACTAGAACACATTTAGGCATGCAGACTTTGCTGTTCCAAAGAAAAGTCCTGAATGCATTAGTGATTTGATTTATGTATTCTAGGTGTTGGGGTGTTTTTTTTTTTTAAGATTTTATTTATTCATTTTAGAGAGCCTGAGCAGGGGGGAGTGTGGTGGAGCAGAGCTGGAGGAAGAGGAGGGGGGAAAGAATCTCCAGCAGACTCTGTTGGTTATCAGGGAGCCCTACATGGAGCTCATGACCCTGACCTCATGACCCTGAGATCATGACCTGAGCTGAAACCAAGAGTCAGGGGTGCCTGGGTAGCTTAGTAGTAAAGCGTCTGTCTTCAGCTCTTGTCATGACCTCAGGGTCCTGGGATCAAGCTCTCCTGCTCAGCAGGGAGTCTGCTTCTCCCTCTCCTGGGGCTGCTCCCCTTGCTTGTGTTCTCTCTCTCTCAAATAAAATCTTTTTTTTTTTTTTTTAAAGTACACTCATCTTAAAAACAAAAACAAGAGTAGGACCCTTGATGACTGAGGTATCCAGGTGCCCCATATGTATTCTACCTTTTGAAAATCTACCTATTCTAGAGATGTTCCAGAAATTGATATCATTGCAGTTAAACAGAATTCTTTATGAAGCATTTTGTGCCTGACAGCTCCAGATATATTCATTATGCAGCTTCTCTTGAAGCATTTTCAGTTTGCTCATTTGGAGCAAATTTTTTCTGCTGAATGCAGTTGGTTCCTAGACACTGACTCATTTTCCTAATACGAGTACACTTTTTTTTTCCAGTTGACTTTCTCCTGCCAGTATGTCATCCAGTTCTTCCTTAGTGTCCTGTCAGAATATGGTCAGCTCATCATGAACAGGAAATGGGCTTCTTGTCCACTCTTACGAAAGTAGAATTAAGTCACATATTTTGATTTTTAAATTATAAGAAAAGGAGAATTAAAAAAAAAAAAAAGGAATGGCCAGAAACCTAACTAATTTTCATCCTCAGGATTGTTATAAGGAGCTTAAATAAATGAGACACCACAAAACAAAATCTGCAGTTTGCAGATTTTTTGAGTAGAATGGATCAGAATTTCCATTTTACTTTAAATATCAAATAGCTTAATGTGGTCAGTATAAATAAACCCAGGAACCAGAGTTTTCTTGGAAGACAACAGCTGTTTCATGTGGGCAGATGAACATCTCAACACAAAAACTTCGCCATATGCTCAGGACTATTTCGATGTATTTAGCTTTTGGTGCAGATTCCATCTCTGTAGAAAACAAACCCAGAAGACCTTACAAAGTCAAGGATAAAGAACTCATTTCACTTAAATGCCAGTAATGTCAGCCCTAAAAATCAGAACTTTTAGTTCTACCTAATCTAGTAATCACTGTGACAATTTTTGCAGTCACGGTTGCATAATTATGGGGACTGACCACAGTGACCATTTGTGTAGAAAAGTCTGAAGTTATTGAAGCATATAACATAGATCACAGATTTGGTTCAACTACGTAGATGATTCACCCCAGAAACGTTCCTCAGAGGGGTGCCTGGCTGGTTCAGTTGGTAGAATATGTGACTCTCAGTCTTGGGGTTGTAAATTCGAGGCCCACAGTGGGTGTAGATTACTTAAAAGTAAAATCTTTGAAAGAAAAAATGTTCTTCATAAATTCCATTGAATTATTTGGTTACTTGCCCCAATCTTTCACTTTAGTTGAGGCTATATGTTGACTTTATTGAAATAATACCTTATAGGATAAAAATAGTTTATTCTGCCACAATTTCTCTTCATTGCTAGTTCAAAAATTTCTCCCAAAGTTTTGATGGGTGCCAGTTTGGAACCAATTTCTTTAAGCCTCAATTTTTGCATTTGTGGAAGGCGAAAACAACATAAAGCTGTTGCATTGATTAGTGGAATGGTACAAAATACTAACATATATTAAATACTCAGTAAATCTAGATATTTTTCACTTTTACTGATATTTACTGATAAAGATGTGGCTTTGGAAGTCATTAAATGTTTTGTGGCATAGCTCCTTAGCCATGAAAGACAAGTGTCCTGATACAAATCTTCAAAAAAATACAGTGCTTCCAGACGCAAAATGAATTACAGAATTTAAGCAACTACCCTCATGAATTAATCAAGACATGGTTTTACCTTATTGTTTGATAGTTGCTTTGGAGCAGAGCTTGATACACAAAGGCTCACTTTGCTTGGATATTATTTTTATTACTATTTTGCCAATTTAAAAAATATTACCTACTACAATGTGATAAGAATTTGGGTGCAAGTAGTTTCTTTGGGACGTGACCCCAGCAAGCATGATCAAGGAGTGGGAAAGTAAGACTGGCAAGAAAGGAGTGTCATTAAGGGTGACTTGATAAGCAGTACACTGTAGTGGGGGACGGGGCTCAATCCCACTCAACCCTCTGAGAGATTTCAGAACATGTTGGCTTTAAGCAAGGTCCTCCATTTAGCTCAAAACTGTACATATCTTATCACTTACCATCAATTTATTTTAAAAGATTTTATTTACTTATTTGACAGAATGGAGAGAGCATAAGCAAGGACAGCAGCAGAGGGAGAGGGAGAAGCAGGCTCCCTGCTTAGCAGGGAGCCCAATCTGGGACTTGATCCCAGGACCCTGGGGTCATGACCAGAGCCAAAGACAGACGCTTAACCATCAGAGCCACCCAGGCACCCTTCACTTTCTGTGCGTTTTAACCACATGAAAAAGTTTGGGAAGCATTGCTATAAACCTTGCTTGGCAGAAATACAGAGACTTCAGCTGGAGAAATGAAAATTTAGTTAAGTAGTGGGTCAGAAGGTGTGAGGTCAGAAGTTAGAGGCTTTGGGTCTTTGTGTACCTGGAAACCCAAAGGCAGAAATTCAGGTAAAAGCAGGGTCAGTGGGAGGAAACTACAGAGAGGCAAATGAAAGTTTGTATCCAAGCTGTCTGAAAAGTATTATGGACTGCTTGTGAAGCTCAGTGCATTATCTCATTTAATTCTCATGATAATCATGTGGATTGGGATCTTTAATTTTTTCCCCAACCCCCCAACTGAGCCACCCAGGTGGTTTGCTTTCTTTCCTCCCTCCCTCCCTCTCTCTTTCTCTTTCCCTCCCTTCCTTTCTTCCTAACTTCCTTCCTTCCTTTTTAAAAAGATTTTATTTATTTAGTTGAGAGAGAGAGAGAGAACAAGAGCCAGGGGAAGGGCAGAGAAGCAGACTCCCTGCTAAGCCGGGTCTTGATTCCAGGACTCTGGAATGATGACTTAATCCAAAGGTAGATGCTTAACCAGCTGAGGCACCAAGGTACCCCCCAATATTAGAATTTTCTTAAATGGCAGGATATATCGACCTTGGGAAACAGGTTTAAGTTTTGCTTGTGCTTTCCAATGGTATAAACAAGAAATGACTCAGGTCAAATTAGTCTTGAAAAATACACTAAGTTGGGGCGCCTGGGTGGCTCAGTGGGTTAAGCCTCTGCTTTCAGCTCAGGTCATGATCCCAGGGTTCTGGGATTGAGCCCCGCATTGGGCTCTCTGCTCAGCAGGGAGCCTACTTTCCTTCCTTTCTCTCTGCCTGCCTCTCTGCCTACTTGTGATCTCTGTCAAGTAAATTAAAAAAAAAAAAAAGAAAGAAAAAAAATACACTAAGTTAAGCTTTGTTAATATGACTACGCTGGTTTTGTCTGCTCATGGAATATTCAATGCTGGTCTCTTTTTATTTTAACATATCTGACATGTTTCTTTCACACCATTATAGACTCATTAATGGCAGAAACCTTGACAGTCACTGCTTTTTCACCATGATATAAGAATCCCTCCTATAATTTCAAAATTCAAGATAGTGGTTAACTGGGGCACCTGGGTGGCTTGGTTGGTTAAGTGTCCTATTCTTGATTTCAGCTCAAGTCATGACCTCAGGATTGTGAGATCAAGCTTCAGGTCGGGCTCTGAAGTGAGCGCTTCATTCTCTCTCTTTTCCTTCTGCCCCTGCCCACTTGTGTTCTCTCTCTCTCTAAAGGGAAAAAAAAAAAAAAAAAGAAAAAAGGGAAATTCTAATACTATAACCAGTCACTGTGAAGAATAAACAGTCACTGCTTTCTCACTGTATGAGCTACTTGATAGCACTATTTAACAATGAGCCTCATTCCATGTTCCTGATTTACAAACCGTCTTTTTGGTGTATGCACTGTAAACTTTTACTAATTATTACTTTAGTGATTTACTGATTTTACTTCTGTTATTTCTGAACTTTTGACATATGCTAAGCCATCCATACTTCCTATAATTTAAGAATTATTTCTTATAAGGATGCCTGGGTGGCTCAGTTGGTTAAGCCTCTGCCTTCAGCTCGGGACATGATCCCAGGGTCCTGGGTTCAAGCCCCACGTCGAGCTCCGTACCTGCTTCTCCCTCTCCCTCTGCCTGCTGCTCTCTCTGTGTGTTCTCTCTCTAACAAATAAATAAAATTCTGAGGAAAAAAAATTATTTCTTACATTAAGAATTTAATTTCTTATTTATTTTAATGGGCACTGAATGTTTTTGAATTACCTTTGATATGATACTAATAAAAATGGCTTGCTAATTGTTTAAAGCATTGATTATTAGCTACTCTCTTTAATTAGACTGGAATATGCTGTTTGAATCAATAATAGCTTAGGCAACCAGAGGTGATTAAAAAAATTGAGCATGAGAAGGTTGTGAATTAAAGGCTAGAAATGGGGGCGCTTGGGTGGCTCAGTGGGTTGGGCCTCCGCCTTCGGCTTAGGTCATGATCCCAGGGTCCTGGGATCATCCCGGGGTCCTGGGATTGAGCCCCGCGTTGGGCTCTCTGCTCTGCAGGGAGCCTGCTTCCTCCCTCCTCTCTGCCTGCCTCTCTGCCTACTTGTGATCTCTGTCTGTCAAATAAATTTAAAAAAAAAAAAAAAAAAGCTAGAAATGGAAACAAATAGGAAGCCCAGCTACTGAAAAATGCAGAAAGGGAGATTATGTTGAACTGTATCATAGAAGAGATCTGAGAGACACACAGAATTAGGTGTTGTGTGAAGGGAGGCTATGGAGCTATAGGAGTTGAACATACGGAAGCAGGAGCAAAATGGTTTTCAGCTCTGCAGTGTTTGGGCTTTAAGAGAGTAACAGCTCTTGTTTCTGGCTTTGCAATTTCAGTGAGATTTAGAATAGCCCTATGAACATTTTTGAAGTGTTGGGGGCGGGTGAAAGGTTGTATGAATTATGTAAATTGCCACTTCAGTGGGTGGGGGCACTTGCTGGCTCCTGTTCCTCTTTGGTCTGGGGAAACTATTAGGGTTTCCTTCAAATCAGGAATGTAGCCAGAGTGCCCACTAGGTGGTGCTCACATTACTGTATGGAATTCCATGACCTCTATTTAGTAGGATACAAGGATATTAAATGTTAGAACCAAAAGGCAGAACATATCTACGATTTGAGCCTCAGGACATGAAGTTTTCATATATTGAGATAACATGGCTTTTAAAAAATATAATGTGATATCAAAATGTCTGTGCACAAAGGGTGGAAGAAATGCTACCTCAGAGTCAAGGTTAACGTTGTTGGTAAGAAAGCGAATTTCATTCACTATTTTTTTCTATTGAGCTTTAAGAATAATTGTAATACACTAGGTTCTGGGGCATTTATGAAGATCTTAATTTATATTATCATGTCTTTTGGCCACCAACATTGTGAAGAATCTCATTTGTACAATCTTTCAATATCATCTCCAAAATGGGTAAGATGTGGGTTGGTAACTCTGTAAAGCAATGATTTGGGGGAAAGAAGGGGAAAAAGGTAAGCAGAATGAAATGCCAATTGCTGAGGCAAGGAAGCAAGGCTAGAGTAAAAAGGACATGCCATTACTGCTGATGGTTTCAGATTCCCTCAGGCACGATTTATCTATCATCTGTCTATCTGTATCTATCTATCTATCTATCTATCTATCTTCTTATTTTTTTTTTTAAAGTAATCTCTGTACCCAGTGTGGGACTGGAACTCACAATCCCAAGATTAAGAATTTCATGCTTGGGGTGCCTGGGTGGCTCAGTGGGTTAAAACCTCTGCCTTTGGCTCAGGTCATGATCCCAGGGTCCTGGGATTGAACCCCGCATCAGGCTGTCTGCTCAGCGGGGAGCCTGCTTCCTCCTCTCTCTCTGCCTACTTGTGATTTCTGTCAAATAGATAAATAAATTCTTAAAAAAAAAAAAAAAAGGATCTCATGCTTTACTGATTGAGCCTACCAGGTGCCCCACCCTCCAGGCACAATTTAAAAATATATATGTTCTGCTTTTTGGTTGTAACATTTAATATGGTCCTGGATCAATCCCGATATTGCTTTCTCCAGTCCTGCTCTTGGACTGCCAGGCAGCTAGAGGAACATCTTCTATCAGGACAGTGCGGTGCTATTACAAAGTCAGGTTTTGGATGGAGGCTGACGTTCTGGAAAGATGGTAACTTTAATGTGTTTTCTTTGCTCTCACTGCCAACCCAATATAGTTCCTGCTCCTGAGCTACTTAGGCCCTGGATGTGAGGTGGCTAGCTCTGCTGGGGTCCTCATGAAAAAGCACCCTGGACTTTATACTCAAGGACCAAATGGAATCCCCCTTCACTCTTGCCTAAAAGGAAACATAAATGCTCATAGCAGCAGTTGTCATAACAGCAAACACTGAAAACCATCCACATCAGTTCATCACAGAATGAATGAATCAACTGTGATACGTTTATACAATGGAATACTCTGTAACACAGCACTGATAAGGAACTCTAGAGCTCCATGTTTCCAAATGAAAACAAGCAAGTCTCAGTGGTGGTATACTTGAGTATGATAAAATGAATAAAAAGTTAAAAAAAACTGTCAAACAATACTGTGTATATGTATATATACATACATACACACATAGAGACTTATGTTGTAAGAGTGAAGGACAGTAGTTACTTTAAGGGAAGAGCATGGGTTAGGGACACATATACAGGGACCTTAATTATAACTATAATATCATGGTTTGTGAGCTGAATGATGGTGGAGACATGATCATCACAATATACTTTTTTTGCTTGTCTCAAATGATTAAAAGAAGAATGGGGAAGGTGGGGAAGATGAGGAGGAAGAGGAGAACCAAGAGGGAGAACAGGAGAGGAAGAGGTAGAGGGGGAGAAGACAACTAAGGAGCAGGAATGGGAACTGGCAGGCTAGTGAGTTCCAGGAGATACATGATTGTAGGCAACTGGTCACCGCCCTGGCTGGCTCCCTTGGAAGAGCACGTGACTCTTGATCAGCCCTACATTGGCTGTAGAGATTACTTAAATAAATAAAACCTTAAAAAAAAAAGTCACCTCCACAGAGACTTAGTACAAAAAGGAATACTGAGAGGATGATTCCTTTTTTTAAAAAAAAATTTATTTATTTATTTGACAGAAAAAGAGATCACAAGTAGGCAGAGAGGCAAACAGAGAAAGAGGGGGAAGCAGGCTCCCCACTGAGCAGAGAGCCCAATGTGGGGCTCGATCCCAGGACCCTCAGACCATGACCTGAGCCAAAGGCAGAGGCCCAACCCACTGAGCCACCCAGGTGCCCCTGAGATGATAATTCTGAGGTTGGATTGTGTGACTGCTAATGACATCAGGTGAAATAGGACAGGAAAGCACCCTTTCAAATGGAGCAGATTAATTCATTCATTTATCAAAATATATTTGTTTAGTGTATGTGCTCCGCACTGTTCAAGGGCACAGCAGTGGACAAAACAGCCAAAAATCTGCCTTCGTGGAGTCCAGGTCTCTGGCAAGCAGTCTTTCTGTGTCCAGCCCGTTTGTGTGGAACTTCCCAGCAAGGCACCCAGGGAAGGAGAGGGGTTTATTCATCCTACAGATATGCACTGAACACTACCCAGATGGTACCCTCTGCAGGATGCTGGGGCTACGGAGTGAATCTTTGCCTTCAAGGAGCTTGGGGAGAGCCACATACGCCCTGAGACATTTGTAGCTCAGTGTGTTGGAGGAATGCATAAGTGACCTTGGGAACAGAAGTGGTGGGGAGTGTTGGGAGTCGGCTTCTTCTTGGCCATGGAGTTGATGGTCTTGGGACCATGACGGGAATTCAGAGTCAGTGTGGGTTACCTGCGTGAATGAAAGATTCTGCCTGTGGACCGTATCTAAGGTGGAGCTCTGTGTTCTAGGGCACTGGGAAGAGTCTGTTCTCCAAACCTGTCCCCTTACCCTGTTGTCTGCTCTCCTAGCACCAGTGTGTCATTATTAGAAATTCATTCCATTGCCTCAATACTGTCTTATTTTGAATAATAAGCTATTGTATCAAAAATATTGGAACAGGGGGGTGGGAGGTTGGGGTACCAGGTGGTGGGTATTATAGAGGGCACAGCTTGCATGGAGCACTGGGTGTGGTGAAAAAATAATGAATACTGTTTTTCTGAAAATAAATAAATTGGGGGAAAAAATATTGGAACACTGAAAAGAAATAAAATGAAAAAAAAAAGATATTTTATAAATTCTTTATACTCTAATTTGTAACCTTATTGTTTTGACAAGAGCTATGTCTCCAAAATGTCTTGCTGACAATAACAAATAAATATCTGACATCTGAGAGACATAATACTATATATGGATGAAACGTGTCTGTGTTCTTATTTTCCTCTCCGAGTGTTCCACGGTTTGAAGGCGACTGTAGGGAAAAGAGGAGCTGTGGGTGAGGGAGTGGCTTCAGCTGGGAAGGGGTCCACGAAGGAAGTGGGAAAGGATGTGCAGCGGTTGGAGAGGGGGCCTAGTTATGCACCACGATACACACGAGGAGACCTCTTCCCTCAGCATTGTTCTGGAACTCTGTGGAATATTTCCCCCCCTCCCTGAGTGATAATGACATTGATACAATGAAGCAAATAAGAACACAAGCAAAGACAGTATGTATTCATTGAGTGATTAGTTTTGTGCTTACTGCTTGCCTGGTATGTGTGGGGCCTGTGCCAGACCCTGGGAGCATGGCCTGAGCATCCATTAAAGGCACTTGCTTGTGACTGCTTAGAGTGTTTGTTCAGCTGTTCAAAGGGGTGACATTATGGTCTGTGAAACCTAAGCCCAGCTCACTGAGGTCATGGTACTAGAGGTTTGGCTTTAAAGTCAGGGGTGCCTGGGTGGCTGGGTGGCTCAGTTGTTAAGTAACTCCCTTCGGCTCATGTCATGATCCCAGGGTCCTGGGATCGAGGCCTGCATTGGGCTCTCTGCTCAGCGGGGAGCCTGCTTCCCCCTTTCCCACTTCCCCTGCTTGTGCTCCTTCTCTTGCTGTTTCTTTCTTCGTGTCAAATAAATACATAAAATCTTTTAAATAAATAGAATAAAATAAAATCATGTCTCTAAGTCCTGTCTTAAGAGGAACTTGAGCCTGTAAAGGTTTTATAGGGTGGAAGCCACCCATTAGATTTGGAAAATTTTACTGCTTACTTGACTGGTCTCTCTCTTTTTAAACTTCTGGAAACTGCATTCCCTCAGTGTGGGAGGAGTGGGAAATCCCTGCTTCGTCCTTTTTCAAATCCCACATGGGTAGATTGCTTTTACGCTGTCGGGGAAATAACTTAAGGTATGACTAGGGAAGTTGCTCTCACCATTTTGAACTTTTGTGGGTCAGTAACTGCAGTGCCCTGGGGAGAATTTCCAGGAATTCAGGACTGCTGGATCAGTCCACACCAGGCAGGATGCACCGCCCACCCCACCCCTTAAAAAAATTATTTTATTTTTTAAAAGATTTTATTTTTTGACAGAGATTACAAGTAGGCAGAGAGGCAGGCAGTGAGACAGAGCAGGGGCGGGGGGGGGGCGGGGGAAGCAGACCCCCCTGCTGAGCAAAGAGCCTGATGCGGGGCTCCATCCCAGGACCCTGAGATCATGACCTGAGCCGAAGCCAGAGGCTTAACCCACTGAGCCACCCAGGCACCCCAAGCTACCCCCTTTTTGTGGAGAACTGTATGACTAGATGGAGGCGAGTTTCTCTTTGCTATAGGGGCTTAGCAGAAGGTTGGTTGCTCTGGGCAGGAGGGCACATAATGAATGTAGTGAATGGAATTCATGTCATTCAAAAAAGGTCTGAGGCCCTACTCTGTGCCAGCACTGTGCTAGGATTCAAGGTGGAAAATGACAAGAGTTCTTGTCTTCACGGAGCTCACAGACAAGGGAGTGAGGCAGATGAATGGAAGATAAATGCTAAAAGCAGGCAAAGTATGGTACTCTGGCTGTATGGGTTGACGGAATGGCAGGGAAGTCCTGAGCTGAATGCTAGGGTAGTAGCCCTGAATTAGGGGAGGATTTGGGAAAGGGCTCTCCACACTGAGGACATCCTACATGGATGAGATAGGCTGGGGGCCTGTAAGTGGTTCCGGATGACCAGAAGGGAAGGAGGCAAGAGATGAGGCTGCAGAGGAGGGCAGAGCCCAGATGTCAGGAGGCCCCTCATCTGCCGTGCTGAGAAGTCTGGATGGCACCCTCAACGCTCCACAGAGACATCGAGGGATCTGGAGTAAGGCAGTGAGCATTTTTTTAAAAGATTTTATCTATTTATTTGACACAGAAAGAGAGATCACAAGTAGGCAGAGAGACAGACAGAGAGAGAGGGGAAAAGCAAGCTCCCCACTGAGCAGAGAGCCTGATGCAGGGCTTGATTCCAGGACTCTGAGACCATGACCTGAACCGAAGGCAGAGGCTTAACCCACTAAGCCACCCAGGAACCCCAAGGCAGTGAGCATTTAAAAGGGGTTTTGTTTCTTTGCTTTTTTCTTTAATTTTTATATTTTGTCTTATGAGATTTAAAAATTCTCACTGAAGAAAATCTGGAGGTTATAGAAGGGTGCAAAATGAAAACATAAAAGCAACCTTTAATTCCACCTCACAGAGGTAACCGTGGCCACTATATGGGTATATTGGGTACCTAACTTTTTACATGTTTGTGACCATTTTATGTATAAAACTCTATTTTGCTTTTCCTCACAGATGGAACCTTCAAGACCCCACAGCACAGCCTGCACATGGCAGCAGCTTCCAGCACTAATTCCAATAAATCCTCACTCACTAAGATAGCTTTTTTTTTTTTTTAGATTTTATTTATTTATTTGAGTGAGAATGAGTGCACAAGCATGGGGAGCGGGAGAGGGAGAAGGAGACTGAGCTGGGGATCTGATGTGGGGCTCATCCCAGGACCCTGGGATCATGATGTGAGCCAAGCCAAGGCAGATGCTTAATGGACTGAGCCACCCAGGCGCCCCTTCCCTAAGATAGTTACAAGTGGTCTCCAGGTGTTTCTCCTTATGTTTTAAAAAAAAGTAATAAAACTCAGTGTCTGCATGATCTTGACCAGTTTAAACCCTGAGTCTGACCCAACAGTTACTGGCTTTGCTCAAAGCCAACACTAAATGATTTATGATCAGTTCTCAAGTACTCGGTTAAGTCACTTGGTCCTCATAGATTATCCAAGGAAAACATCAAGTACTGGCAAAAGCCACTACTAATGATAGACGAGACTATCCCAAGCCTCATTCCTAGACCCTCTGTTTGTTCCTTTTCACCAGCTGATGTGACTTCTTTCCTTTATTTATTTTTTTTAAAAGATTTTATTTATTTATTTGACAGAAATCACAAGCAGGCAGAGAGAGAGGAAGAAACAGGGTCCCCACCGAGCAGAGAGCCTGATTTGGGACTCGATCCCAGGACCCTGAGATCATGACCTGAGATCATGACCTGAAGGTAGAGGCTTAACCCACTGAGCCACCCAGGCACCCCAAGAAGTGACTTTCTTTAAAAGATACCCTTGGGGGCGCCTGGGTGGTTCAGTGGGTTAAGCTGCTGCCTTCGGCTCAGGTCATGATCTCAGGGTTGTGGGATCGAGTCCCGCATCGGGCTCTCTGCTCAGCAGGGAGCCTGCTTCCTCCTCTCTCTCTCTCTCTGCCTGCTTCTCTGCCTACTTGTGATCTCTCTCTCTGTCAAATAAATACATAAATAAAATCTAAAAAAAAAAAAAAAAGATACCCTTGGTACTTATTTGTCCCATCTTAGGGGAGGACCAAGTGACAGGGGGGTGTGTGTGTGTGTATTTCTCACTATATTGTACATTTTTGAGAGTAGGACTGTATATTCTTCATTTTTACAAATTGTACAGTGTACAGCATAGTATCTTGCTATTACATGTTAAATACGTAGTCTTAAAGCTTTATCTAATATCTTTTAGAATGTAAATTCTGTTGGGTATCTCCAACTGCTTCCTAAGTAGTTCTACTTCAATAATCTAATCTCGCTGCAATTTACATAAGAGTAAAATTAAAATAGCCACAACCTTCCCATCCCTGCCTCCACCATCTCTTCCTGTGATGGGCTGAATTATTTCCTTCCAAAATTTAAATGTTGAAATCCTAACTGCCAGCTTCCTTGGGATGTGACTGTATTTGGAAATATGGTCTTTAAAGAGGTGATTAAGGTAAAATGAGGTCTCTTCTTCTTCTTTTTAATTAATATACTTTATTTACCTGAGTAAAGCTGGCTTTCCCAGTGCTCCTCCATGTTTCTTTATTTACCAGCATTTTCTCAGGCATATATGTTTGGAGATGTCTTTTCCAACACTTTCAAACGCTTTTATCATCATGAAATATTTGTTTTGCTTGCTTGCTCTCCCTTTATCAGCATCGCTGTTACTCTGGTCCACTCAATGTTGATTCTTATTTAATAGTCGCAGCACATTTCTCTCTACATACAGATCTTGGTATCTGATTTTTCTTTTATGATACAGTCCTATTATGTGCTGATACTGCAACTCATACTGAATGATTGACAGTTTGACCAAGTCAGATTGTTGCCTCCCTTGGAAGTGCCCCTTCTCTTTTGCAAGGCCTAGTAATTTGTGGATCGAGACATGTAACTACATGCCTTTTTTTTTTTTTCTTCATGCCTTCTTTCTTTTAATTTTATAGTTTATTTACTTTTTATAGTCATCTCTACACCTAACGGGGGACTTGAGCTCGTGACTCCAAGACCAAAGAGTTGGATGCTTTTTTGACTGAGCCAGCCAGGCACTTGCCTTCTTGCTGGCCTCTATCATCTGACTTATTCTTCTGACTTTGGCATACGTCCTTGACTTCCTTAGTCTCCACTTCTTTTTTTTTTTAAATTTTTAAAAAAATTTTTTTAAAAGATTTTATTTATTTGACAGAGAGAGAGAAATCACAAGTAGGCAGAGAGGCAGGCAGAGAGAGAGGGGAGGAAGCAGGCTCCCCGCGGTGCAGAGAGCCCGATGTGGGGCTTGATCCCAGGACCCTGGGATCATGACCCGAGCTGAAGGCAGAGGCTTTAACCCACTGAGCCACCCAGGCGCCCCCTTAGTCTCCACTTCTTAATCTATATGTCTGTTCTATTCTTACACACATGTAGTATAGAATGCTAAGCTAATATTGACTATCCCCTAAAATCAAATTGGTGCTTATCCATATAGTATATCATATATTACAAGGGGCAGATACTGAGGATTAACCTAGGGTCATGTTAGAATTTTTTGGTTTAGTCTCAGTCTTTTACTAGTTTGTGACTTTGGGAGAATCCTATGACTTTTTTCAGCTTCAACCCTAAGGTGAATAATATTTAATTTCACTTGAATGTTATGCAGAAAAATATATAATGTGAGACATTTGTAGGGCACTAAGAAAGCAATATTTGGTGTTAGTTGTTGTGACTGGCCTTAACAATTGTCATATTGTGTCCTTCATTGTTACTGGTCCTGTCTTCCCAAGTTCCTGGTAATCTTCTTTTTTTTAAAAAAGATTTTATTTATTTATTTATTTATTTGAGAGACAGATTACAAGTAGGCAGAGAGGCAGGCAGAGAGAGAGGAGGAAGCAGGCTCCCTGCTGAGCAGAGAGCCCGATGCGGGACTCGATCCCAGGACCCTGAGATCATGACCTGAGCCGAAGGCAGAGGCTTTAACCCACTGAGCCACCCAGGCGCCCCCCTGGTAATCTTCTTGAGGGCCCAGATCATGGGTCATACATTTTTTTCTGCTTCCTACAGCATCTAGTTGTTGTTTCAAAAATACTGAAATTAAAAAACCTGTCCCCTAAAAATCACAGTAGTTGAAAAGCCTTGTAAGTAGAGTGATTATTCAAGGTACTTCATATGGGATGGATCTGGTTTACCCTTGTTATACCTGAATAATTTTAGCTCCCAACCCCCAGTAGAAGTGTACTTATTTGGATAACAAATCATAGTGTCACCCTCCCCATCAGTGGCCCTGCCTATAAAGAACCATGGAGTTCATTTCCCAAAGATAAGAGGGGCATGGGCAACTTTTCTCTGAAGTAACAAAAGTCAGAAGATAAAGAGACTTGAATCCAAAAGTAAAAATTCTGTTTAGGACAATATTTCAGCTAATGGCCATTAAAAAGCCTGTGGGGAAATTTATTTTCCTTCATGTTCAGAGTTTCAGATAAGAGAAACCAGCTGTACTTGACCGTAGTATTGCCAAGTGCAGCCTTAGAATTTGACTTTTGGCCCACGTGTCTGGGTTCTGTACAGGTCGAAAAACTATTAATCGGACAGTTTAAGTGTGCCTTGTTAAAAGTTAAAAATGTAGTCTGTGTTCTGATTTTGAATAGTTTTTGTTTTTCATTGCTCACGTAATACATGTACATGGTATTGGTGTGCCTAGCTAAAAAGAGGGTCTCCAGGGTGGCTCAGTTGGTTAAATGTCCAAATGGTGATTTCAGCTTAGGTCAAGGTCTCAGGGTCATGGGATTGAACCCTCTGTCAAACCCTGCATCTGACGCCACACTCAGTGGGGAATCTACTTGAGATTCCCTCCCTCTCCTGCCCTCTCCCACAGATACGTGCGTTCTCTCAAATAAGTAAATCTTAAAAAAAAAAATGATATCACAAAGAGTAAAAATAAGTCACTCCCTTTAACACTGCTCAACCATTCAGTCTCCCTTTTCCATATGTGAATGGTGCAAAACAAACAATGAGTACAAATAAATTATAACTATTAAAACATTATAGGCTGAAAAGAGTTTATGCAATACGAGTGTTTATATATATTTATATATAAGCATATTTTTAAAAAAGATTTATTTATTTATTTGACAGAGAGAGAGATCACAAGTAGGCAGAGAGGCAGGCAGAGGAGGAGGGAAAAGCAGGTTCCCTGCTGAGCAGAGAACCGGATGTGGGACTTGATCCCAGGACCCCAAGATCATGACCTGAGCCAAAGGCAGAGACTTTAACCCACTGAGCCACCCAGGCGCCCCTATATAAGCATATTTAAATGTATATAAATGCACATATAAATAAACTTTAAGCATTTATGTATATCCATTAAAAATACATGGAAGGAAATACCAAAAAAACCTGATAGTACTTATTTCTAAGTGGTAGAGTGTTAAGAGTTTTTTTACTTTGTCATATTTTATACTGATTTTTATAATAAAGATATATTTCATAATTAGAAAAGAGAAATTCACATTTTTTTTGTTTTAAATTAGAATTAGAATTCCAGTTTTACTTTATCCATAAATCATCCATTTAAGTGGGTTTTTTTTGTTGTTGTGGTTTTTTTTTTGTCTCTCCCACCAGCTGGTGAGAAGAAATGCTGCCAACATTTTTGGTGCCAGTAGTTACTTCCACATATCAAATGCATCTATATTCTGAAATAAGATTATCTTTTATCAGTAAGAGTTGGATTTTATAAAAATAACAGTTCATATAGGGAATGTCTGATCCAGGGCCTCGAGGTTTAGTCAGCACCAAAACGCTATTTTATTTTGGAGTGAATTAGTCTACATTAATTACATTAAAAAAATCTTTAATATCTCTTCTTGCAAAGGAAACGTTTGCCATGAGAAAAGACTATTTCTGGGTAATAGCATATTGTGATTTAATGAGTTAGAATCATAGTCTCTAGCTTTGTTCTTAACGAACTGATTTTAGGGAAATAAGAAGAGAGTGCAAGGAGGGGATAAAACGAAGTACAAAATTTCCAGGCAAGGACCGAAGAACTGCTTCAAATATCTTCTGAACGATAGGTGAGTCCCAATTGCTCAGGTCCTGCTGTTTATCTCCACGTGAACAGGTCTGCAGCACCTTGACTCCTCATTTGCAGAATTGAGTGCATCCCTTCTTGCTACACTTCTCCCATCGATTGCTTGGTTCCCCAACATAAGAGCAAAACATCTTCCCCAACCACTGATGGAAATAACCTAAGTCTGGGTGGGAAGAATGGAGGAACCGGCGCAACCTCTTCTCCTGTAAGGACATACTCCTGCCCAAATTGTACAATGTGGATTCATCTTGAGGAAGCATGGGCAGTCTACAGAACAACTGGCTAGCGTTCTTCAGAAGTGTCAACGACACAAAGGGCAAGGGAAGGCTTGGGAGCTGTCTCAAATAAAGGAGACTACGGAAACATGGCAGCCAAATATACCCTGGTATCCTCCATGACAAAGACATCGGTGGGATACTATCTTTGGGGTCAGCTGATGAAGCTTGATAGGTAATTTTTGGTGCTACTTTATACATTTTTATAAGTCTAAATTATTTCAAAGTGAAAATTTAAAAAATTTAGGCATCATTAAAAAAAAATACCATTTTGCAGACTGGTACCCCATACTAACAGAATGACAAGGCAGAAGAAGTAAGAAAAAGGTGTGTAAACTGGCTTAGGCAGGCTGGCCATGCAGGACACGTAGGGGCTTGACCCTAGGAAGCAGGGCTAGAGACAGATGTGAGAGGAGTTAAGTATCACCCCGGAGAGGAAATTTTAACTGCTGGAAGAGTGGGCTCTTGTATAAAGGAGTGGATTCCCCTTCATTCTCTCCCTCCAAGTTCTGAGAAGTATTTGCCTTTTTTTTTTTTTAATGGTAAAAATTGTGAGTTTTGTTCTGTTATTTTCATTTGTGTAAGATGATAAATCAAGCCTGGGATGCCTGGGTGGCTCAGTTAGTTAAGCGTCTGCCTTTGGCTCCAGTCATGGTTCTGGGGTCAAGTCCTGCATCAGGCTCCCTGCTCAGCGGGGAGCCGCCTTCTCCCTCGCCACTCCCCCTGCTTTGTTCTTTCTCTCTCTGTCAAATCAATCAATCAATCAATCAATCAATCTTTAAAAAAAAAAAAGTGAAGCCCAAAGTGATTTACTGCTGCAGAAGTTAAAAATAATGTACAGAAAATGCATTTTGAAATAAAACACAGGTAAAGTAAAAAAAACCAAAAAACATAAAACAAAAAACAAAACAATTCTGAATCATTTTGTTTCTGCATTCTCATCCCTGCCTCCCCTGTCCTATTCTCCCATGTCCCATTTGTCACCTGCCAGTTCTTTTTATTTTCTTAAGCTTTTATTTAAATTCCATTTGGTTTACATACAGTGTAATACTAGTTTCAGGTATAGAACTGAGTGATTCAACACTTACCTACAACACTTTTTCTCATCCAAATGCCCTTCTTAATTCCCATCACCTATTTCACCCAACCCCTACCCACCTCCCCTCTGGTAATCATTGGTTTGTTCCTATACTTAAGAGTCTCTCTTGGTTTGCCTCTCCTCCCACCCCATGTTCATTTGTTTTGTTTCTTGAATTTCACACATGAGTAAAATCATATGGTGTTTGTCTTTCTCTTACTGACTTATTTTCTTAGCATTATACTCTCTAGCTCTATCCATGTCATTGCAAATGGCAAGATTTCATTCTTTTTGATGGCTGAGTAATATTCCATTGTGGCTCTGTACCACATCTTCTTTATCCATTCAGCTGTTGATGGAATTTGGACTCTTACCATAGTTTGGCTATTGTTGATAATAAAGCTGTAACTATTAAGATGCATGTATCCCCTAAAATTAGTATTTTTGTATTCTTTGGGCCAATACCTAGCAGTGTAGTTGCTGGATCGTAGGGGAGTTCTATTTTAACTTTTTGAGGAGCCTTCATACTGTTTTCCACAGTGGCTTCCCCAGTTTTCATTCCCACCAACAGTGCAGGAGAGTTCCCCTTTCTCTGCATCCTTGCCAGCACGTGTTGTTTCTTGTGAAACACACATCTTCTAAGATGAAATAGAAAAAGGGCATCAACGCTTCTGTGGATTTGCCAGCTGGTGCTTGCAGAAGAGAGAGACCCGCCTGCTGTGCCACCACTTTCAGGGCCTGCAGAATAAACTAAACCCCGACAGCTCTGAGGCCATCCCCTCCAGCAAGGTTCAACTTGAGACACATATGTCTGGCTTCAGTAAGAGAACTGAACAATAAATCAGGGAACATGGGAGAGGAGAGGTGGAAAACAGATTTTCAGCTCTCTTCTCTGTTCCCAAACCTACAAGGGGCCTGGCCCATCTTCAGCCTTCCCTATTGCTTCCCTTTAATTAACTGCAAAGGACTTAGGCTCAGCTCTTCATTGGACTCCAGAAGAAATGTGTATCTGTCTATTTATTCATTGGTTCATTTAACAAGTTGGTTGGATGCCAAGTGTGGAGTGGACTGGAGGAGAAGATGGGATACAAGACACACAGAATTTTATCACTTTGAACATTTTAGTCTAGCACAATGACTTCCAAGCACCACTCCTAAAACCATTGCTTGTGTGGGGCCAGCCTGCAGCAAAATGGGAAAAGTAAGGACCATGTGGTTTAGAAAGGTTAGTCAATACAGTGTTGGGAGGGATTGTTTTCTATTATTTTATTTTTTAAAATATTTTATTTATTTGTCAGAGAGAGCATGCAAGCAGGGGAAGTGGCAGACAGAACAGGCAGAGGGAGAAGCAAGCTCCCTGCTGAGCAGGGAGCTTGATGCAGGACTTGATCCCTGCGCCCTGGGATCATGACCTGAGCTGAAGACAGATACCCAACCAACAGAGCCACCCAGGCATCCTGGATAGTTTTATATTCTAAAAGTGTGTTCTTCCAGCAACTTTCTTTTTTTTGGGAAAGTCTTCCCAGATAACACAGTTATTTCTTTGTTTTATTTTTTAAATTTATTTTACTTATTTATTTTTCAGTGTTCCAAGATTCATTGTTTATGCACCATACCCTGCACTCCATGCAATATGTGCCCTCCTTAATACCTACCACCAGGCCCTCCCAACCCCCTAATCCCGCAAACCCCTCTCCTCCAAAACCGACAGTTTCTTTCTCAGAGTCCACAGTCTGCCATGGATTGTCTCCCCACTCCGATTTCCCCCAACTCCCTTCTCTCCTTCTTCTAATGTTCTCTGTGTTATTCCTTACGCTCCACAGGTAAGTGAAACCATATGGTAATTGAGTCTCTCTGCTTGACTTATTTCACTCAGCATAATCTGCTCCTTTCTAATGGAGGCATAATACTCCACTGTGGACCACATCTTCTTTATCCATTCATCTGTTGAAGGGCATCTTAGCTCTTTCCACAGTTTGGCGACTGTGGCCATTGCTGGTATGAATGGCCATTGCTGGTATGAATGTTGGGGTATCTTTGGGATAAATACCCAGTAGTGCAATTGCAGGGTCATAGGGTGACTCTATTTTTAATTTATTTTTTAAAAATATTTTATTTATTTATTTGATAGAGATCACGAGTAGGCAGAAAGGCAGGCAGAGAGAGAGAGAGGGAAGCAGGTTCCCTGCCTAGCAGAGAGCCCGATGCGGGACTCGATCCCAGGACCCCGAAATCATGACCTGAGCTGAAGGCAGCTGCTTAACCCACTGAGCCACCCAGGCACCAAATTTCTCTCTTTCTTTCTTTCTTTCTTTCTTTTTTTTTTTTAAAAGATTTCATTTGTTTATTTGGCAGAGAAAGATCACAAGTAGGCAGAGTAGTAGGCAGAGAGAGAGGGGGAAGCAGACTCCCTGCTGAGCAGAGAGCCTGATTCAGGGCTCCATCCCAGGACCCTGAGATCATGACCTGAGCCAAAGGCAGAGGCTCAACCCACTGAGCCACCCAGGTGCCCCTCTATTTTTAATTTCTTAAGGAATATCCACACTTGGAAAACAAAGTGGCTGCACCAGCTTGCATTCCCAACAGTGTAAGAGGTCTCCCCTTTCTCCACATCCCTTCCAACACTTGTTTATTGTCTTGTGCATTTTGGCCATTCTAATTGGTGTAAGGTGGCATCTCAATGTGGTTTTGATTTGAATCTCCCTGATGGCTAAAGATGAATATTTTTTCATGTGTCTGTTAGCCATTTTTCATTTGTCTGTAGCCATGAACAATTGTTAGCATTTGTTCATGTCTTCTGCCCACTTTTTGACATGATATATCTGTTTCATGTGTGTTGAGTTTGAGGAGTTCTTTATAGATCTTGGATATCAGCCCTTTGTAGTATCATTTGCAAATATCTTCTCCCATTCTGTGGGTTGCCTCTTTGTTTGTAGTCCAGCGACTTTCAGTAAAAATGCCCTTTTATTAAATTATGAAATGTAGTAAGACTGAATCCTGATGCAACTCTGGTTCTATTTTCCTTTGTCTTCTCCATGGTACCTATCTTCTAGGACAGATACGTCAGAAGACAATCCTAGTTACTGGCTGGAAGTTCAAAACCTAAAGTAGAACTTTCAGTCCCGATCTTAGAGGTCACAAGATTCTTACTTCCAAATTTGAACTGATTTCATTTCCAAATTTAAAACATCAGATATGAAATGTGCCCCTACCTGGGGCTTCTTTCATGAGAACATACAATTTTTTTTTTTTTAAAGATTTTATTTATTTATTTGAGAGAGAGAGAGACAGTGAGAGAGAGCATGAGCGAGGAGAAGGTCAGAGAGCGAAGCAGACTCCCCATGGAGCTGGGAGCCCGATGTGGGACTCGATCCCGGGACTCCAGGATCACGCCCTGAGCCGAAGGCAGTCGTCCAACCAACTGAGCCACCCAGGCGTCCCAATTTTTTAGGGAAAAAAATCCTTTAAGCATGAGTATGTGCTAAATATTTAGTTTTTTGAACAGAATTCCATTTGAATATATATAAAAGAATATATATATATAAAACACATATTTTTAATTTCACATAAATACTTTTCATTATATATATATTTCATTCCAGGTTATTTAGTTTTTGAATCTTTAAGTGCTTCATTAAGTATATCTTTGAGTCATTAGCAAATATTCTTGGCTTTTCAATTTTCTCTAGCACTTTTTCATGTGTTTCATTGATTTCAAAGCAGCTGTTGAATTTTTAAATAGCTCATTAAAAATTATGTGTCCAGCAGAGAGATGAAAATTTTTGCTTGGCTTATGCACAAATGACTAAGATAAGTATTTAAAATGTCTTAGTGATGAAAGTACTATCTTTATTTCTCAAAAAATACAACTACTAAAACACATTTTTAAAAATATTTTAGAACTATATTAGGGTTAGTTGATGTTCTAAATAGCCTTGAGCCATTTGGAAGAGTGCTTTTTAAATAATATTGTTTATCTCCCACAAAATAAATACTCCAAAAGGGCTAGTACTCTGTCCCTAAGCCAGTATATTCTGGAATTGACTCTGTCAATGTCATAAAAATCCATTATTTCCAGTTCAAATAAAAAATCCATTATTTCCAGTTCAAATAAAATAATCATTGAAACAAAGTAATAATTGTTTTTTTTAATTTAAAATTTTGATTTAAATTGGTTTTAAATTACTAAATTTGTCAAAAACTGTTTTAGGTTTCCATGGATAACATTTATCTTGAGTAGCATTATAAATCAAAAGGTTTACTGTTAATCTATTTCATGATAGGTATTTCTTAAATTCGAGTAACCCAAAGAAGTCTTTAAGAGAAAGAAAATTGGGACGCCTGGGTGGCTCAGTTGGTTAAGCAGCTGCCTTCAGCTCGGGTCATGGTCCCGGCGTCCTGGGATCGAGTCCTGCATCGGGCTCCTTGCTCGGCGGGGAGCCTGCTTCTCCCTCTGCCTCTGCCTGCCTCTCTGTCTGCCTGTGCTCGCTCTCTCTCTGACAAATAAATAAATAAAATCTTTAAAAAAAAAAAGAGGAAGAAAATTATCAAGGATCCCAGAGTTGATGTAGATCATTTTGATGTCATTGTAATTGTGATAATTTTTATATGTGTGTAGCTTAGACACCCATATAAAATCTAAGGGTATTTACATATTAAACTCAAAATTGTAAGGCCAGTATAATTCCAATTGACAATATTTTTTGCTGGATGACCTTTTGCTGAAATTAAAAAGCACATGTTAAGGTTAATAACGCAAATATTTTGTCACTGTTTTACTTGATATTTTTTATTTTGAGCCTGGTGAATCATCATCCGAATCATTGTCATTGCCATAGATGGTTATTTATTTCTTTATTTAAAAAAAAGTGAGGACATTGGGGACACCCGGATGGCTCAGTTGGTCTGCCTTGTGCTCAGGTCGTGATGCCAGGGATCCTGGGATCAAGCCCCGCATCTGGCTCCCCGCTCAATGGGGGACCTGCTTCATCGTCTTCTTCTGCTCCTGCTTGTGCTCTCTCCCTCTTTCTCTCTTTCTGTCAAATAAATAGAATCTTAAAAAAGTAATAGAAATAAAAATTTAAAAAATATTCTGTTTTTAACCACTACAATTGGAGGAGCAATCAAGTTAATTATTCCCCGGGCGCCTGGTGGCTCAGTGGGTTAAGCTGATGCCTTTGGCTCAGGTCATGATCTCAGGGTCCTGGGATCGAGTCCCGCATCGGGCTTTCTGCTCAGCAGGGAGCCTGCTTCCCTCTCTCTCTCTCTCTGCCTGCCTCTCTATCTACTTGTGATCTCTGTCTGTCAAATAAATAAATAAACTCTTTAAAAACAAAGTTAATTATTCCCTACAAAATGCAAGAGAGAAAAGTTTGAAAATACCATTCACTGAAAATCCTTCATTGTATATTTACTTTTATATATACTGTTTATACTCTGTTAAAAGTTCGTACATACAAAGGCAGGATCAGAGCAATATTTCTACTTACAGTTTCAAGTGAGAACTGGAGGGATGGGCTGAGCAGGTTCTTTGGAGCCACTAAATCTTTTTTTAGTTGTAAGCCCTGTGAAAACACAACTGTACTACCACAAATCTCTATTCCAACTACTATAAAATCTTTGTTTACTGAACCGAAGCATCATTTATCTTATTTGGCTCCAATGAATGCTTTTCATGTTTAAGTTCACCTCTATTGTATTTCCCGTGGTACTTTATTTTCTACACTGGTTTGTTTTCACAAAAGCAAATCAAGTCTTGACTATTAAATATTTTAAGAAACCTAAGGCTTATTCTTAAGAATGTCTTGCATTTGAAAATTATGCAAATTGTGACTGAAAGATAGAAGCTAGTTTTCTCTGTATAACTGTTGGGAAAATCCAAGTTAAGAACAATAGTGGTGCAGGATGATGATTGACATTTTGACTTTAGAAGCTGTTAATAATCTCGGAGGAACTAGACATGTTGACCAATACACGGCAAGGCAAACTGTGTCATTTCAGACAACCCTGTGACACCAGTATGATTCTGTCATGTGCAGTGGTAGGCACCGAAGTCATCTAGCTCACTTTGGAAATAACATATAGTCTTCCAGATGATCCAGGATACGCTCTTTTTAAAACTTTTAAACTTATAGAGAATAGAAGGAAAAATGGAAATCATAGTTGAAAGAAGGAACCCCAGAGATTTAACTGATTTGAGAAATCCTGGTTTAGAGCATATAAGTAAAATTGCTTTGAAAACTATTATGTGTCCACAAATGCCATTTTTATTAGGAAACAAATAGAGTTGGAAAAGTTTGGAATTAATATATTTTTTAAAGATTTTATTTATTTATTTGACACACACAGAGATAGATCACAAGTAGGCAGAAAGGCAGAGAGAGAGGGGGAAAGAAGCTCCCTGCTGAGCAGAAAGCCAGATGCGGGGCTCGATCCCAGGACCCTGAGATCATGACCTGAGCCAAAGGCAGAGGCTTAACCCACTAAGCCACCCAGGTGCCCCTGGAGTTAATATTTTTTATAATATTAAAAATGTTTGGATTAACCCTTCATAGCAAACAGAAGATTCCCACAGTTAAGGTCATTACACAGAGTTTTCAGGAAAACACCTGCGCCTATCGCTCCACTGGAAAAAGCACAAAACACCCTAATTTCTTAAAAAATGTACTCTGCGGAAAACTGACTTGGTTCTAAGAGTTGCCTGTGTGGCTGGGTCTTTGTGAGGGTTAGGGGAGGAGCAGTGGGTGTTGAACTGGGTGCAAAGAAGTCCTTGGGAAAGAGGCTGGATATGTGATTTTCTTTCTTTCTTTCTTTCTTTTTTTTTTTTTTTAAAGATTTTATTTATTTGAGAGAGAGACAGTGAGAGAGAGCATGAGTGAGGAGAAGGTCAGAGGGAGAAGCAGACTCCCCATGGAGCTGGGAGCCTGATGCGGGACTCGATCCCGAGATTTCAGGATCATGACCTGAGCCGAAGGCAGTCGTCCAACCAACTGAGCCACCCAGGCGCCCCTGGATATGTGATTTTCGAGCCCACTGCCTGGGGCCTCGGGATGGAGAGGCCTGGAAAGAGAGTGGCAGGTGTGAAGCCTGTGTAGGGTAGAGTCCCAAGTACATAGTACATTGCTTCTGGGCCACTGACCCTAAAACATTTAACCTCATAGGGAAAGATCATGTTCCTTCTAGATGGATGATATTTTTAACCACATGGGACCTTGACCGACAGATTGTGTTTTATTGTTCAAAGAGAAGGACATGGGGATGATGTGATTCCACAGGTGCTAGGAAGGCCCCGTTCCCTCTCTTTACTTTGGATAACCCTGAACATTTATCCTCAAGTGTTCAGATGAGTCAAAGATTTATTTTTTTACTTAGTTATTTCCATTTTTCTGAAATGTTAAAGTCATTATCTAGCAGAGAATGTTAACTTTTAGACGGGATTACCAGTCAGTCAAGTTGGAACTAAATCTTGGCATCCCAGCAGGATCATATTTACACCTACTTCAGTTTCCAAAACTCAGCCAACTGAGAGAAAATATTTTCATCAGGAATTTCAACGGGAAAGCCAAAATCTGGAGTAAAAACACATCTTCTGTGAAGGATTACATCATCGAGCGTATGAGGGCCCATCTGGAATTAGGGATAAATACAGAAGAGTTCAGTTCAGTTCAGCAGACAGCTATGGGACAGCCGTCCGTGCCAGGAACGGTGGCAGAGGCAGGAGTACAAAACCTAACAAGATAGTCGGCCTGGTGTCAAGGAGCTCATGGTTTTATAACTAGTCTCAGTAAAAGTTTAAATATTCAGAGTGGTTTGAATGCAAAGAAAAACCAATGTTGCTGAGATCACCAGTTTACTTTAGCAGGTTCTATGGACAGTGTATTGGAAAATGCTATTAATTATAGAGCATAAGGCTAAATTGTATTTGAGGAGTTTTTGGTGACTTGGATTCTTATGTTCCCATTCTTTAAATTCCTTTGAACACAAATAAGGTAATTCTAGGTGGATGGGTCTAGCACAGCGGATTCCAGTCCACTTAATTGAAGTAGGGAGGGGCGCCTGGGTGGCTCAGTAGGTTAAGCCTCTGCCTTCGACTGAAGTCATGATCTCAGGGTCCTGGGATCGAGCCCTGCATTGGGCTCTCTGCTTGGCAGGGAGCCTGCTCCCTGCCGCCCACCCCCCCCCGCCTTTCTGCTTTGTTGTGATCTCTGTCTGTCAAATAAAATCTTTATTTAAAAAGTTAGGGAAAGAACAATAGAGACATTCTACTAAGTTGTGAGGTACCAAATTGGGTTGTGTGCTTACTTAAAAGATATATTTCCCCCTATTTTTTTTTTTAAGATTTATTTATTTCAAGAGAGAGGAAGAACGCATGACGTGGCCAGGCAGAGGGAGAGGGAGAGACAGAATCTCAAGTGGACTCTGTGCTGAGTGTGGAGCCCAAGGCAGGACTCAATCTGACCACCTTGAGATCCTGACCTGAGCCAAAACCAGGAGTTGAATGCTTAACTGACTGAGCCACCCACGTGCCCAGAAATGGGTATTTCTTAGAGTCTTCAGATACCCTGAGCTGGCATAGATAATTAACACTGTAATAAAATAAATTCTGCCAAAAATTAATCTGACACAGAGCAATGAAGTGCCTAAAGTTATGGTACATAGGGTTACCTATAAATGATAAGTAGAGCTCATAAATGCTAGTTTCCGAAATTATTTCCATATGGCTCAACCAAGGTCAGATTTTTTTTCTGGTATTCATTATTAGTCTTCTATATTTATAAATAGCACCAAGAGCGAACAGTTTTACTGGATGTTTTCATGAAATACATTTTGCATCCCTCATTCACCTCTCAACAACGCTCGCCGTAAGGATAAACTCAAAGCAGAGGTATTGGATTAAATCCCACATAGTTCCTATCCCTCCCATGTCTCCGTCTTCAGCCCCAGACCGGCATTCAGGATGTTGTGCTGAACTCCTACTATGCTACCCCAGAGGGAGGGCCAGGTTAGTACATTCAACCTCGAAATATCTGGGTGGTGAAAAGCCCTAGGCAGGACAAACTTCAGGGGAGGCTCAGGCAATCCCTGCTACCAGCTTATTACAGCAAGGAGTAGATGACACTGGCAAGTGAGGGTGAGAATTTAGGCGGTGGTGGCTCTCAGTTAAAAGTACCTGGACCTTGGCACCTGCATGGTTCATAGATGAGGAAAACAAGAGAACCTGTGTTGTCAAGAGTGAGCTCCTGGCCCCAGGCCTATGGATGGAGGTGGCAAGGACCTCCCACCAAGCCTTCATTGGTCCATGCTTGGAAATCTCAGTTCCTGTCACAATGTCAGATCTGTCTCGGGTCCAACAGGGTGAGAGAAGAGAAGGTCTAAGAGTCTTGGAAGGATAGGAAGTGAGGATGAGATGCTGGGTGGAGGGGGGGAAGAAATAGAAGTAAAACAATTGCAAACATTTCCCAATGGGACACTATGTGTGGGAAGATTTTACTTTCCATATTTCTTAGGCTCTCTCCCTGCTGTGTTTATTCCTTTTCTTTTAAAATTGCCCCTGTACATATATGTATTGCTTAAAGTAGAAGACTAAAGGAATATACATGTACCCCTGATAGAGCATAAGCACTCGAATAGGACCAGAACCTTCAAAGCCCCTTATACCCAAGCAGTGCATCCTCCTCTTTCCCACTCTTAGTTAACCACTATCTTTTTCTTTTTAAGATTTATTAGGGAGAGTGCATGAGCAATTTTGGGGGAGAGGCAGAAGAAGAGGGAGAAAATTTCAAGCAGACTCCTCACTGAGTGTGAGCCAGACACAGGGCTTGATCTTAGGACCCTGAGATCATGACCTGAGCTGAAATCAAGAGTTAGATGCTGGGGCGCCTGCGTGGCTCAGTGGGTTAAAGCCGCTGCCTTCAGCTTAGGTCATGATCCTAGGGTCCCCCACATCGGGCTCTTTGCTCAGCAGGGAGCCTGCTTCTTCCTCTCTCTCTGCCTGCCTCTCTGCCTACTTGTGATCTCTGCCTGTCAAATAAATAAATAAAATCTTTAAAAAAAAAGAGTTGGATGCCTAACTGACTGAGTCACCCAGGCACCCCAGTTAACCACTATCTTGAATTTGATACGGGTCACTCTCTAGCTTGTTTGCTTGCTTTCTTTCTTTCTTTCTTTTTTCAAAGTTTTGTGTTTAAGTAATCTCTAAAAAAAAATAAAGAAAAGTAATGTCTATACCCAATGTGGGGCTCCAACTTATGACCCTGAGATCAAGAGTCTCAAGCTCTTCTGACTGAGCCAGCCAGATGCCACACTGTCTTGCTTTGTTGATAATTTTCCACCTTCAGTACATATCCCTGAACAACGTTTTATTTCTTTATTTTTTAAGCTTTTATATAAAGGCTGAATTATATTCATTGAGAGACAGATGGTATGCTCAAAAGAGACTAATTGAAAGACAGAATTGGGGGTGCCTGGGTGGCTCAGTGGGTTAAACCCCCTGCCTTTGGCTCAGGTCATGATCCCAGGGTCCTGGCATTCTTTTTTTGATTGATTCTATTCTGACACTAATCCTAGGTTAATTATATTTTATAAGTTTCTTTTCCCAATTTGACAGTGATTTAAAAAATATATTTTTATGTGTTTTTAACAAATTCTTAATTTTTTTAAAAAAGATTTTATTTATTCATTTGACAGACAGAGATCACAAGTAGGCAGAGAGGCGGGGGCGGGGGAAGGCTCCCTGCTGAGCAGAGAGCCTGATGAGGGCTCAATCCCAGGACCCTGAGACCATGACATGAGCCAAAGGCAGAGGCTTTAACCCACTGAGCCACGCAGGTGCTCCTAGGCGTGTACTTTTTTAAAAAATTGTGTTAAATAGACATAATGTAAAGCTTACCATTTTAACCATTTTTTAGTGTAGAGTTGAGTGGCATTAAATATATTCACATTGTTGTACAATCATCACCACCATTCATCTCCAGAGTGGTGTTCTGTGCTGTGAAAAAGCTGTGCTTTTTCGTAATGTCTTGTTTAAGAAAGTCTTCGCTATATTAAGACCATCCTTATATTTGTGCTAAATTCTTAAAATTTTGCCTTCCACATGTAAGTCATTGAACCATCTGGAATTGGGTTTTGTTTATAGTGGGAGGTAGGAAACACATTTTCTCCCATATAGATAGCTGTTTGCCCCAGCACCATTTAGAGCTGTCCATTTTCTCTGCATCAGGCTATACAGTAGATGTTTGTATACCAAGTTTCTTCATAGGTGTGGGTCCATTTCTGCTTCTCTTTTCTGTTTCTTTGGTTGATCTGTCTATTCCTGGCCCAATTTCACATTGTTTTAAATACAAAGGAACTATTATAGACCTTACCATCTTCCTGAATTTCTATTCTCCTAAAGATGCATGTAACTAAATCCCTAATTTTCTTCTGGTCTCTGCTTCATGGTCATGTCCATAGCTAGTCTTTCCTGGATACCCTTTCTAAAATTCCAGAGCCTCCTCTAAAAACTTTATATCCTCTTATTGTGCTTTTTTCTTTCTGCTTAGCAAGTACATATATCATTATTAAATGTATAAATGTATTAAATAATGATGTATATACTTCTCTTGTTTTTTGTCTCTCTTTCCCACTAGAAGAAAAGTATTATGAGGGCAGGGATTTTGGCTGTTTCATCACTTTTGTGTCCCTAACACAGAAGACATTGCCTGGCACTCAGTATGTACTGAATTAGTATTTCTAAAACAAATCATATAAGGTTGGAAACAGTCAACAAAACTAAAAGACAACTGAAAGAATGGGAGAAGATATTTGCAAGTGACATATCAGATAAAGGGCTAGTATCCAAAATCTATAAAGAACTTATCAAAATCAACACCCAAAGAAAAATAATCTAATCAAGAAATGGGCAGAAGACATGAGCAGACATTTTTGCAAAGAAGACATGCAGATGGCCAACAGACACATGAAAAAGTGCTCCATATTACTCAGCATCAGGGAAATACAAATCAAAACCACAATGAGATACCACTTCACACCAGTCAGAATGGCTGAAATTAACAAGTCAGGAAACGACAGATGTTGGCAAGGTTTCAGAGAAAGGAGAACCTTCCTACACCGTTGGTGGGAATGCAAGCTGGTACAACCACTCTGGAAAACAGCATGGAGGTTCCTCAAAAAGTTGAAAATAGAGCTACCCTACAACCCAGCGATCACACTACTGGGTGTTTACCCTAAGGATATGGATGTAATGATCTGAAGGGGCATGCTCGCCTGAATGTTCATAGCAGCAATGTCTGCAATAGCCAAACTATGGAAAGAACCTAGATGTTCTGTCAACAGATGAATGGATAAAGAAGAGGTGGTATATATATGCAATGGAATACTCTGCAGCCATCAAAAGAAATGAAATCTTGCCATTTGCAACGATGTGGATGGAACTAGAGGGTATTATGCTGAGCGAAATAGGTCAATCAGAGAAAGCAATTATCATATGATCTCCCTGATAGGAGGAATTTGAGAGGCAAAGTAGGGGACTTGGGGAGTAGGGAAGGAAAAAATGAAGCAAGATGGTATCGGGAGGGAGACAAAACATAAAAGACTCTTAATCTCACAAAACAAACTGAGGGTTGCTGGGGTGAGGAGGGTATGGAGAAGGTGGTTGGGTTATGGACATTTGGGAGGGTATGTGCTATGGTGAGTGCTGTGAAGTGTGTAAGCTTGATGATTCACTGACCTGTACCCCTGGGGCAAATAATACATTATATATTAATAAAAAATAAAAATAGAAGGGGATTAAGGAAAACAAAACAAAACAACCCAAATCATATAAGGTTGATATGTGAAAGGGTTATCTTCCCCTCCTGTACTTCCCCTTACAAATATGCTTTTTTTCTAATTCTCTCACTTCTTGATGCTAAATGAATAAAAGCAATCTGAAGGGAGAAAGAACAAAGTGCTCCTTTAGGTTTTTTTCCTTGCCATGTCCCAGAGGTAGTCAGTGAAAACGAAAGGGTGGAGGGATTGGTGTTGGCTGTGTGGTATTTTCTGGGTTGGCTCTCCTGTTGGAAATCCCTCCTGTCTTTGCTTTCCATGGCAAGCAATGCTGGATAGACCTAGAGTTTATGAAGTCCTCCCTGTGGAAATGGACCACACCTTTGAATTTTAGGGCAGCACATCCTGCAAAGGAGAAGAACGAACACTCACTTTGTCTTAGCAAGCACAGCAACTAAAATTGTAGTTGTAAAGGTGACATACTACAGGACAGAACTCTTAGAGCTGTGGAGTCATCTAAGAGTGAATGCCCTATGAGGCAGTCCGCCTTTAGCTGGGTCATGTCCAGAAAGGCACCCAAGTGAGTAGTGATGATTCATGGAAATTTTGTCAGAGATGGTACTCTGTGCTTATTATAGGCTAGGGTGGGCAGTCAACTCATTTTGGAAAGAATGTGTATGGAGTTTTCAGATGAGGACTTGAAGTTTTATATGTTGGATTCAAACCTTTGATTCAAACCATCTGTTGTATGGCAGGCTGAACCCATCAGTTTTTAAAAAAATATACCTTTCATATTTTACATTAATTCAGTATAGTAAATATTTGTTGGCGGCCCCTGGAGTGCCATACACCGGGGTTACAAAGATGAATGACCTACTGGTTCCTGTTTTTGAGATATTTATGGTCTAATGGAAGTAAAAGTTTATGTTTATATGTGTTTTTCCTCCCCCGGATTGTGAGGTTGAGGTCTATAATTTATAGGCATCTTGGTTGCCATGGCTGAGCATTGTGTTAATTCTTTTTGATGAAATAAATATTGAAAAGAGCTTGTGTGACTTCCAAATATGGTTACTGAAATGCCTTATTGGCACTATGATGTGTAGATGTATATTATAGTTGCCTCTGAATACAGAAAACACTCTTCATGGTGAGGTGATGACCAAGGGAGGGTATTCTGAGGAGTGTGTTCATCAGATCATTCAATGGTTCATGTTCTCAGAAGATTAAGAACCTCTGTAATGTAGGGCTATGACTAGAAGAAGAATTACACTATATAGAATTACAAGGAACATGGTGGTTTAAGTGAGGAGCAGCCCAGGTGGCATAAGCAAAGGCTCTAGAGGATGGAGAAAGGCAGGAGCTGACTACTTGAATGATAGGTAGAATTCGTACAGGAGAGTTGGTTAGGGCTTTTGAAGTGGAGGCATCACCACAAAGAGCGACACAGGACAGGGAAGTGCAAGGCCTTTTGGGAAAGAGTTGGTATTTCAGAGCATAGGCTGAAGGGCAGTGGTAGACAATAAAGTCATTAAATCTTCGGACCACGCTGTGGAAAGCCTTCATATGTTTTTGAATGATTTAAACAGAACTTTAAAAATACCATAAGGGCACCTGGGTGGCTCAGTGGGTTGAGCCGCTGCCTTCGGCTCGGGTCATGATCTCAGGGTCCTGGTATCGAGTCCTGCATTGGGCTCTCTGCTCAGCAGGGAGCCTGCTTCCTCCTCCTCTCTCTCTGCCTGCCTCTCTGCCTACTTGTAATCTTTCTCTGTCAAATAAATAAATAAAATCTTTTAAAAAAAAATACCATAAGGGGCGCCTGGGTGGCTCAGTGGATTAAGCCGCTGCCTTTGGCTCAGGTCGTGATCTCAGTGTCCTGGGATCGAGCCCTGCTTTGGGCTCTCTGCTCAGCAGGGAGTCTGCTTCCCCTTCTCTCTCTGCCTGACTCTGCCTACTTGTGATCTCTCTCTCTGTCAAATAAAATAAAATAAAATCTTTAAAAAAAATAAAAATACCATAAAATGCCCCTATAGTCTGTCTCACTGCCAGTGGCTTAGTTGCCACTAACATAGAGCAGTTTTATGTTGTAGTAGACTAATTTTTTTTTTAATAGTCCAAAGAATTATTTAGAAGATATCGACTATTGTAGAAAAATGGGTATTGACCCTTAAAGATGGGCAAATTTAATACTGGACTGAGGACAAAGCTAAAAAATCTAAATAAAAACCAGATATAGCTCAGAGTGGCTGCCTTGCACCTCAAATTTTGATTGCAAAGGCTACAATCTGCCCAGATTGTAGGAGTAGGGGAGTTTGGGATTAGGTGCACAAGTGGAGGGAGAAAGAGTTGCAGAGGGCAGCCTCCTTGTGGAAGTGAGAAGCATTGCAGAAAAATGTATTGGCATGTCAAAATCATCTTTCATTCTTTCTCATCAAACATGAAGTTTTATTGCTTAAAACAAAATGTTTGCAGTGTTTGTCCCTGAGTGACAGTATAAGCAGATAGCAGCATCATAAGTGGATTTTTTATTTGACATTTTCCAAATTTTCTAAAATTTTATTTACTAGGAAAGGTAATTTAAAAATGACTGTTGTCAATTAGGTAATGTTTTTACAAAATTGGGCTCATATGGCATATGTGGCTTTATGTATTCTGCTGTTGATAGTATCCTGAGCATTTTTCCAAGTCAGTATTCTTCAAAAACATGTATTCTGAATGACTGTGTAATGTGTCATGGTATGACTATACTACCATTTATTTATTCTTTTTTCTGGGTGTTCACTCTACATGTGGTGTAATAAAGTTCTTTGAACACAAATTTTTGTGTCCATTTTTGAACAGATTCATATATGTGACTTTTTTTGTCAAACTGTATGAATTCTTTTAGGGCTCACAACACACATTATTATATTGTACTCCGGATTTGTAGCACCACAATCAGTTCTTGTATGAGGTCATCGTACTGGACTTTGCCCAGCACTGAGTATTTTCAATGTAATATCTTTGCTAATTTTGTAGGGGAAAATTTTTTTGCTGCCAGTGATAAATTTTTTCCCCACATTTTATCATTGGTTATTTATTGCTGTTCTTTTACCATTTTTCAATCTGCGTCAGTATTTTTTCTAATTAACTTACAAAGCTCTTTACATTTTGATGGTATTAGTTATGGTAAACTTTTCCCCTTGTGTGATGACTGCAAAAAATTTTGTCATTTTTTTTAGATGCCCAATTTTACATTTTTATAGTCAAATCCTTAGATTTCTTTGCAGTTTATTTGCATTTGTTCCCTATCTAGAGATCAGACAAATATTCATGTAAATGTTATCATCTGTGCTCCAGGTTTTTTCAGGCAGTTCTCATGCTTTCAGGTGTCTTCTTTATACCAGGTTATGTTAATTTTGTTGCTTGATACAGAGAGGAAAGAAAGTGAGGCGCTGCTGTCATAACGTGGCATTAGTATTGTATGCTGGTTAGCACTGGTGCTTGGAGACAGTCTCCCTCACCTTTGTTCTTTTTTTTTTTTTTTTTAATAGACAGAGAGAGATCACAAGTAGGCAGAGAGGCAGGCAGAGAGAGAGGGGGAAGCAGGCTCCCTGCTAAGCAGAGAGCCCGATGTGGGGCTCGATCCCAGGACCCTGAGATCATGACCCGAGCTGAAGGCAGAGGCTTAAACCACTGAGCCACCCAGGCGCCGCTCTCCCTCACCTTTGAACCTGGCTCTGTCACTTGTGTGATCTTTGAAGTAACTTCTTTCCCTGTTCTGCGGTTTCCTGATCTGTAAAATGGGTTAATAATATAACCTATCTCATAAAATTAGGAGAATACAATGACTTGATAGGGAAATCACTTAGAACACGTCCTGATACAAAGTCAGTGCTAGCGGGTTTGATTCATGATGCGATGCTTTTAAGTTTGGTATTGCTTCGATATGTTTTGCATTTCTAAAAATTTGAACATTTCATTTCAAATTGCTGATTACCTGTACTAGATCTTTCCCCAGCCACTTTAATAAGGCACGCCTCCTAGAGGCCACAGATGAAGCTTATTTCCAGCTCTTAACCCTACAGCTCTGTCGAGTCGGAATTCGTGTAGTTCTGACCCACCTCTTCTGATGGGCTCTTACTTGCTCCCTGAGCCTCATCTCTTCTAACCTCTGTAGGCCCCGGAGCGATTTCTGCGTGTGTGCATTCATGCATTCTAGTTCGTTATTTTGCGGGGCGTGGGAGGGGGGAGAACTGAAGGTAGAGTCTGTCTTTATGGGGCTTGCCGTCCCTTAGGAAAAAACAAGATGTACTGTGCATAGTTGGACAAACTACCATTCATTTTTTAGCTTCTATTTTCTCATCTGTAAAATGGGGGTAATACAACCTATCTTATAGGGTCGGTGAGAGATTAAACAAGAAAAAAGAGCCCCTATTAGTGAGCCGGGTGCGAAAGGAGCTCCTTAAACGCCCATTTCTCCTCCATTCCTCCGCTAGCTTCAGAGGAGTCGGTCTAGCCCTCTGGGTTAAAGCTCCATACTCTTCAGAGCGTGGACATTTCTGCCGCTAGCCTTTCAGGACCCCAGTTCCAATCATCAAAAGCTACCGACGGCACACACAGGAGGTGCAGTTTATGATTTGGAAACACACAAAAGCGTATTTAAAAAATCTTAAGCCGGCAAAGCCAACTAAACTCGCCCAAGAACCCAGGAGCGCGTCCTGGAGCGTGCGCAGGGCGCGCCCTGGGCGGGCGGGACGCTCGGGGGGGGGGCGGGCTCTGAGGTCCCGTCACTTCCGTTTCCGATCCCGTATGAACTCTCCCGCCATCTGAGGAAAGTGCGGGTCGGGGGTTTGTGTGTTTCCAAATAATATTTTGTGTGGTTGCAGGTAAGAGGACCTCCTGCAGCTTTGGGACGGACAGTGGTCGTGGTGTGGAGCTTGCCAGTGGGGAAAGAAGGGAGCGCACTTTACCAGCGGTGGGAGCGGAAGGATGACACGGTGGGGTGGGGGTATTAGATATTGATTGGTTGGGGCTGAGTTGCAGGGGCCGGCGAGTGGAGCGAGAAGCTTCGCCGAAGGGCTCCGGTAGGATCGAGGGGGCTGATTTTTATAAGGAGCTTGTAGATACTTCTTACAGAGTTCGGAAAGATTGAATTGGAAAGACGTGTTCTGTTTCCCAGGGTCATGAGTTGGGAAGAGAGTCACTGGACCCGGTCCCCCAGAACCTACCGCGCTTTCCTCCGAATTCACGATTGCAGCCCGTATAACTTCTCATCTTAACTCTTGGGGCTGCAGAGGTCCGAGGGCGGTGGCACACAGACCTATAGTGAACAGGCAGCGTAGCCTCCCGTTCATGTTCTTGGAAGTTTTGACCACCACCTGCATGTCACCCTACACACACCGCCCCCACACTCCTGACAGAATTGTTACAGGTGTGTTGTAGAAACGAGTATACAGAAGGACCTATTACCCAGGGACGACCGCGGTTAACATTTTATGCATGCCCTTCAGTTTTTTCCTATGTATGTGAAGTTATGTTTTGCACTTGTTTGTTGTTTTCCACTCTTATTTGCCATTATTTTAACCATTTTATGTTTCCTTCCAAGGTAACGAGATGCAGTTTTCTCGAGCAAATTGGAAAAGACTGAGGTTGACAGGTGACCAAAGGAATGTTTGCTACCCTCATAGCCTTCAGTTTTACTTGGAGCCACCTTCTGAAAGCATATCGTTGATCGAATTTGAAAGCTTGGCTATCGATAGAGTAAAATGTGAGTGATACTTGTATTAGAGTTTGTATGTTCTTGACAACTTCACTTACACTTTGGGGGAACGAATGAGGGTAATTTATTTCCTTCATTCAATTCATTCAAGAAATGTATATATTGAGGGCTTGTTATTTTATTTGTTGTACAGTATATATTTATTGAATGCCACTATATTCTAGGTTGGGTGGGGATTTTCAGATGGATAATGTAATTCTCATATTCGTTGAAGCTGTATTCTAGGACATAGATACAGACGTCCAAAATAATAACTGTAATTTAGTATTTTAAGTGTTTTACTAGAGGTTAATAGTAGTACTCTTGAAAGAGGTGGGAGTGACTCAGACTGATTAAGACTCCGTAGAGAAGTTGAAATGTAATCTGGACTTTGAAGGATGAGTAGAAATTTCTCAAAAGAAAAGTAAAATTTTTTTCAAGCTGAGAAAGTGGACTGTACAGAGGCTTGGAGGCATGAGAGAGAATGTTATAATTGAGGAACAGTGACAAGGACAAGTTTAGGTTAGGTGGAGAAGAATGGATAACCAAGGGCATTTTGTGCCAAGCTAGTGGTGTAATATCTGGGTGTAAGTATTGCGGGCCTACTTATCGTCTGAGTGCTGGTGAAAGAAAGAAATAAGCTAGGCATAAACGGAAACAAATAATAGCAGTGTCTTCTGAGTTTATGTTCTAGGATATCCTTGTGGGAAAATCAGAAGGTAAGGTACGATACTGTTAGTCACTTTTAGAAGAGCCGAGTGACAATGCAGAGAGGGAGCTCTCAGAGCTGATGAATGAAGAGTGAAGACACAGGAGAAGAGGGTTTTAGGAAGCTTAGCAGTGTCAGGTGCTTCATAGAGATTAAGGTGATTGAAAAGTGCCCCTTACATTAGGCATTTAAGGAGTGGATGGTGAGGGCCTGAGCTAAGTCAGTAACAGTGTCAGGGATAGGAAGGGAGCCATTTAAGTGATACTAAGGAGGTAATCCTGAAGGAATTGGTAACTGTTTGGATGTGAGGAGTGAGAGGGCAGGTGGGAGTGGCTGACTCCATTCTGGATGATCTAGTGGTTAGAAACTTTGCTAGTGGAGATGGGGATGGCCAGAAGAGGGGTAGGATGGAGGGGAAGAGAATGAGTTTAGTTTGGGATGCCATAGTGAGGTGCTTGTGGGGCATGGGTTTATGCTCAGGATTCATTTTAGAAGGTTTTCATTCTTGAATTATAAAAATGCTTTTCATAATGATGGGAGTAGAGTTCATCTGTGGAAGGAATGACAAGGTTCTTTGGGAACCTTTGAACAGTTGTGTGGATCTATTCAGGACAGTTCACTTGAATTGTTGAAAGGTTCTGCTTTTTTGCTTTTGTCTTCTCCTTTTCTACTTCATCAGTAAAGGAAGGGCTATTTTTTCTGTTGCGTCTGTGCTGAGCAAATGAAGCAAACTGACAGTTCCACATGAGGGATGCAAACAAGGGTGCTCAATTTTTTTTTTCGTACCAACACACTTGAGTTCCTCAACAGTGGTGGCTCAATACAGCAGTGATGATCCCCCATCCCTCTCCCTCAGAATCCCTGGTATTAGATTATGTTATGGGACATGGATATTTTCTGCACATGGATGGAGATTATTTTCCTATAAATTTATATAATTTATATAATGTACTTGCAGAAAGTAAAGCCATTATAGTTTGTCATCTTTTAAAAATAAGTAATTATGGGATTGCTATTCAAAGAAAGAGTTTGTCTTGGGACTTAGTTTTTAAAAATTTTCTTGCATTCATACGTTGTTTTCTTCTGTTTTTAAAATATTTTCTAGTGCTAAAAGCAGTTGAAAATCTTGGTGTGAGCTATGTGAAAGGAGCTGAGCCATACCAGAGTAAGTTGGAGAGTGAGATAAGAAGGCTCAAGTTTTCCTTCAGAGTAAGTAAAAGTGGGAAAGAGATGTTCTTCAGTTTGTATATATTTATATAGTGAGTTTTGGTTGTGGAAAAGATCTGTTATTAGGCACAGGGCTTTAAAAAAGACTAATGTAGCATAGACTCTGCCCGAAGGGATATCTGCAGTCCACTAGGGGTGATTGGCTTATAGTGATTATAATACAGCAGGGTTTCTCAACCTCAGGACTACTGACATTTGGGTCTGATAATTCTTTGGTGTAGGGAGTGTTCTTTGCATTGTAGGATGCTCAGTAGCGTCTCTGGCTTCTGCCTAGTAGATATCTCCAGACATTGCCAGACGTACCCTGGGCACCACAGCATTGGGGTGCTGTTAGATGTTTGCTCTAGGAACTCCAAGAGCACATATAATTACCCAGCTCACACTGGGGAGGTTTGGGAAGGCATCCCGGTTCCAGGTAGTGCTGGAACTGAATCTGATAGATGTGATCAGATTTTTATTTTGGGAAGATAGCTGCCAGCAGCAGATTGAGTGGGCCATGTCTGGTAGGAGGAAAACCAGTCAGCTTGAAAATGATGAGAATGAATTGAATGGGGAGAAGGGGACTGATATTAAGAGATACTGTGAAGGTTGAAGGAAAAGATTTTAGTTACTGATTGCAGGGAGAAGGGAGAGAAGAGTTAGGAATGACACCCAGGTTTCTGGTTAGGACAACTAGGTGGATGGTGATAGTAGTTTGAGAGAGGATCTACAGGAGGAGAAGCAAATCTTAGAAAGATGTTGAGTTCTAGACATGCATTTGGGTGCTCATGGAAGGGCCTAGTGGATAGTTGGGTATGCATACAGGTTGTACTCAGGAGACCTCTGGAGTGGAGGTATGGATTTAAGAAGAAAGTTGGTGTCATCAGGAGGAGGAAAATATTTGAGTGAGAAGATGATGGCGGACAGGATGTGAAGAATACCAATGTTTAAAGTGAAGTAGAATTGGGAGAGTCTGGGAAGGAGATTGAGAAGGAGTTGCCTGAGAGATAGGAGATCAGTGGACATGATAATGGCATGGTAGCCAAGGAAGGCTGAAGTTGACGTATGATCATGATATAGATACTGATACGATAGCAATTAACAACATTCATATTATAGCAAGCATTCATATTATGCTTACTGTATCCCAGTTTGTTCTAAGCAAACTACATATATTAACCTGTGTAATCCAGTTAACAGTCTTATGAGACAGATACTATCGTCACCCCTATTTTTAGATAAGGGAATGGAGTTATTGATGAGCTATGTAACTGGCCCAGGCTTATAAGATGGTAGATGGTAGAGCCAAGATTCAAATATGGACATTTTGTCTCCCTCATGTTACCCTTAACTACTTAATTTCAGAAGGTTAGGCTCATATAAGATGAATTGCACAGAATCCATTGGATTTATTAGCTTGGTTGGGCCTTGTAGATAGAGGCAGAAGCCAGTGATGGCAGTGTTTGGGGGAGAGAGGTGGGTATGGGATATGTACTGTTTTAAGATGGCTAGCTGAAAAGACAGGGAGAAGCAGGTCTGAATACAGAAAAGTGTATAGGGAAAAGAGAAGGCATGCATACGCAACAGGAGATACTTGAACATGCTTATAAGCTGAGGGAAGAAATCTGGAAGACAAAGAAGAGGGAATTTGAAGACACTCTAAGAGAGCATTTGATAAAGCAAGATCATTAGGAGGCAAGAGCAGAAGGGTTGCATGGCTTAGGTTTGGGGATTAGTTTATGTAGGAGGAGGGAGAGAGCTTTTGTCCACAGAGATGGAAGGGAAGGTAGTACATTGTGGATGCAGAAGCCTGGAGCTGCAAAAGTTGGCCTGTGGCCTTTAATTTCTGTAAAGTAGGTGAAGTTATCTGTTGAGAGAGAAGGGTAGGTGGTGTGGTAGGGAGCTGCTAGGGTCAACTAGTGAAGACTGAAACAGCTTTTCTAAGAGTGAGGAAAGACGATTATGTGTCAAATCCCTGTTTTATTGCTTATAAGTATTGTTACCCTGGAAAAATTATATGACATTCCTGTGCCTCAGTTTCCTCATTTTTAAAATAGGGATATAGTAGTGCTTACTCTCGTTTATTAATCTCTTACTACTAAGAGATTTTTTTCAAAGGATTAAATGGGTTAATAAGATTAAAAATGCTTATAACAGTGCCTGGGACCTCGTAAGTGCTCAAGACCTGTTTGCTCTTACTGTGTTGAGCTTGCATAAGGATTCCTTAGTGCTTGTAAAAGTCAAGTTCATTTTAGAGATTGTGAATTTTTAATATTCCGTATTCTCAATAATGGTGTATTTTTTCCCCAGAGGTTCTCAGTGTTTTGGGAATAGGACTGTAGAGTGTAGCTCTAGATTTATTTAAAAATCTAAGTTTTGACAAATGGTTAAATGAAAGCAGTTGAGGGCTGATGCAAGAGGTGGTTGAAGAGGTGAGAGCCCTGGGTATGGGGTGTGTACGAAAGGAAGTTAAGAGGGAAGTTGATAGGAAGAGGAGTCCAAATCTGGGAGGTTTTGTTGATGTCAGTTTAGTTCTCAATCTCACTTGATTGCTACCTTACATAAAATGGTAATTATCTTGGAAAGCATATTTATGAAATTTGTTTTTGAAACTTTTACTTTACCATTGGCTTATGCTGACTCTGTGTTTCTTTATACCTCTTATTCTAATGCATTTATCTTACCCATGTGTCATTATTTTTAGGAAAACTTAGAGAATGAATATGAACCACGAAGGAAAGATCATATTTCTCACTTTATTTTACGCCTTGCTTATTGCCAGTCGTGAGTACACATTTACGCTCTTATAGTCGAATCTGACATCTTGAGTTGTAAATTGGTACATGGGAAACTGACATGTATTGTACTGAACATTGAAAAACTCAGAATAACATCAGAAACTGGCAGTTCATGATTTGAACACATTGTGGTGAATTATTTGAAGCTAGTTGTTTTCTAAAAAATATTGAAAAAAAATTCTGTTGTAAAGTTTGCCTGTTGAAACACTTGTTAGCTTCATGGGACAGGTTCTTCACTTGGGATTTGAAATTGGAGGGCATTTCAATAAGAAGGACTTTTGCTGCTGTTTTCCCAGAAAAAAATAGTGGGACTATTTCTAAGAAATAGTAACTCAAACATGTACTTGGTACAGATTTTTTGCAATTGAGATGTATGGGTTAGTGGCCATTAGATTAAGGGTGGCCATCTCCTTTGCTAGTTGGTTTGTTATAATATAGTGCCACCCAGAGGGAGAAGGAGTTAGTTGCCTTTTTTTTTTCAACTTTGTGTTTTTTTTTCCTGTATTAATTTTGGCTAAATAACATACTCATTTTAAGTTTTTTTTTCCTGTTTCTTTGTACTAAAAGGCTTATCCAGTGAGAATCTTGAAACTGTTTACTATCACCAGATTATAACTGAGAACTTATTGACTGTGTTTGGTCCTGGAGTTTTTCTTTTGTAAAAAAACATGGGCAGTTTATGTAGTTTATGCAGTAAATAAATTGCTGACAGTCTGTGTTTTATTTTACATGCAGTAGTATAATTATTTTGTGACAACAATAATGTCCTTTGTATATTTTATGAATTAATGTATTTGTATGTTGGCTTTTAAAAAATTGAGGTATACTTGCACAATTAAATTTTGTAAGCTTATAAAGCTATAAGCAAAGTTTAATTTCAGAGTTTCTCTGATCATGATCTATTCAGAGATAAAGTTACCTTTAAAAAATTTGGTGTTTTAAAAAAATAAAAAAAAATTGGTGTTTATTTGGTATTGATGAAACCCACCTTAGACTGAAGGAATATCCCATTTTCTGATGTAAATGACTATTTTGCAGTTAAATACAATTAACTATTTTATATTATTTGATAATCAGCTAGGCTTAAGGTATTCTTTATTTAGTTCTTTTAATTTTATATTCATAATACCTCTCCCCATGATCAGCACATCCCTGGTAGATTGTGGTCTATATCTAGGCTGTTTATCATAGTACAGCGCTTGTATGCTTTTAGCTTCTGTCTTTTGGCATCTTGCTTGTGTTTGAGTTTTAGTTCATAAAAATTTCTTGGATTTAATAATCAGTGGACTTTTAAAATAATCACTGGGCTTTTCATTTATGATTACCATTTCTTATGACCATTTCAGTGAGGATCTTAGACGCTGGTTCATTCAACAAGAAATGGATCTCCTTCGATTTCGATTCAGTATTTTACCCAAGGACAAAATTCAGAATTTCTTAAAGGATAGCCATTTGCACTTTGAGGCTGTAAGTATAGTTTTGTATCCATTTTCAAATTGTTTTCATCATTCATCCCTTCTTGTTAACCTTAGGTATGAGTATTAATGTGTGGAATTTTTTCTCTTTTTACATTTTCTTCTGAAGTACCTGCCTGAAAGTGTATCTGTTGGTTTTGCACAATGACCCCTTCCCTCTCCATGACTAGAAGAAAGGGGACTCCTTAGTACTGAAGTGTCACGTTTAGTAACTTTGTTAAATATGTGACTTATGAAAGCCCTCAAAAAAATTAGTTTATAAAGGTTCATTTTTTTTTTTTTAAAGATTTTATTTATTTATTTGACACAGAGAGAGAGATCACAAGTAGGCAGAGAGGCAGCGAAAGGGGGCGGGGAGCAGGCTCCCAATGGAGCAGAATGCCAGGGAGGGGGAAGCAGGCTCCCTGCTGAGCAGAGAGCCTGACGAGGGCCTTGATCCCAGGACCCTGAGATCATGACCTGAGCCAAAGGCAGAGGCTTTAACCTACTGAGCCACCCAGGCGCCCCCAGAAAGGTTCATCTTTACCACAGCCTTCTAGGCCAAAAATTTAAAGCTAATAATATGTTAAAGAAAACAGAGCGGTGCTTGGGTGGCTCAGTCCATTAAGTGTCTGACTCTTGATCTCAGCTCAGGTGTTGATCACAGGGTTGTGAGTTCAGTCCCCACATTAGGTTCTGTGCTGGAGCCTACTTATAAATAAGTAAATGGATAGATGGATAGAAATGAATAGAGATGTGTCCTTGAGAGGATATTTTTTATTCTTTTTTTTTTTTTTTTTTAAGATTATTTATTAAAGAGAAAGAGAGAAAACATGAGCAGGGGGAGGGGCAGGGAGAGAGGGAGAAGCAGACTCACCGCTGAGCAGGAAGCCCCAAGAGGGGCTTGATCCTAGGACTCTGGGATCATGACCTGAGCTGAAGGCAGACGCTTAACTAACTGAACCACCCAGGCGCCTCTAAATCTCTATTTTTTATTTTAAAGTGTTTCAGTGTACTGCCAAGTATAATTTTTTTTAACCAAAAACCATGTTTTTTTTAAAACTTTACAATTTAATTATGTACAGAAGGGTGTATTGTATACTTTTCATAACTGTATAGCTGATCATAACTGATCATAATTGTATAGCACTATAAAGTATCACAGTGATGATTACCAAAGTTAAGAAATGGACTATTGCTATCACCTGCGCACTTTGTGCCTCCTCTTAGTCAATACTTTACTGTCTCCCACCTAAAATTAGCCACTATCTAACTTCTTATATCTTAAAGTCTTCCTGTTTTTGAACTTTATATAAATAGTATCATACAGTATGTCTTTTTTTCCTCAGCTCTGTTGAGACATAATTGAGGTATAGCATTGTGTAAGTTTTAGGAGTCCAAGGTGATCATTTGATACACGTATATATTGTGAAGTGTTTACTACAATAAGACTAACACATCCTTCACCTCACATAATTACCATTTTGTCATAGTTATGGTGAGAACATTTACAATTTACTCTCATGGCAACTTTTAATTGTATAATACAGTGTTGTTAACTATAGTCATTGTGATATTATGCTACTGGAAGCTTGTACTTTTTGACCACTGTCTCATCATCCCCCTCCTCCCAGCTCCTGGCAGTTACCATTCTGTTCTCTGCTTCTATGCATTTGGCTTTTTTAGATTCCAGGTGTAAGTGAGATCACAGGTATAATATTTTATAATACCTTTATTGAGATAGCATTCACATACTTTGAAATTCACCCTTTTAAAATGTACAACTTAGGGGAAGGGAAAAAAAAAGTACAATTTATTGGTTTTTAGTATAATCACAGAATTGTACAACCATCACCACTATCTGATTTTAGAACATTTCATTACCTTAGAAAAGAATCTGAGAATATTTCATTATCCTACACATTAGTAGTCACTTTTCATTTCTCCCTCTCATCCCTTGGAAACCACTAATCTGCTTTCCATCTCTGAATTTGCCTATTCTGTATATTTACATAAATGGAATTCTGTAACTTGTGGTCTTGTTACTGGTTTCTTTCACTTAGCATAATTTTTTTTTAAAAGATTTTATTTATTTGTTTGAGAGAGATTGAGAGAGCATGAGAGTGAGGAGGGTCAGAGGGAAAAGTAGACTCCCCGCTGAGCAGGGAGCCCGAAGTAGGACTTGGTCCTGGGACTCTGGGATCATGAACTGAGCTGAAGGCAGTCACTCAACCAGCTGAGCCAGGTGCCCCTTTTTTTATTTTCCACTTAGCATAATTTTTTTTTAGAAATTAAAGTAGAATTAATATACAGTATTGTATTACTTCTAGTATATATACATATTTTTAATTTTTTTTGAAGATTTAAAAAATTTATTTGATAGAGATCACAAGTAGGCAGAGAGACAGGCAGAGAGAGAGGAGGAAGCAGGCTCCCTGGTGATCCCAGGACCCTGGGATCATAACCTGAGCCGAAGGCAGAGGCTTTAACCCACTGAGCCACCCAGGTGCCCCTATTTTCAGTATATATTTTTGTACAAATTTTCAGTGCTTATCACAAAAAAATGTATTCTTAATCCCTTATGTATTTCACCCATCTTCCCACCTACCTCCCCTCTGGCAACCACCAGTTTGTTCTCTATATGTGAATCTGTTTTTTGGTTTGGCTCTTTTTTGTTGTTCCTTTTCTTAAATTCCACATATGAATGAAATCGTATAGTATTTGTCTTTCTCTGATTGACTTATTTCACTTAGCATTATATCTTCTAGGTCCATCCATGTTGTTACAAAGGAAAAGATTGCATTTTTTTAATGGCTGAGTAATATTCTATTGTGTATATATATATACCACATCTTTTTTATCAATTCATCTGTGGATGAATACGTGGGTTGCTTCTGTATCTTGGCCATTGTGAATAATGCTTTACTTAGCACAATATTTTATTTTATTTTTTTTAAAGATTTTATTTATTTATTTGACAGACATAGATCACAACTAGGTAGAGTGGCAGGCAGGGAGAGAGGAAGGGAAGCAGACTCCCTGCTGAGCAGAAAGCCTGGTAATACAATATTTTTAAGTTTCATCCACGTTGTAGCAAAAATCAGTACTTCTTTTTTATTGTCAAGTACTATTTCTCTGTTTAACAGGTTGATGGACTTTTGGATTGTTTCTACATTTTGGCTATTAGGAATAATGTTGTAGGGGTGCCTGGGTGGCTCAGTTGGTTGGACGACTGCCTTCAGCTCCGGTCATAATCCTGGAGTTCCAGGATTGAGTCCCTCATCAGGCTTGCAGCTCCATGGGGAGTCTGCTTCTCCCTCTGACCTTCTCCTCGCTCATGCTCTCTCTCACTGTCTCTCTCTCTCTCAAATAAATAAATAAAATCTTTAAAAAGAAAAAAAAGGAATAATGTTGTAGTGAATATTTATGTACAGGTTTTTGTGTGGATATCTTTTTACTTTAGATATGTATTTGGAAATGGAATTACTAGGTCATCAGGTAATTCTGTGTTTAAACTTTTGAGGAACTGCCAAACTTTTTCAAAGTGGATGCACAATTTTATTTTATTTTTTTCAGGCAAAATATTTGATGCATCTGAACATTTTTATTGGCATTTCAGGCTTTTCTTCCTCTATCTTCTTTCTAGGTAATTTTTTTTTTATTGTGTTGTTAGTCACCATAAAATACATCATTACTTTATGAGGCAGTGTTCCAAGATTCATTGTTTATGTACAACACCCACTGCTCCATGCAATACATGCCCTCCTTAATACCCACCACCAGGCTCACCCATCCCTCCTCCACCACCCCTCACCGCTGTAACCCTCAGTTTGTTTCTCAAGAGTCCACAGTCTCTCTCATGATTTGTCTCCCCCTCCCAATTTATCCCAATTCACTTTTCCTTTCCTTCTTCTAATGTCCTCCATGTTATTCCTTATGTTCCGCAAGTAAGTGAAACGATATGATAATTGACTTTCTCTGCTTGACTTATTTTACTCAGCATAATATCCTCCAGTCCCAACCATGCTGATAGAAAAGTTGGGTATTCATCATTTCTGATGGCTGTGTAATATTCCATTGTATATATGGACCGTATCTTCTTTATTCATTTGTCTGTCAAAGGGCATTTCAGCTCTTTCCACAGTTTAGCTATTGTGGACATTGTTGCTATGAACATTGGGGTACATATGGCCCTTCTTTTCACTACATCTGTATCTTTGGGGTAAATACCCACTAGGGCTGCACCGTTTTATATCTTACTGGTATATGATGGTTATCCTTTCTCCATATTTTCACCCACAAATTGCTGTTATTTATTTTTGAATGTAGCCATCCTGATGGATGTGAAGTATTTTATTTTTTAATGTCACTGTAAGTGGAGTTATTTCTTTATTTTTGGAATGTTTATCCTAATGTATAAAAATTCAATTGATTTTTGTATATTGATCTTATATCCTGCAACCTAATGGAACTCTTAATACTAAGAGGTTTTAGTGGATTCCTTAGGAGATTATGTCTCACAAATAGAGACAAATCTTACTCATTACTTTCCAATATGGATGCTTTTTATTTCTTTATTTTTGACTAATTTCCCTTCTAGAATCTCTAGTACAGTGTTGAATAGAAGTGGCATTAGTGGACATCTTTGTCTTGTTCCTGATTTTAGGGAGAAAGCATTCGGTCTTTTACTGTGATCTGTGATATTAGGTATGTGTTTTTTACAGATGTTTTTTCTTCAGATTGAGCAAATTTCCTTCAAATTTTATTTGAGCATTCTCATCATGAAAGGGTTTGAATTTTGTTGTGTGCTTTTTTTTGCACCTGTTGAGGTGATTGTATGATTTTATTAGTATGGTGAGTTACATTAATTAATTTTTGGTCCTGACCTTGATGGATATTCCTGGGATAAATCCCTCTTGGTTATACTGTATGATTGATTGATTTGAGAGAGAGTGAGCACACATGCACCAAGGGGAGAGGGGAGGGAGAGGCAGAATCTCCAGCAGACTCCACACTGCGCCACCCAGGTACCCCTGTATGATCCTTTTTATATGTTGCTGAATTTGATTTGATAGTATTTTTTGGAGGATATTTGTATTTATTGGTAAGGGATGTTAGTCTGTAGTTTTCTTGTGATGTCATTGTCTAGGTTTGGTATCAGGTAATCTTGGTCTTAGAAGGGGTTGGGAAGTGTGAAGTGTGTCCTGCTCTTCTGGGTGATGGTTTTTTTTTTTTTTTTTTTTTTTGGATGAGATTGTGAAGGATTAGTGTTAATTTTTCTTTAAACAGTTGGTAGAATTTAACCAGGGAATCTGTCTGAGCTTAGGCATCTCTTTGTGGGGTGTTTTATTTTTTTTTATTTAATTAAATTAATTAATTTACTTATTATTTATTATTTATTTATTATTTTTTAAATAAACATGTAATGTATTATTAGCCCCAGGGGTACAGGTCTGTGAATCGCCAGGTTTACACACTTCATAGCACTCACCATAGCCCATACAGTCCTCAGTGTCCCTGACCCCACCACCCTCTCCCTCCCCTTGGCAACGCTCAGTTTGTTTTGTGAGATTGAGTTTCTTATGGTTTGTCTCCCTCCCAATCCCATTTTATTTCATTTATTCTTTTCCTGCCCCCCCAACCCCCCCACGTTGCAGCTCCACTTCCTCATATCAGGGAAATCCTATGATAGTTGTCTTTCTCCGATTGACTTATTTCGCTAAGCATAATACTCTAGTTCCATCCATGATGTCACAAATGGCAAGATTTCATTTCTTTTGATGGCTGCATAGTATTCCATTGTATATGTATGTGTATGTGTGTGTGTGTATATATATATATATATATATACACACACCACATCTTCTTTATCCATTCATCTGTTAATGGACATCTAGGTTCTTTCCATTGTTTGGCTATTGTGGACACTGCTGCTATAAACATTCAGGTGCACATGCCCCTTTGGATCACTATGTTTGTATCTTTAGGGTAAATACCTAGTAGTGCAATTGCTGGGTCGTAGGGTAGCTCTATTTTCAACTTTTTGAGGAACCTCCATGCTGTTTTCCAGAGTGGTTGCACTAGCTTGCATTCTGCGGGGTGTATTAAAGTTACCGATTTACTCTTATTATAGATCTATCCAAATTTTCTATTTCTTCCTGAGTCAGTTTTGGTAGTTTGTGTTTTCTAGGAATTTCTCCATTCATCTGAATTATCTAATTGATGTATACATTCATTCATAGTATTTCCTTAAAATCCTTTTTTAAAAAAAGATTTTATTTATGTATTTGACAGAGAGAGATTACAAGTAGGCAGAGAAGCAGGCAGAGAGAGAAGGAGAAGCAGGCTCCCCGCCGAGCAGAGAGCCCGATGTGGGGCTCGATTCCAGGACCCTGAGATCATGACCTGAGCCGAATGCGGAGGCTTAACCAGCCACTCAGGTGCCCCTGGATCTTTTTTTCTAAAGAATTTATTTGTCAGAGAGAGAGAAGGAGAGAGAGTGTGTGTACAAGCATGGGAAGGGCAGAGGGAGAGGGATAAGCAGACTTCGCACTGAGTGGGGAGCCTGACTCGGGGCTTGATCCCGGAACCCTGAAGTCAGATGCTTAATCCACTGAGCTACCCAGGCACCTCTTCAACTTTTTTTTTTTCTTAAAGATTTTATTTATTTATTTGACAGACAGAAATCACAAGTAGACGGAGAGGCAGGCAGAGAGAGAGAGAGAGGGAAGCAGGCTCCCTGCTGAGCAGAGAGCCCGATGCGGGCCTCGATCCCAGGACCCTGAGATCATGACCTGAGCCGAAGCCAGCGGCTTAACCCACTGAGCCACCCAGGCGCCCCAATTTTTTTTTTTTTTAAAAGATTTATTTATTTATTTGACAGGCAGAGATCACAAGTAGGCAGAGAGGCAGGCAGAGAAGAGTGGGGGAGCAGACTCCCCACTGAGCAAAGAGCCTGACGGGGGGCTTAATTTCAGGACCCTGAGACCATGACCTGAGCCGAAGGCAGAGGCTTTAACCTACTGAGCCACCCAGGTCCCCCTCAATATTTTTCTTAAGTGTCTAATGATCTTTGGCTTTTTGTTTATGTTTAATATAGAGATACTAAAAAGTGGACTGGAAGATTGGGGTTTATATTTTGTACATGGAAGTGTATGAGATACTTATTTACTATTGGGCGTTATTCACTTATTTTCTAAAAAATAATTGGTTGATGATCTCTGCCAAAGTTAATATGTCAAAGTAAGCCTCTAATTTCTTTCCACAGTGATTTGTGTCTTAATGCCAACATTCTTGTATCAGAGAGCCAGGAGCCCACTGTTTACTATGGTGATTTATTTCTCTCTCTCTTTTTCTTCATTCTTCATTTTTTGTGTTTGGTGCATCTAATTCATGATAATGAATTATGAATAATGAGATAATACCAGCTCTCTTTTCAGTATCTTTCTCTATGGATTTAAATTGTGGTGTCTTGTTCTCCTTTCGATCAGTTAGCACATTTTCATCCTCTTTCCAAAAACACGTTGAACTCCCTCTTCCACTATTTTGTTTGTCCTTGGTGGTTTATATTCTTTTTATATCATTATTGTCATTTTCATTTTGTTGTGGAGGTAATGGAAATAAATATTTATATTCAGTTTGCCATATTTAGTGAGAGTCCTCAATGGTCTCAGTAATTATAGTTTTAAATTAGGGGAACAACAACAATAAAGTTTTTTTTTCTTTCTTTTTTTTTTTTTTTTAAAGATTTTATTTATCTGTTTCACAGATAGCACAAGCAGGGGGAGCAAGGGAGGGAGAAGCAGACTCCCTGCCTAGCAGAGAGCCCGATGTGGGGCTTGATCCCAGGACCCTGGGATCATGACCTTAGCTGAATGCAGACGCTTAACCAACTGAGCCACCCAGGCACCCCATCAATAATGTTTTTGAATGTGATTTGTTAATAGTGGTTAACAGTTCAGACTCTGGTGTTGTATTTGTGGAGTTTGAATTCCCTGTCTGATGCAGATTACTGTTGGAACTCCCCCCTTCTGATCCTACATATCTTGCTTGGTATGTCAAGAAAATATGGTCATGACTACTCTTCACCCAGCCCATTTCTCACAGCTGTGTTTTTGACAAGCAGCCTCGAGGGATGAAGTAATAACCTCCCTGATATATAGAGGAGACTTGCTTACTGCTTGCTGTAAAAGTGATTGTTTCTTAGTGTTCCTTGCTGTAGTGCAGACCCATTGTACTTGACCATTCATCTGGAATATGTCATGTTGTCCCCCAAAGAGCTTGATTGTAAGAATGACACAATGTTTTGGCTCTCTTGCTGCTTCTTGTGATAGAGGAGTAATAAAATTTCTTTGTCTCTAATGTAGGAGTCTTTGTCTTGTGTCAGCATCCATTAAACAGTAATAGGCTAACTTTTGACTTAATAGGTAACCTAAAATTCAGTCCCATAGTTGACAACCAGCTTTGTGATTTTGAGTAGATTTCCTAATCTGTACTCGTTTCCTCATTTTTAAAATAAGGATAATCCTGGAGTGCTTGGGTGGCTCATTCGGTTGAATGTGTGACTTTTTTTTTTTTTTTTTAAATTTTTGGTTTTTTTATTCCCTCCACAGCAAACACTGGAGAAACTTAGAGCCAAAAATACATGCTGACTTTCTAGTAAAAGTGTAAAGTTTTTTTTAAATTATGTATAACATAAGCAAAATTTATTTAAAGCCAATAAATATTTATTTAAGCAGTTTTTACATGTGATTCCTTCCACTGCCAGTCACTGCTCATCACCATAGTTCCTCCAAAGTTAGAATCATAATCTTCAGAACAGCCCTTTTAAAAAGAACTTGATCAATCCACAGTTGTCACTGTCACTCCTGTAATCTTTGGGATCCAATGTCTTTACTTCAGGGCCCTGTTTAGGTTCTGAGTGTGGATCTGCCTGGTTCTCAATTTCAAACACCCTAGAAAAGGAGAATCATTACTTCCTCTTGAAAATTATCTCAAGCTGAGCAGTATGAAAAACCATTAAGAATACTGTTTCAATAAAAATACCAGGTTTAACATGCACGAAGCCAAGAAAACCAACGATGCCAGATACTGAGTTTCTATTGCACTGTCCTTTGAACACCCAGCAGGAATGAGCTGCTGAGGACAAATACCATGCAGTGCGAGAATGTGTGACTTTTGATATCAGCGTTATGAGATTGAGCCCTTTGTTGGGCTCCGTGTTCAGCATGGAGTATGCTTGAGATTTTTTTAATCTCTCCCTCTCCATTCCCTTTGCTCCTCCCCCTGTTCCTGTTCTCTCTCTCTCTCTCTCCCCTTAAAAAAGAAAAAATAAAATCTTAAAAAAAAAAAAAAATCAGGATACTCTTAATCCTCACCACAGATTCCTGAGTTTTAAATTAGAGTAGGGGTGCCTGGATGGTTCAGTCAGTTAAGTGGCTGCCTTCCGGTCATGATCTCAAGGTCCTGGGATTGAGCCCTGTGTTAGGCTCCCTGCTCAGCAGAAAGTCTGCTTCTGCCTCTGTTCCTGCCCCCCTACTCATGCTCTCTCTCTCTCTAAATAAATGAAATCTTAAAAAAAAAAAAAAGAGTATATAGAGTTCTTAGTATTGTGCCTGGCACATGTATTAACTAGTAATATTGTGGTAGATGTAGAGGCAGCAAATGTCTGTATTTGCAGAAGTGTGGGGTTAATTAGATTTGATATGTTTTTTGCTGCAATTAAAAAAATCTGTTTTGGAGTTCTGAACCTTATAAAAATCCTAGAAGAGAACACGGGCACTAAGTTTTTTCACATTGGCCGTAGGAACTTTTTTTTCTAGATATGCCTCCTGAGACAAGACAAACAAAAACAAAAATAAATTACACATCAAAATAAAAAGCTCCTGTACAGTGAAGGAAACAGTCAACAAAACTAAGAGGCAATCTGTGGAATGGAAGAAGATAATTGCAAATGACATATCTGATAAAGGGTTAGTATCCAAAATATATAAAGAACTTACAAAACTGAACAGCACTGGGGCACCTGGGTGGCTCAGTAGGTTAAGCCTCTGCCTTCGCCTCAGGTCATGATCTCAGGGTCCTGGGATTGCGCCCTACATCGGGCTCTCTGCTCAGCAGGGAGCCTGCTTCCTCCTGCTGCCTCTCTGCCTTCTTGTGATCTCTCTCTCTCTGAAATAAAATCTTTAAAAACAGAACAAAACAAAACTGAACAGCACCCCCCTGATAATCTAATTAAAAATGGGCAGAAGAATGAACAGACATTTCTCTTAAAAAAAAAAACACGTACAGATGGCCAACAAACACATGAAAAAATGTTCTTCATCACTTACCATCAGGGGAATGCAGGTCAAAACTATAATGAGATGTCACCTCATACCTGTCAGAATGGCTAAAATAAAAAACACGAGAAACAGCAAGTGTTGGTGAGGTTGTGGCTGTGGACAAAGGGGAACCTTCTTGCACTGTTGGTGGGAATGCAGACTTGCGCAGCCACTCAGGAAAACAGTATGGAGGTACCTCAAAAAGTTCATAGAACAAGCCTATGTGATCCAGCAGTCACACTACAAGGTATTAACCCAAAGAATACAAAAACACTAATTCAAAAGGATAAATGTACTCCTTTGTTTGTTGCAACATTATTTACAATAGCCAAACTATGGAAGCAATCCAGGTGTCCATCAATAGATGAATGAGTAAAGAAGATATGGTATATATATGCAAATGGAATATTGTTTAGCCAACAAGGAGAATGAAACCTTGACATTTGTAATGACTTGGATGGAACTAGAGAGTATTACGCTAAGTGAAATAAGTCAGAGAAAGACAAATACCATATGATTTCACTCGTGTATAATTTAAGAAACACAACATGAGTAAAGGGAAAGAAAAAAGAGAGGCTTAACCATAGAGAACAAACTGATGGTTACCAAAGGGGAGGTGGGTGGGTGGGGGGTAGATTGAATAGGTGATGGGTATTAGGAATGCACTTGAGGTTATGAGCACCAGGGGATGTATGGAAGTGTTGTATCACTATGTTATACCCCTGAAATTAATATAACACTATTTGTTAGCTAACTGGGATTAGAAACGAACTTAAAATCTATTTTGGGTCTTATTATTATAGGAGAGTGGGATTTATGGCACATACAGGCATACTTTTAACAAGTGTCTTGGCAGTCATGATTGGCTATTAATACTATTCTGGTTACATCCAGTCTGCTATAATTACTGTATTTATAGTCTGTTTCATTCTGCAGGTCATTTGAGGTATATTGTTTTGTTTTGTTTGTTTGTTTTAGATTTTATTTATTTATTTGGTAGAGACAGATCACAAGTAGGCCCAGAGGCAGGCAGAGAGAGAGGAAGGGAAGCAGGCTTCCTGCTGAGCAGAGAGCCCGATGCGGGGCTCCATCCCAGGACCCCGGGATCATGACCTGAGCTGAAGGCAGAGGCTTAACCCACTGAGCCACCCAGGCGCCCCTTGACGTGCATTAAAATAAACATGTATTAAAGTAAGATGTAGAAATACGGATAAGATTGGAAAATTGAATGTAGGGAAGATTAATGCCTGCATTTGCATGTCACTGGGGATCCTATGCAGTTTCTAAAAGGAATAGTAACTTTTGGCTTCTTGTGTGACTTTTTGTTTTTTTAGTTCAGTGATTTGTAGTTGGGGGATAGGATGCAAGTAGTCCTCCTAGGGGGTTGATCAGAACTTTGGTTGGAGGTATACAGAGTATAAAAAAATTTTTTTGTTTTTGAAATAAACAGTGTGGAATATAAAACTTGATCAAGTATTTGTAGCTGATCTGATTCATGGAGGAAAGAAAAGAGAGCATTGCAGGGGCGTGGCAGAAAACCCATTTCTATGATAGATTGTACCACTTTACTGGCAGAAACCTTTTTCCTTTTTCTGGTATGCTCATGGCAACTGATACTAGTAAACGAGGCACTTGAATTCAGGTGTTTTTGATTAGCTTGACTGTAGCTCCCTGTGGCTCTTTCTTCCCATTTCCCAACTTTTACAATTTAATTAATGGGAATATGCATATTTTTCTTCTTCACTTTGATTGGAATATTTGGTTTGCATTTGAAACTGTTGTGTTCAAACAGATGTCAGTGATGCTTTTAGACTCGGGAAAGCAAGAGCTAGGGTAAAGTTATTAGTATTTATAGTAAAAGCTTGTCTCTGATGAGTAATAGACCCTTCTGCGTAAGTTAAGGCAGAGGGAAATAGTGGGGAGTAGAGAGACACAAGGCCATCTTGGCTTACATGTTACAGAAGCTGGGTTGCTGGCACACACATCCTAGAGTCTACCTGGACTCTATGTTTGTATACATTTATCTTTCAGATTCATTAAAGCTGCAATGACTTTTTTTTTTTTTACTATTTACAGCTGAGATAAGACCTGCAGATGTCAGAATGGACGTTATTTTTAAGTAATCTGCACACCTAGTGTGGGACTTGAACTTACAACCCTGAAATCAAGTCACACGCTCTACCAACTGAGCCACCCAGGCACCCAGCTTTTATGTCAATCTCTTTCTGTAAAATAAATGTATTTTTATGTTAGAAGGAGATGCAGTGTTACAACTAAATTGCATTGTGTTTACTTGATGAAGAAATATGTACAGAAAAATAATTTCTTTGCAAGGTTTTTTTCTTAAATTTTTTTGTTGTTTGCCATAGTTGATGTAGTTTTATTGAATAGAATTTTGAAGGAGGTGAATGAGGCCAGTTATCAGACTGGGATTCTTCCATTGTGTTTCTTGTTCTGGCTGTGTTTTGAAAATTTGGTTTTTGTAGTCTGTGTTTGGGTTTTTAGTGGATAGGAGCTCCTGAATCTTTAAGATATATAACATAAAACTTTAATGTGAATTATTCAGAAAGGAAAAACTGTTATTTTTCATTCTTGGCTTTATGTGTAAATAATTTGTATTTTAAATCTGAAATTTCTAGGAAGGATTAGAAATGCTGTCTTTGGGGAGTATTTTGGATCTCATTGCTGAATTGATTGACTTAACCTTGTGTCACATTAAAGGTGAATGAGTAAGGTCAAATATACTATTAACGATTTTTCAGTTTACCAGTTAGGCAAAGGTCAGACTTTGACATGTGTCATCCTCGCAGACAAAGGTTCTCTGTGCTCTTGCAGTTCACAGTCTGATAACTGTTTATAATTTACCTTGATGTTTTAAAAAATCTAATTAGGACAGTCAAAAAATATTTTTTACCTGATTTGAAATACCAATGGATTTAATGGCAGGATGCTTTTCATCCAAATAGCCCAGAGTGCCAGGGACAGTGAAGGTAAGTATCTTAAAAGATATCCAGTGTATTCTGTGTATCACAAATGCGAAATCCACTGCATATTAAATAGAAATAGTGTTGTTCAGTTGTCAAATATGTTCAGGAAGGGAGGGTTTTTGAGTGAAGGCATTGTGGTTGGTAACCTTATTACCTGGCTCACTGAAAATAAGTACTTGTAAAACTTCAGATTGCTTATTTTTACCTATTTTAAAATAATTTTCCTTATCCTGAATCTGATATTTAAAATTTGTTTCTTATCCCTTGAAGTTTGAAATCTTATTCTCCTATCTTAGAAATAATTTCATGTTATTTTTGGCTTACTCCTTTTTGGTGATCATGAGTTAATGTTTAATTTGTCATTTGTTATTGGAAATGTCAATTATGTGAATTTATTAGGAACTTCTGGGTACTTTTCTCTAGTTAACATTGGAACATTGATTTTGCATTGATTTAATAGTTTTATATGTTGAAGTTTAAAATGGTTTTGGGGGTTCACTTGTGCATTATTATTTCTTAGTTATTTGCAAGTTGGCCTTGAGGTAGTCATGGTTTTCTGATCATTTTGGCCTTTATTATATTGTTTTCATAGCTAGTTGATCTAGTTTGGGTTGTTGTAGCTCTTTTGGACTGTGCATTCATTATTGTGGTCAACTCTATTACATAAAATAGGAAAATGCCATTCATTTGATATATATGACTCATTTTGTAGCTATCCTCTGGGATATTATTGTAAATTATTATAAGCCTATTAATAAGTTGCAAAGCAGTTTTAATGTGCTTGCAAAATCTAGAAATGTGTACCTTCAATTTTCCCTTTTAAAAAAATTATTTTTTTTTAAAAGATTTTATTTATTTATTTGACAGACAGAGATCACAAGTAGGCAGAGAAGCAGGCAGACCTAGAGAGGAGGAAACGGGCTTCCTGCTGAGCAGAGAGCCTGATGTGGGGCTCGATCCCAGGACCCTGGGATCATGACCTGAGCCGAAGGCAGAGGCTTAAACCCACTGAGCCACCCAGGTGCCCCTCAATTTTCCCTTTGATGCAGAATAAATTTCAGCCAATGGGGAGTCTAATGTTACAGCTGAGACAAGACCTGCAGATGTCAGAATGGACATATAGTGGAACACACTGGGGAACATGTGTTTGATGAGCATGGAAGCTTTTCATAGGGCATCTGACAAGCCATTGACTATGACAGGAGTGGAAAGGGGCTTGGAGAAGAGTGAAGTGGGATGGTAAGCTCATACCATTAACTCTTATTGGAATTTTGACTTAAAGGAACTGAAGGAGAAAGGATTAATGATCAGATGAAGGTTCAAGTTTATTTTCAGAGTGGCGAAGTAAACCCTTTTATTTATTTGTTTATTTTTTATGATTTATTTATTTGAGAGAAAGAGCACAGGGGGAGGGACAAAGGGAAAGAATCTCCAAGCAGACTCCCCACTGAGCATGGAGCCTGATGTAGGGCTCAGTCTCACGACCTGTCAGATCATGACCTAAGTCGAAACCAAGAGTCAGGTGCTCGACTGACTGAGCCACGAAGGCACCCTGTAGATAATTTTATATTCCAAGAATTGGAAGTGGGCAGTTTTGAGTTGAATTGCCTGATGGATTCAAGCATGGTGCTGAATGTTGAGTAAACAAGTCAATTTCCAGAGAAAATAGTAGTCAGTTCGAAGGATTTACCTCTATTTATCTTTCATAAACAAAGTAATCTTTAAGATGAGCACAGTAACATGGACTACTTACTTTTTCTCAGGGTTAAATATTAGGTAATAAGTATATATATATGTGTGTATATATATATATACACACACACACACGCATATATATATGTTGTATATGAAATGAGCTTTTGCTTTTGAACTGAATTTGAGGTATTATGCTGGTTAGCAGAGTTCAATTTGTTCTCTATTCTTTATAGGAAAATTTATGATTTACACAGAGCTCTTTATGTGTTTCTGTTACAATGCATACTTTTAACTTCTTTTCAAATGATGTAAGTGAAAGCATTAATAGGGCTTCCTTTCTGTAAGCACACTCCATAAACAATACACTTATCTTCACGTTGTTTTTGACATCAAATAATTATGGAAGCTAACTTTATATTGTTTCGTATATATTTTTGTGCAGCTCTAGTATTATATTTGGAGAGTGAGGAAAGGTTCATTGAATTCTTTTACTTAATTGAGGACTCACCAATTATGCATATAATTGTAAAAATATGCCATAGCAGATGGTCTTTAGTGGCAATATTTTAGAAGTTCACAGAATTTGGATTTTCCTTATCAAGCTACAAAATTAGATTTTGCTCATTATAAGGTAGTTTAAACCTAGAGATGCTATGACTAAATGTGAAACTTCAAGCTGAATTACCCTTGAAGGCTAAAATTAACATATGCAAAAATTTTCAAATAGCTTACAAGAGTCATTTTTCTTTTTTAAAGTTTTCGTATAGCTTTTGAATATAGAATTCTTTGTATTCTTATTGATGATGATTTCATGTCTCTGACTTTGCCCTTGACAAAGTATGACTGTAACTTAGCTGAAGTTTCTCACCTAATAATATTATATATATGTTACTATTTAGATCCTAAAAGAATGAAATTAATTTACCAAATATATCTTTAGTATTCTGATATTCTTTTCGTTAAACATTACATTGTGAAGTGTTACTGATGTTTTCTGAAGGTCTTCCAAAAAAAGAGCATATACTGACTTTTCAAATGTATACTTTATTTTTTCAACCTATAACCATCCTTTTTCTTGTCTCCTGCTGCCCCCTCCTCCCTGAAAATTTAATCCTTTTTAGTTGAACTAGTCCTGTCATGGGCTAATTCAGAGCCTAGATCAGAGTGCCTTATCCTAGGTCTTTGGGATGAGAATAAGAACCAGGGATGTGGAAGCCTGATGGAGTTGCAGGAAAAAACCATTATGTGTTCTAGTCATTGAGCGGCTAAGGCTGAGTTACAAAGGCAGGAGGAAATAGTTGCAGTTAGCCCAGGCCCCATCAGTATAACCGTCCTGCCCCTCCTACCCCTTGGAAGACAGAGATGAAGTAGTTAAAATTCTTACGCTCTCTTTATGCTCTTTACTCCCTAGTTCCACTGATTGCTAACCTTCTTGGCTTTCAGATTCTTGGTGCCATACTCCAGCTATTGATACCCGTCAGCTGTCTGGCTTTTTCTCCTGTTCAGCTCTGCTTGAAGTGTGCTCTCCCAGTTTCAGTGTCGCTTGACGCTTTTGGGCAAGAGAAGCCTTCTGTTGTCCATATTGGAGCCTAGTAGGCAAATATTTTCCAGTTTTTTTTTTTAGTTGATACAGAGACTGTCACCTCTGTATAAGTGTTAGAAAATCTAGAGGACTGTTTTGGGGCTTGCATGGGGTCCTTGTTCCCCGAGGAAGTAATACTTGTTGATACCTAAACGAGCAGTGGGCTTCTTAAGCTTTGGGTGTCCACAGTGATCTGAGGAAACAGAGGAGAAGTTTGTCACTAAATAGCTAACTTTTGTTATGTGTTTGCTGAATGCCGGGCACTAAGCTAAATGCTTTAAATGGATTATCTAAATTAATCCAGATAGCAGCTCCACGAGGAAAGGTTAGAGAGGTGAAGTAACCTCTCCAGAGTTAAGTGATGGAACTGGAACTAAAAAATCCAATCTGTAGATTTTTGAAATGTGTTTATTGCAAAGCATGTTACTAAATATATGAGCACATTTCCTCCCAGCTAGTCCTTAACTACACTGAAATGATGTGGAATGGATGCTGACATTTAAGGTGACAGTGCCCATCAAAAGGGATATGCAAACACAGGTGTGAGATTAGAGATTTACATTAATGTAGGAAATTAAAGCATTAACTGTAATTTTATGAGGATGTTTTATTTTAGCTGACAGTTCCTGGCAGAAATGGAAACACAATATATTAAATATGCCATAAGTAGTTTTCCCAATATAATATGTGTGCTACCTCTAAGGAAAACACTACATTTACACAGCTCCATTGTTGAAGGGCTTATTATCTCAACCCTGGCTTTTCTATACCCTATGTTGCTTTTCTCTGGTACTTTTTTTTTTTTTAATATTTTTTTAGTCACATTGTATGTTTTAGTTCATGTTCAACAATAGACTCATGTGATACTCAAATGTCAGTGGAAACTAAAATTCCAAAGTAGACTTTATGCTTGAGATAGGAATAATTTAACAGTATGATAAAAAGGAAATTACAGCCTTGATTTGGTTTTGTTTTTGGCTTAGGAGAAAGGAGGAACACCTTCTTTGGAGAGAGGTTGTTTCAGACTGGGCCTTTTAGGATAACTCCTTGGTTCATTTAGGGGTTCTGGACTTCAGGGACTACTTCCTATACTTTGGACATCTTTGTGGTGTATTGCTGATGGTTGTAACAATGACTGATGTGTTTTACAAGCATTTAATAGACAGGAAATGGGGATGCTGGAGTGTCTGCAATGCACTGGATAGTTCTGTACAACAATGAATTTTTCATGTCCTTTTTGATTTTTCTTTTTTCTTTTAAAAATTTATGTGGGGTAAAAAAATACCACAAACCTGTTTTAATGACCTGAATCTAGACCCAAACACTGTTTTATAAATATACATAAAATGTTTTTTCCCCCACGTTTTTTGTGTACCCTGATAGTTCCTGGAATGAAACTACTGTGTGAACTGATGGATAATTATACTTTGTTTTGTTCTATATGTTTCTGTAAGTTCACCTTTTTGGAAAAGCACTTCACTGATGGGGCATTTGAGGCACCAACACACACACTATACCAGTCTACATTGGTGGATATTTCATTCACAAAGTTTCTAGGAGTGGTACAGTATTTAACCACTTGATTATGACATTTTTAAAAAAAGATTTATTTGAGAGAGTGCGTTCATGGGAATGGCGGCAGGAGCACTGAGAGAGGAAGAGATAATTTCCAGCAGACTGTGCACTAAGCACATAAGTGGATGCAGGGCTCAGTCTCATGACCCTGAGATCATGACCTGAACCGAAACCAAGAGTTAGACGCTTAACTGACTGAGCCACCTAGGTGCCCCTTGATTATGACATTTAATACACTATATGTGATTCTTTATGTTTGTTAGTATTATTTTGTTTTAGATTGCTTTTCTGTTTCTTTTATATTTTAGTTATGGAATCACCCCTCCCCCCTTTTAAAAAAAGATTTTATTTATTTATTTATTTGTGAGAGAGAGAGAAGGAGAGAGCACGTGCAAACAGGAAGAGTGGCAGGCAGAGGCGGAGAGAGAAGCAGGCTCCCTGTGGAGCAAGGAGCCGGATCCGGGACTCGATCCCAGAATCCTGGGATTATGGCCTGAGCTGAAGGCAGCGGCTTAACTGACTGAGCCACCCAGGCATCCCGAACTACCCCTTTTTAAAAAACAGACTGTTTACTAACTCTTTACTAACACTAAAGTAACTGTCATCCCAGACTTACTATTTCCATTACTAAGGTTATATCTGGATGTCTTCCTATTATTTGTAAAAAATAATCTTCTTAAACCCTCTGTATTGTGTAGTTCCAGTATGCACAACAACTGTGAGTATAACACACGGAGACAGTCAAAAGTGGCATCAAAATAATACTTCTTTTTAGTCTGCTTTATAAACAGAGTTCAAAACTCTTCATTATTGTGGATGTAGAGTTTCCTAGTATCCTAGTGTAAGAGGGCAAGCAAACTTCTCAGATTGGGAGAGTTAAGACTGGCTGTCTGCTCATAGATCATTTGGTGGGCCTGGGGTAGGACATTCAGTTCTTTCTATTTCCTTTGGAGATATCATCATAAAACATATAGTGAAGGTGCTTTTTTTCCTGAGATTGTGCTGTTCATATAGTGAGGTTTCTGGTCTTTGGATCACTTATGTATAGAAATAATTCCTAGAAATTATGTATTTATAGTAACTTAAGATAGTAAGACTTGAGGAATATTAATCATAAGAAGAATTCTAATTTTTAAATTTATTTATTTATATTTTAATACATGGGGATGATGATGTATATAAACAATAGAGGAATTCCAAGCACCAAACTGTTGAGAGAACTTTGCCTTTGGACCTAGGGACCTATAAAATTTATTGCCTTGTCGGCTTATAGGTTCTGAAGATAAACCTAAGGGATAGAATGGGTGGATTAAGGTGATCTCTTTCTTTTGCATCTCTGTGGGGGCTTACCAACTGTTGGAACTCTGTTCTGACTGGTTGGTAATAGAGGGCCTTGGAACCTGCCTTTTTTCCCCCCCTAGAAACAGCAGCCTGCTCTTCCTTCATGTGGTATGGTACTCTTTCTTCTTTCCAGCTTGAACACTCATAGTTTTGTCATTCTATTTTTCCTAACCCCTACTCCTGTGAGATCTTCTAGATATCATATACTCTGTTCATTTGGCATTATTTTAGTGGCTTTATGAATTTCAAGGAAGTACATTCACATATTCCCCCACATTAACCTGGTTTTGGTTATACATTTTTATGAGAAAGAAGCTTGTAGTTAAATTATGGGGAAGGGGCGCTGGGTGGCTCAGTTGATAAAGTGTCTGCCTTCCGCTCAGGTCATGATCCCAGGGTCTGGGGATCGAACCCTGCATCGGGCTCTCTTCTCAGCGTGGAACCTGTTTCTCCCTCTCTCTCCACTTGCTGTTCCCTCTGCTCGTGCTCTCTCACTCTCTGTATCAAATAAATGAGTAAAATCTTAAAAAAAAAATTATGGGGAAGAGAGGGAGGGGAGGTTAGTGAGATAGGATAAGGGCAAGAGGTAATTGCTGACTTTTTGAGGAGGGGACTGACATGTTTTAATTTAGTATGGTAAAAGAGAAGCACAGTGGCTGAGTGAATAAGGAAGTCTAGAGTTGAGACCCAAGTTGAGATTTAAGATTGTCAGGTAATATTGGACACCACTTTGTGTATCTTCTGGTGGTCCTCCCTGCTAGCTGACAATGAGAATGAGTCTGTTAAAGCCTTGATGAGATTAATTAACACTAAGACCCTCAGAGTAAAAATAATTCCTCTCAATTGTGGTTGTTTCACATATCTACAGATGTGGTGAAATGGCATGGAACTGTACACATGCACTGTACCAGCATCATTTGTCCTGGTTTAGGTTTTGTACTCTAGCTATGTAACATATAACCATTGAGGGACCCTGACGGGTACAAGGAAACTCTCTGTACTGTTTTTTGCAACTTGTGAGTCCATAATTATTTTAAAATGAAAGCTAAAAAAAATTGAAAGTTAAAAGAAAAAAAGATTGACAAGTAATAGAATGTTGAGACTCACAGCAGAGTTCTGTTGAGTTATTGCCAATTTCTGTGTTAACACCAAGGAAGATTTGACCAAATGAAGGACTGAATGAGGGTCTGAATTACAGTCGTGGCTGTGACAGTGGAAAGAAGTGGGCTAATATGATAGACATGGACAGAGCCTGAAGGTTGGATGACATAATGGAGTGTGAAATGGATAGGACTCCAGGCTGTTTGGTAGATAAAGAATAGTGTCTTAGTAATGGTAGGGAATATAGAAATAGGAGTATGTTTTGTGGATAGGGTGATATATTTGGTTGTGAGCATACTGCTTATGAGTGCTGGTGGGCTGGTGGGGATAGGCTGTGGACAGTTCAACATACTAGGCTGCGTTCAAGAGATCATGGTTCAAAGTACATATTCAAAATATGTATGTAACAGTAGTATTTGAATCTGTGGAAAAGAAGATTGCTAAGGGAAAGTGTGTGGAAAAATTAATCTCATAATGGATTTTTTTATGACTCTGGGTAAGTTACTAACTTTTCAGTGCCTTATTTTCTTCATGAGTAAGGTAAGAGAAGTGAAGTAGAGAATATCATAGTATATTCCTCATAGAATTGTTGTGAAACTAAAAGAAATTATCTATCTAAATTGCACAGTGCTTGGCACATTGTGAACACTAATGGCTAGCCATTTTATTATTTAGTAAGCACTTTGGTTATGCATATGAAAACAGTGGACTCCACTCTGAAAGTTATATTGAATGTTTAAAATTATAAATTTTTTTTTAAAGATTTTATTTATTTATTTGACAGACAGAGATCACAAGTAGACAGAGAGGCAGGCAGAGAGAGAGAGAGAGAGAGAGAGAGAGGAAGCAGGCTCCCTGCTGAGCCAGAGAGCCCGATGCGGGACTCGATCCCAGGACCCTGAGATCATGACCTGAGCTGAATACAGAGGCTTTAACCCCCTGAGCCACCCAGGCGCCCTGAATGTTTAAAATTAAACAGTGATTTTTTTTTATTGGCAGTGACTTTTTTTATTTCTCGAAATAGAACTTTTTGGTGTTTGAAGGTCTGGTTAGTTATAATCTTGGAACTAGTCTTTGTGGTTAATTACTTTAAGGCATTTTTAATAGAAATGTGTTCCCTTTTTTTTTTTTTTTGCACCAAAGTGATGCAAACTTTGGTACAATACTTTTACCTTCACCTTTCTCCTGTTTCTTAGTTATATAATTCTTCACCTTTTGGGACTTGGAGATAAACTCTTGGTTGAATATGTAATATTTATGTTATTTGCTAAAAGTGGAGTAGATGAGGGATGATACTAAAACTGAATCTAGGGACAAGTTTCTTCCAATGAAGATGGGATACAAGGAACCCAGCTGTATTTATTTAGCTTCTGTTTCCTTTCTCTGTGACAGGTTATTATGCTCTAGAAGTGTCATTTGGGGGAGCCAAAGCACTGTACTTAAACTTACATCAGTCTGTTTAGAAGGGAAAAAAGTAGTGAAATGAATTGAAGTTCATGCTTTGCAGGTGTTTATGTGTCTCTTCCTTCTGCTTTAATAGTAAGTGGCTAGTGGGGTTTGTTAAATAGCAAATGAATAAGACTAAAGGTTGAGCATTTATGTTCCTAGAGTTTTAACTTTTTTACATTTTATTTTAGTTGCCCTATTGATACTTCAAGGGTTAAGAGAAGTAAGTATTTTTGGCTGGATATATATCATGTCACTTCAGAGCAAAATTAGACTGTGGATGCCTTCCCTGAGACCTGCTATGAAATACCAAAAGAACAGTCTTTGGAATGTAGGCTTGATTTTTCCAGTCAGTGAACCGACTAATATTTTCGGAGTGCCTGTAGATGCAAAACACTAAATTATATTAAAAATATTGCCACTCGAGTAAGTCCTTAAAGAAACAATTTTGGTACTGTTTGGTTGATTAGTGTACATCAGAGCTATTGTTTGGGCTCTCCAAATACAGGTTGTTCAGGGATGCAGTAGGACCTGCATACAAATAGATTGCAATTTGGATTTGGAAAGGATAGCTTCTTGTTTATTCTGTGTCAGTTTTCATTTGGTGTGTTGTATATTCTTTAAAATGAATTACAATTTATTTGAGTGACCCTTTTTTAATATAAGCTTGACATGATTATTTTTCTTTATATTTATCACTCCCTTTGACACACAGGCACACACCCACATGCACACACACACACACATACACACACACACAGACAGACAGACACACACACGAAGAGCTACAGTTTGGGTAGTATTCATAGCAGGAGAAAGATAATTTATTTGAAGTTTTTAGTAGGTTGTTATCTTTAGTCATGAGAAAAGTCTACTTTGAAATTTCACTGCCTCTTTTTGGTAAGAGGATTAATTCTAGAACAGAAGGGCTATTTCCAAGACCGTGTCTTCATCAGAAGCTGGGGTTTGATGTATGTTAGAAAAGATACACACTTCCTCCACTGTTTCTTAAGCTCTTGCTATTTATTACCTGACTTGTTTATCAAACCCTGGAAATTGGTACCGTTGATGGCTAATGGGATGTTTTGGTCAGTTGAGAGTGGAGATACTTGAAAAAAAAAAAAAAAAAGCATCACTCTGTGTGTCAGAGAATGTATTGCTTGTAGCTAAAATTAATGGCTTATCTTGGTTTTTTGTGATGGCATCTTTGCTACTATATTGTCCTGTGGTCTCTTTTTGTCTAACAAAGAAAATTGACAGGTTACTTACCTTTTTGTGAGTGCTTTTCTTGAGAACTGTATGATTGAATGAGTAGTGAAATTAACCTTGGCTTCTGCACTACTGAATGGCAGCAGAGAGATGCTTGCTTTTTCCTTCCTTCTTAAAAAATGCTGTTTGAATATAGTTTGGTAAGTTGACCTCTGAGGTAGTTGATGGAGAAAATTGAAATGAAATATTTTTCTTCTCTTCTGAGTATTGTGTTAATTTGCCCCAAATGACATAATTAGCTTAAATGTTGTGTGAAGTGTTAGGTTTTAGCCAACTAGGCTGAATTTAATTTGTATGTCTTTATTTTTACTGTATATGTGGTAAAATTTGATAATTAATAAAGATTTAAAGGAATATCTACTGATAAATTCACCCTGTTTCACCTTCTTAGACCTAAGAAGCATAATTTGGCTAAATTATGCAAAATGCTAATTAAAGGGTTTAATTTGCTAATCATCTCAGTTTGATTAGAGGCAGATGCTGATTATCTACACAAGTCTAAATGGACCTTTCAGAGATGGCTTTCATTATTTAAAATCAACTTGTCAAACTAATTAAGACATAAATTTAAGGAATAACAAATACCAATAGTTATCTGTTTACTTTCAGTGTAATGCAAGGCTGGATAATTCACAAATGCTGTGCATCAGAGACTTGGTGTATACAGTGTCATTAGGCATTTCAGTATTTTCTAAGTTTAAGAGTTGAACTTTGCCTTTTTTACTGAGCTCATTAGATTGTCTGGTCTTACCTTTGTTGGTCCTTTGGGTCTCTGATATTTTTCCTGGCCCTTTTTGCCTTCTAGGAAGGAAAAGGACAGTGCAAGGGAGCCAAGACAATGCCATGCATATACGTTTAAACCATGCATAGACATATTCAGGTGTATTGTAGATAGGTATACTAGGTTCCTCAGAGGTGACCAAAACTTCCTCTTACAAATCTGAGAGATGTGGCAGCAAACTGTTGGTAGGCATGGGTCGGTGTTAACTCCAGGAAGCGGTGGGGGGAGCATCTTAGTTCACTAACTGAGGAACAATTTGGATCCATGCACCCAGCCTTTTATTCTTGCTGGTTTGTCTTTTTCTCAGTGTGTGCAAAGATATAAAACCATTTACAGTTCATTCAAGTGTCTGTGGCAGACTTAGGGTTAAGAGTGGAGAAACCAAGGCAGACACTATTCCTAATTTGAGTCAGATACAAAAGGCCCAGTAACAGGAAATGTTTGGGGTTTTTCATTGCAGGCAGGGTATTAGGATAGAGGATCTGAGGTGCATACATACAATCCTGCTTTGACCTGTATATCCAGGTCAAAGTTTGGTAGGATGAGGTAGCATGATGTCTAAGTGGGGATAATCTATATGTCATACGGCCCTAGGGGTAGAATGCACTGGTTGGTGCCATACTACCTGGGGTTGAATACTGGTGCTCTCACTTAGTAGTGGTTTTTTTTTTTTTCTTTTCCATGCAATTTGGTTTTCTCTTCTGAAAAACAGAAAACATAATAATACTATCTCATAAGGTTAGATGGCTTCAATAACGCTAATACATGTTAAGTACTTAAAACACTGCCTAGCAGATAGTAAGTAAGCACATAATAAATTTTAACTATTATTATTTTTGTTTGTTACGTTCTGGCTTCTTTGTGAGATTTGCAAAAGATGGTGTACATAGAGAACATTGGGTTCTTACCCCTAATATCCCTTTCAGTCATTTGAAAATGATTGCTACATGCACCAAAATCCATAAAATACCTAGGAATAAGTCTGACCAAAGAGGTAAAAGATTGGTAATCTGAAAACTATAGAACACTTAGGAAAGAAATTGAGGAAGACACAAAGAAATGGGAAAGTGTTCCATGCTCATGGATTGGAGAAACAAATACTGGTAAAATGTCTGTACTACCCAAAGCAATCTTTACATCCAATGCAATCTTTATCAAAATACCACGAGCATTTTCTACAGAGCTAGAACAAACAATCCTAAAATTTGTTTGGAACCAGAAAAGATCCTGAATAGTCAAAGGAAGGTTGAAAAGGAAAACCAAAGCTGGAGGTACTGTAATTCCAAACTTCAAACTGTATTCCAGTGCTGTAATCATCAAGATAGTATGGTACTAGCACAAAAACAGACACAGAGCAATGGAACAGAATAGAGGACCCGGAAATGGACCCTCAATTGTATGGTCAACCAATTTTCGGCAAAACAGGAAAGAATATCCAATAGAAAAAAGACAGTTTCTTCCACAAATGGTGCTGGGGAAGTTGGAAGCCACATGCAGAAGAATAGAACTGGACCACTTTCTTAAACCATACACAAAAATAAATTCAAAATGGGTGAAAGACTTAAATGTGAGACAGGAATCCATCAAAATCCTAGAGGAGAACATAGGCATCCATGGCGACTTCTTCATAGAAACATCACCAAAGGCAAGGGAAGCAAGGGCAAAAATGAACTGTTGGGAATTAAGGAGGGCACTTGTGATGAGCACTGGGTGTTGTATGTAAGTGATGAATCACTAAATTCTACTCCTGAAACTAATATTTCACTATATGTTAATGTGAATTTAAATAAAATCTTGGAAGGAAAAAACTTATTGTTATACATACATGTATAATAAAAAATAGAAGAACCTCAGTTGTGGTTAGCTAATATAATTTAGCTAATAGGTAAGCTAATAGATATTTGGGTAAGCTAATAGATAAGCCAATAGAATTTGGAATACTGGTGGGATGCCTAGATGGCTCGTTGGGTAAGCGTCTGCGTTTGGCTCAGGTCATGATCCCAGGGTCCTGGGATCAAGTCCCACATTGCACTCCTTGTTCAGTGGGGAGCCTGTTTCTCCCTCTGCCTGCACTGCCTGTTCTGCCTGTAGCTCTCCGTGCTTCTACTCTTTCTCTGACAAATAAATAAATAAAATCTTTAGGGAAAAAAAATAGAATTTGGAATACTGGAGTTTTATTAAAATGAAAAAGTGCAGATTTTGGTCTGATTCTTTTTATGTAGTATGAGTGGTTTTAGGGGTGTGTAGAGATAGTTACTAGACTGACAACTGGACAGTCCCTGATCATACGTATTTTTTATATCTGGATTCAAAGGGTAGAAAAGAAGGTTCCTTTGAATTCACTTGTTTTCTAATTCCCAGAAGATTAAAACAATTTATTGTGTAATGGATAAAGGGTAATAGAATGCTGTGAGTTTTGTAACTACTTAGACCAATAGAATTTGATGGAAGTGACACTGTACCTGTTTCTGGGTGCAGACCTTAAGAAACTGGCAGCTTCTACTTCCTCTGTCTGACATACTTTCTTTGGGAGTCCTGAGATGTCATGTAAGATCTGACTAGACTTGCTGAAATGTACTTGCTAGAGAGGTCTGTTCTGAAGGCTGGCATACACTAGCAACTGTCATACTGGAGAGGCCGTGTCTCAGCACTCCTGGACATTCCCAGTGGAGCCTGGCCATTTAGCCATCTCTACCAAGGTCTCAGGCATGTGAGTGGGGCCATCTTGGACTCTTCAGTCTGTTCATCAGCTCAAGACCTCAAGGGATGTCATTTGCTGCCACATGGAACAGATGAATTGCTGGCTGTATGCTTTCTGAATTTCTGACCAACAAAATCGGAGAAAAGAAAATGGTTGTTGCTTTAAGCTGCTAAGTTTTAGGGGTAATTTATTATGCAGTGATACATAACTGGAAATGGTAGCTAAGCTGGAGCTTCTGACTTCTTAAATTTGAACAGAAGCCAAAACAGTGTACCCTAAATACTTTGAACAGCTATGCCATGATTTGGAAGGACTATGAAACATGGTAATATGGAAAATGAAATTCAGATAATTAGATAACTAGAGAAGGTAACTCTGAGGGAGCTCAGATTACTCAGAAGAGAGAGAAATGGAAACATTCTTGATAAATGCTTTCCACTTTTCAGAACTTTGGTGAAGCTGCTTCAATAGAGTTAGCTGAGAAGTTTATGGCTTTTTAACTTTGAAGAGAGGCTTGCTGCATTTCTGAAACTTGCCAGGAGTCTCAGAATCCTTTGAGGTCTTCTTTATTTTCAGAGATACTTTTTTATGTTTCAGGACCTGGGAAAGAGAGGTAAGAAGGTATAAGGTAGTTAATTTTTTTAAAAATTTATTTATTTGACAGATCACAAGTAGGCAGAGAGGCAGGCGGGGGGCGGGGGGGATGCAGGCTCCTTGCTGAGCAGAGAGCCCAATGTGGGGCTCGATCCCAGGACCCTGAGATCATGACCTGAGCCGAAGGCAGAGGCTTTAACCCACTGAGCCACCCAGGCGCCCTGGTAGTTAATGTTTTTATACAGTGTTACCTCTCACGAATTTGACAAAATTTACAGTAGTCCAAATTAATGACTTCAATTAGTAGCATAGATTGCGGAATCCTTTTTGCTTCCTATATTCAATTCAGCCAAGAGATGGTGAACTAAGAGATATGATTAGGGCCCTGTGTAGGTGCTATGGGGGATTTAAAGCACTTTCTTAATTAGAAAGGGTTATAAATAAGTGAGTAAAAGCAGTCATGAGTTACTATTGACACCGTACCATGCAGGCTTCTTGATTTTTGTTTTTTGTGTGCTGTTTTGAAACATTTGCAGATTTCTATTTTCTTTTTAATTTTCAGCATTTAATGGTTTATTCTGGCTCTCAGTATGTGGAGTTTGGATTATGGTAGTTAAGGGAGAAATTTTAATTCATATGGAGAATCTGTGGAAATGATTTCTTATTGAAAAACTGAAAATGGATTAAAAAACTTATTTCATAAGTCCAGGGAAGCAGGGCAGTTGAGCCCTAATAAAACCTTTTTGTGTTGGCAGACACATTACTGCTATTATAACCCTTTGCTTAAGGAATGGGCGAGTCAAGGATAAATGTAGTACATACACGGCCGTTTGAGGAGCCGTTTGAATTTGCTGCTTAGCTTTCTGGATTCCTTAAGCTGTATCACTTTTGGGTTGTAACGGTCTTACTGGAGGCAAGAAACAAAGTGAACAAGATGATTCTCATATACGTTTCCCAAGGCTGCTTTTATTTATTTCTATAAAATAGAAGTAATAATTTTGCCTTTTTTTCTTTTTTGGTAACTTAAAGTTAACAGTAGCAAGGAAGATATAGATAAGGAACCAAGCGGTATTTTAAGAGATCAATGTCAGGATCATTACAGAGAACAACATAATGGCTCTAGAATGGATGAATTCAGTGTTTTCTCTTTTTGCAATTTTGAGCACATGGAATGAAAATGGCTACATTTAGGTGGGGTAGGAGTTTAGCTTTGGAAGAAGCTGTTACACTACAATATGGATAAAATACATAATTACAATATTATAAGATTGAGGGCTGTTATGGTGAGGTTCACATGATTATCTGTTCTTCAAGGCAGAAATGAGCTCTTTTTTTCCTGTTTCTGCTGGAGAGGAATAGGAGGAGGGCTGTGACTTGATGATGTACAAAGGGGCCTCTGAGTAGTGCAGCTAACACTGCTACCCTTCACATCTGGTGTTCCCCTCAGAACTGGATGTCCCTGAATAACACCAGCCCTTCTAGGTGGTATCATGGCTTCTTCTGGTATTTGAATCCGTATTTTAAGTGCAGCTGAAACGCTTGACTGTTTTAGGAATGGAATTTGAGATAGAACTGTAAATTGAGAAAGGAGTATAGGCAAGGGAAGGGAGCTCTTGATGGACTTTGAAGTAAGACAAATGGCTAAGTAGGCTCTTTCTGCCTTAATGGAGGGGAAATGTATAAGATGTTGGGAACACTTACTAAATCCCTGTCATTGTCAGGAAGTGGCTTGGAGGGACTTGAATCTACCAGCCTCTTCCCTACTGAGGTACCCAGATTAACACATGGTTTATAGAAAGTGTGCTTGCTGTGCAGATGTATCTTTAAGCTCAGTCCCTAACTACCAGAATTCTGCTCCCAAGTACACATGACACAGAATATCTGGAGCTATTGGTGTGCTTCATAGTACTTTACACTTAATGTTTGATAATGCTTTATGTTTATCCAGCATTATGTTCTGCATTATGGAGGATTTGTAACGTTTTTTGTTTGAGAAAGTATAAAGAGACTTTTCATGAAACAGAGAACAAGGCAAAATAATCACATGCCAGAATGTTTGATATAGTCTCTAAGAGTTATGAAAAAATAAACAGGATATTGCTACAGACTGGATTAATTTAGAAAGGCATCATTGAGCTGACAGTATTTGAACTGAGTCTTAAAAGATAAGGCAGAAAGGAGGTAGCAGATCTATTCTGGTGGGTGGGGTATTGTGCCAACTATACCATCAAAAGTTTGAATAATTTTCTGAGGAACTGAAAATGTTGAACTGGGTCAACAGATAGGAAACCTTTGTTAAGGCCATAAAATTGCTTTCTAATATTTTCAGTTGCAAACCTGTGTATTTAAACATCTCCTGAAATAAATACCTCCTTTCTCTTTATCCAAGGCACAAATAATAGCTAGTATTCTCATTGTTTGAATTTCAAATAGTATGATGGAAATGTAAAATTAATGATAAGACTTGATTTCCTATGGCCTATAAGAGAAAATGGTAACAAATCACTTTCTTTTTCTGACTTTATTTTTTTCTGCTCATTTCATTCTCCATTTGCTTGGATAAACATAACTGCATTATTGGTCCATACTGACTTTTTTTTTAAAGTTTATTTATTTATTTAAATAGTCTCTACACCCAACATGGGGCTTGAACTCACAACCCCAAGATCAAGAGTCGAATGCTCTTCTGACTGAGGCAGCCACATACCCCGAGTCCATACTGACTCTTGAGAAAGCTTCAGACTTTCTTCCCCAGCTAAGTAAGCCATATTTTTGTAATCTGCTATTAGCTGCTTAATTTGGAAAGCTTCATTTGTCATCATATCTTTCATGAATTAGAGTTTGGCTTACTCTCTTCCATTTCATCTTTAAAATGCCCAAAGTGCTGCATAGTTTAAAAACTTAGAGCCAAGTTAAGTTGAGCAGTTTTCTACTGGGCTACATTGTAAAAATGGGAAAGGAAAATTACTTTCTTTTGTTTTTTTGGAAGACATTTGCCAGTTGGAGCCTCAACAAAGATTGAGTTTGGGAGGCCTTTAATTGTGCACCAAAAGGTTATTGCAGAAGATAACATAAGGGAGATGTCATAAAGAAGAAAATTTGAAGCTCAGTAATAGAAAGCTGTGTGAAGAAATAGGCATTCTGCCAATTAACTGGGTGCTTGAAATAAATAGTTTGGAATTAAAGAAACAGTTGCAAATTTCGAAGACTTGATTAACTTAGATCATAGGGAAACTGGGGAGTGGGGAAAAAACTTCACGTTGTGGTAGTTTGAAAGCTCAAAGTGTACTTACTGTTCATTGCAGTTTTGCTCCAAAATATTTAATTTTTATAAAGTTTGATAATGTAAAATCAGAAGAATTGTTAATCTGATTTTATGTTAAACCATGGAAATAAAATTCCAAATATTTTTGGGCAAAATGAAATATGATCATAGGAGTTCTGTCTTGAAATGTTGACTGTCTCAGCAGTCAGTAAATATTTCCAAAATTGGGCATAGAGTGATTATGAGTATGTGTAGGAAGGATATCCAACGAAGCAGATAAATGGTACCTGACCCTTGGGTCTTCTTATCTGTTGGGTAATCATGACACAATTATATAAATAATTAATAAAAATTTTTTGTGTGTATCAGGGAGACGTACAGAACATCATTAAATGTTCATCTTTCCATAAATGTCCAGCTCTTATGTTGCATTAGTTTGAGGTGAAGTACAGTTCTTTAAGGTTTTTATTTCTATACTTCTTTTACATTTTAAGCATTGTCACACAAACCAAAAAGCAAGAAAGGAGATTGCATTCTTTACTGAAAGGTATTTTTGCTGGATGTAGAATTTTAGGTTGTCAGGTTCTTTCTTTCAAGATTTTATTTTTAAGTAATCTTTACACCCAGTGTGGGGCTCCAGCTTATAACTCTGAGATAAAGAGTTGCTTGCTCTACTGACTTAACCAGACAGCCTTTTCTTTTTTCTTTAAAGATTTTAAGGTAGGTACTTTCTTTTCACATTTAAAAAAAAATATTTATTTATTTATTGGGCAGAGAAATCACAAGTAGACAGAGAGGCAGGCCGGGTCGGGGGAGGAAGCAGGCTCCCCGCTGAGCAGAGAGTCTGATTCAGGGCTCGATCCCAGGACCCTGGGATCATGACCTGAGCCGAAGGCAGAGGCTTTAACCCACTGAGCCACCCAGGCGCCCCTCACATATTTAATATATATAATTCTTCTGTTTTCTGGCTTCCATTTTTGCTGTTGAGAAGTCAGCTAATTGTCTAGCTGTAGCTCCTCTGAGTAGAAGATAGTCACCCTCCTGTCGTGATATCCCACACTGAGATACCATGGATCTGTTTGGGGGCTGGGATCTCTATGAGGACTGAAGGAGCAGAGGTTATGACAGAGACTATGATTCCAGGATAGACGGTTGACAGAAGACCATTTGGTAGTGGGGTACCGTATGGATGACAACTACAGAGGACGTGGGGACAGCTATGAAGATGGGTATGACAGATGAGATGATTGCTCATGGAGCTCCAGAGAGGATTACTCTAAGGATAACTACAGGCATAACGATAGAGGTCCTCCTCCACTTTCCCCTCCCTCTAAAAAAAGGCAAACTGAATCTAAAGTCTTGGAGTACTCCTAAGGAAGATGATTCCTATCTAGCACCAGTCTACCCGAGCAACCTCTGCCTTTGGAGGGGGAAACGCTGTCAACACAGCTGCTAAAGATTGAGAAGTAGAAGAGTGACTACAGGAGGAGTGGAAGAAAGTGAAGGGCCTTCTGGATGAGCCAGAACAGGAACAATGGCCTCGGGGTAGACACCCAAGCTGGCAAAGTGAAGAAATTCAGGAACAGAATAATCCTGGACAGGAAGTGAGCCATTACAGACTGGGACCTCAGCCACAGCTGGCAGAAATGCAGGGGAGAGAGAAGAAGTCTCTAGAAAATGAAACACTCAATAAGAAGAAGAGTGTCCCTCTCCAACTTCTAAGCCTCCCAAACCTCAACAGCCTCCTAAGCCACTCTACTGAAGGACAGTGCTTGGGTGTTTGGAAGGCCTAATCCTCCTGCTCTGTCTCAGAGCTCAGACACACAGCACCAATCCCCACAAGTGGTGGTGGGGGGAAGTGGTTCTGGCTCAACCATTTAAGGAAGGAACAGCAAGGAAAGATGAAAATAAAGTAGATGGGGTAAGTGTCCTAAAGGGCCAAAGTGGGAGCTCCAGCTGCTGTCCAGGAGGTGGAGGGAACAAAGACCACTGGAAGGCATCAGATAGGAAAGTTGGCAGAAAAGGATCAAAAAAGATCACCTGAGCCAAACAAAGAAACCTGAAGAAAATCCATCTTCCAAGTTCAGTTCTGCAGTCAAATGCTCTACCACTGAGCTATACCCCCTCAAGTTCAGTTCTGTAAGGAAGTATGCTGCTGTCTCCACTGGGGGTGAAGATGAGAACGAGGAAGATTATACCAAATAGACCTCTGCATCTTGTGCTTTCTCCAAGTCTCTTCACCCTGGAGTATTCAAGAGCAAATCAAACCTCTATCCAGACAAGACAATAAAACCCACCTTTCTTTGGAAAACAACAGCAATAACAACAACAACAACAACAACAAAACACCCTTGGGAAATGGAATGAAATTGTTTTGCATACTACTCAGCCTTTAAAATATTGAACTAACTGGAAAATTGCCAGTGTAGCCTGAGAGAAAGAGATGTATAGCTTTTCATGGAAGTTGTGCAATTTTATGACATGCAGTTGCAGGTGTGATTAGTGTGGGTGGGGGGGCTCCATTTAGTAAAATGGCATGACGGTGATGCAGTGTCTGGAATCTGGTTGGGCAGTAGGGCAGGCTTTAAGGAAGAGTGTAAGATTTCTACCTTTTAATTTTTTTTTTGTCCTATTGTGGCATATGTGAATTTTTAAACATCTGAATACATTTTCCATCCTTGGAAAGTACATTTTCCATCCTTGGAAAGGTAGGTTTAGTTTCTGAAGTCGTTTTTTTTTTTTTTTTTTGTTGTTGTTGTTTTTTTTTTTTAAATCTCCAGGAGGCTGCCTGCCCCTCCTTTTATTTAATTAGGAGTTCCTGGGAACAGCCTGGGGGATTCCTTAATTTTTACCCCTTAGGGGGTAGTGGGGAGTGCGTCTATTGAACAAGAGTGTTTGGTGACCAAAATAAGTGGGAGAATCGTGGTTTGAAAAGAAGCTGTGGGGAGGTGACATTATTTTGCATGAGTGGTAGGGGGAAATGGTATGACCAATGGTGAACACTGGAGCAGGAAGCCCTTAGGTGTCGTGGAAATTCCTGAGTCTATTTCAGAAGAAAGGGTTTTGTCCTTTGTTAAACAGTATCCCTTCTGAAAGTTCTGAAATTTTGAATTGTTGAGATCTTGAAGCTTTATTTAGACTCTTTTCCTGGTCTTATGTTCCTCATGCTTCTCCTTGCTATTACCTCCCCAAAAAGCAGTTTCTATTTAAATCACATACCTGATCTAGGCATTGTTTATCAGCCCCAGGGGGCAGAAGTAAATGAGAAATCACTGCTTTTCTCTAGGAGATCTTGGCCTTTTCGTATGTCTTTTGACTCTTACTCCTTTGGTCCATTCCTATTCTACTTCTTTGACCCCTTTTATACTTTTATATGTCAGAAAACTCTGGAATTAATGGTCTTAGGTAGTGAGAGAGGGTTGATAAATAGGGACAGGTAAATTGTGAGCTGTTCTTACAGCCATGTTTTGGGGCTTTTGTTTTTATTTTTACACGTTTCCTTCTCTCCACTGAAATCCCACACCAGTGTTTGGATTTATAATATGGCCTCCACCAATTTGTGGGTTGGGTGGTTGGTTTGTTTTAACGTCCCTTGAGAGAGAACAAATGATAATGGAGAGAACTGTTTAACAAGGTCCTTGTTTCTCTTGAAGCACATTAGCAAAACTTGTGTGTTTTTATGTGCACTTTTGTACTGTTAGCCTAGTAGACTGTATTCTTATGGGTGTCATTGGTACCTGCAGAGAAATGACACCTTAGTCTCTTGGTTACAAACCCTTCTCCCATCAGTCCTAGGTTAGACCCTGCTTGGGCCTGCAGACATGTTGGTTTATGAGTGCTGCAACAGTGGGCATACTGAGTGACTTACCCAGTAGACATAAAAGAGCATGTGAAGTAACTTTAAATAATTGGTTTGGATTGGCCAGTAGCCAGGAAGTGACTTTCAGAGAGATACCCAAGGCTGAAAGTTTAAAAAAAAAAAAAAAAAAAAAAACGCTTCTCTGTAGAGGATGAAAAGGTAGGGTTTGCCTTCTTCAGGTATACTCCTTCCAAATAGTTGTGTCCAAAAAAGCTGTTTTTTCCCACTCCCCTCTCCTGTCTCCACCCCCTCTCCTGTTAAAACAGAAATGGGGATTATTTCCTACTTCTTAATATATGTAAAATTTGTACAAAATATCTTATATGAAAATGATTTGTAAACTGTAGTCTTAACTACCTGGGAGTTGTCTTGAGATGTAAAATCCTGTTCTTTGAGTTGTGGGGTTTTTTGTTTGTTTTCTAAAAAAAAGAAAATCTGATCTTTAAAGTTAAAAAAACAAAAACAAAACCAAAAAAAACCCCAAAACCCCAAACACAAAAGGTAGCCATCTTGCTTGTGGTCTCCCTTTAAGATATTTTGATTCACTTCTGCTTGATTTAAATGTTCTGTTTGTTGAATAGTGGGATTCTTTTTATTTTCTCAAGTTTCACTAGGTTTCTTGAATCTGTGGATTGGTGCTCTTGTCCCAATTCTTCTTTGCCTGGGATTCTAATCAAATGTATTTAGATCATCTTAGTCATTCACATCTCATTCTAATATCTGCATTTTCTTTTTTATTTATCTTTTGAATTATAGATTATTTCTCTTGAACCATTTCCCATTTTATTTCTCAATTCCATTTTGTCAGTCCTGCTGCCATTAGGTTTTAAATTTTAGTTATTGTAATTCTAGAAGTTCTCTTTGGTTCCTTTAAAGATCTGCCATGTTAGGGGCACCTGGGTGGTGCAGTTGGTTAAGTGTCTGGTTCTTGGTTTTGGCTCAGGTCATGAACTCTGGGTCATGAGATTGAGCCCTATGCTGGGATTTCCACTGAGTAGGGAGTTTGTTTGAGATTCACTCTTTCTCTCCCTCTCCTCCTCTAATCCCTGTGTGCTTGCTCTTTCTCTGTCTCAAATAAATCTTTAAAGAAAAAATCTGTTAAATGTTTTTTTTTTTTTTTGCAGTCAGTTTAAAAGCTGTTTTCATAAATGTAGATTGCTTTTTAATCTGTGTCTGATAATTCTAAGATTTAAAATTTATGTGGTCTGTTCTTGCTGTTCTTTGTGCTTGTTTTTCACTCCTGCTATTTTGTTTCTTTGTGTGCCTGGTTATCTTCAACCGATTATTGCCCTCATAGAGTTTCTTTTAGGGGGTTCCCAGAATGAGTGTGCTCTCCTCTGAGAGAGACTCTGTTGGCTTCTGCCAGGCTTCTGGGGCTTTTACCTGTCAAGGACTTTAAAAAAAAAAAAGATTTTATTTATTTATTTATTTATTTATTTATCTGACACAGAGAGAGAGATCACAAGTAGGCAGAGAGGTAGATGGAGAAAGAGAGGGAAGCGGGCTGAGAGAGACTCTGTTGGCTTCTGCCAGGCTTCTGGGGCTTTTACCTATCAAGGACTTTTTTTAAAAAAGATTTTATTTATTTATTTATTTATTTATTTATCTATCTATCTGACACAGAGAGAGAGATCACAGTAGGCAGAGAGGTAGATGGAGAGAGAGAGGGAAGCGGGCTCCCAGCTGAGCAGAGAGCCGGATGTGGGGCTCGATCCCAGGACCCTGAGACCATGACCTGAGCTGCCAGAATGGATGATCTAAATAACTTAATTAGAAACTGCCTCATGGCTAGGTCTGGAACCCAAGAGCCTGCATCTACTGCTGTTATGTTGGAGATGCAGCAAGCTTTGTCCCCCTACCCCATCACCCTATTCTTTGCAGTCTCTGTCTAGAATACTGACTTGGATGGGTTCTAATTTTTTTAAAAGGTTAAGGGACGTGGGCATCTGGGTGGCTCAGTTGGTTAAGTGACTGCCTTTGGCTTGGGTCATGATCCCTGGGATCAAGCCCTGCATTGGGCTCCCTGCTCAGTGGGAGCCTACTTCTCTCTCGCGAGTTCTGTCTGCTTGTGCTCTCTCTCTCTGTCAAATAAATAAAATCTTAAAAAAAAAAAAAAGAAAGGTTGGGGTGCCTGGGTGGCTCAGTGGTTTAAGCCTCTGCCTTCAGCTCAGGTCATGATCTCAGGGTCCTAGGATCGAGCCCCACATTGGGCTCTCTGCTCAGCAGGGAGCCTGCTTCCCCCTCTCTCTCTGCCTGCCTCTCTGCCTACTTGTGATCTCTCTCTATCAAATAAATAAATAAATCTTAAAAAAAATCTTAAAAAAAAAAAAAGGTTAAGGGGCGCTTGGATGGCTCAGTTGGTTGGGCAGCTGCCTTTTGCTCAGGTCCTGATCCTGGGGTTATGGGATTGATCCCCATGTCAGCTCTCTGCTCAGTGAAGCCTGCTGGTTCATCTCCCTCTGCCTGCTGTTCCCCCTGCTTTTGTGCACTTGTGCTTTTTCTCTTTTTCTCTCTCTCTCTCTGTCAGATAGATAAACAAAACCTTAAAAGGTAGAATAGCTGCATAACTATTATTTATTTGATGAATTATTGTATGCTCTGATTATAAATTTTTAGTCTTCTAGAGTTCTATTATATTTTTCAGAGTATTTACCTTTTCTTCTTTTTCTTTGTTTTTTTCAGTTGAATATTGTCACCCTTCATAGTTTATATATTCCAGTTTGTAAACACTTTACCAGGTATTGTGATGAGAGCTAACAACAATAAGTATAACAATATACTTAATAATAAGTATAACAATTTTTTGTGTTTATGTTTGTATAGCAGAGGAGATAACACATATAAATCCTTATAGTACAGTACATAAGTAGTATAATACCACGTGTTCAAGCACAGAAGAGGAAGTAGCTGCTACTGAGAAAATCTGGGGAGACTTTGTAGAGATAATATGTTAGCTATATAGACATTTTCTAGTAGTAACAGAGGGTATGGAAGGGTATTTCAGATATGGGAAATAAAGTGTAAAGACATGGAGATAAAAGCCATGGTGTGCTATAGGGAGTGCATGTAGAGTAATGGAATTGGAGGATGAAATATTTTTGGGGACGAAAATTAAAACCAGGAAAAGTTAAAGGCAGAGGCGGGGTAGAGACTTTGTTGATCCAAGGAGCCTGTGTAGTGGTGATGTGGAGGAGGTGAGCAGGGAAGGTGAGGAGGTATGCTTGGGGGGGAGTATATGTGTGTTGCGGGGGGTGGGGGGTAGTTGTGAATTGGGCTCTGATCTTTTTTTTTAAGATTTTATTTATTTACTTGACAGACAGAGATTACAAGTAGGCAGAGAGGCAGGCAGAGAGAGAGAGGAGGAGGAAGCAGGCTCCCTGCTGAGTAAAGAGCCCTATGTGGGGCTTGATCCCAGGACCCTGAGATCATGACCTGAGCCAAAGGCAGAGGCTTTAACCCACTGAGCCATCCAGGTGCTCCTGGGCTCTGATCTTGAGAGTGAGCTGCCAAGATAAGAGTGTGAGTGGGCAGAATGTGCCAAAGACTGGGAGACGGGTGTTGAGGGATACAGATTTATCTGTCAGTCAGGGCAGTGGCATTTTACAATGTTGGCCAAGTTTGGGTTTGGAGAATGTCTGTCCCAGGTTTAACACTGAAAGATTGGGGCTTCGAGAAACCGCTAAGTCCTGGGAAAACTGGGATGATTGGTTACTATAGTGAGGTGTCAGAAGGGCTGGATGAATTTGGGGCAGTTCATGGTGGAGAGCAGTCATCTGTAGGGGGGAGGTACTTGGCCACAATAGAGGGAAAAGGGGGGAATGAGTTTATGTCCATTTACAATAGAGCTCTGTTGTCAGGAGGTGGCAGAGATAGGGGAGCATTTAGAAAGGGGTTGAGCATATGGGGGTTGGTTACTATCGGACAAAGTAGAAAATATTTTGGAATGTGTTCAGCAGAGGGACTATACAAATGAATGAGGTGGATAGATGGGGGTCAGAGCTTAATCAAATGAGAATAACTATAGGATCTCTGGTAGATCTCCAGAGGGGTCTATTTTTGGGGTACCCACTGAGAGTAAGGATGAGAAGACATAAGTGAAAATAAATGAACAAAAGATTCTTTGATAGTTTTGGTATAACTTGTTTCAGTTCTGACTCCAGGTGTCTACCAGACTTTTAGCCTCCTGATTGGAATAGAATAATGCATATGCTTTTTTCTAGTTGACTTATTCACTGTGCCTTATTTCTCTAAGGTTCCATATTTTTATACTTAGCTCATTGTCTTTTGTAGAGTATTTATATATTAGGTCTCAGCAATAGAGCAAAACAATTTTTTTTTTTAAAGATTTTATTTATTTATTTGACAGAGACACAGTGAGAGAGGGAACACAAGCAGGGGGATTGCGAGAGGGGGAAGCAGGCTTCCCGCTGAGCAGAGAGCCTGATGCAGGGCTTGATCCCACAACCCTGGGATCATGACCTGAGCTGAAGGCAGACGCTTAATGACTGAGTCACCCAGGCACCCCTAGAGCAGAGTTTTTAAATAAATTTTCTTAATATTGCTGTTTCAGTGTTCAGTATCAACAATTAAACAGTATTTTGTTTATTCATTGTTTTTTGTATTTTGCTATGTTATTGCCATTTTTCTAGGCCATATCAGCCTGGAAATGACTCAGCCTGTAAATTGGCCCCTGAATCCTATTTCCCAGTTCAGGACTGGGTGTTTGTGTGTGTGTGTGTATGTGTGTGTATCAGAGAGATCGAGATAGAAATTGACTGATTAATTGAGATTGGTTAATTGAAGGTGACTCTTTCTATCTTCTGTGCCCTTATGTGGCTTCCTAGGTTTCCTGCCTTTTAGGGGCATCAAGCTGTTCTCAATAAATCTTAATGCCGTAGTTGCTGCCTGGCTGGGGTGTCTGGTTGGTGCGATTGGTTCCAACTCTTAGTTTTGGCTCAGATCTGATCTCAGGTCGGTGAGATCAAGCCCCATATCAGGTTCTGCACTCAGCGTGGAGTCTGCTTGGATTCTCTTCCTCTCCCTCTGCCCTTCACCACTGTGGGCACATGCTCTTCGTCTCTCTCAAATAAATAAATCTTAAAAAAAAAAAGGTGCCTGGCTACCCTGTGTAGTGCTGTTCTGTAAGCTTCAGCCAAAGCCAATGCCCTAGCAGTGCCACTGGTGACTTGCAACTCAGTTTACCTATAGTTGTTTGAGCAGACAGTTTGAGATGGATTCTGAAGTTAGGTTCCAGGGATGGATCACCTTGTTGGCTCTCTTCCACTTTAGTGTGTGTGCTTTCTTTCATTCTGACCATGTCTAACTTATGTAAGCAGGGCTAGGCATCAGGCTTGGGGGACACTTAGGCCCTTACAGACTGTTCTCTCTTTCATTGCATGCCGGAAACCAGGCTCTTTCCTCTTGTGGGTGGCTGCTTCTTTCAGATTAGTTAGTAGAGTCAACTTTTCTAAGTTTTGCTATCGTTAGGTAATACAGTTAATTTATAAGGTAGCATCTTTTGTTTGTGTTATCTCTTGAGTTTGTGCCTGGCTCATAGAAGATGCTGAAAAAATATTTGTGTGATGTGTTGGAATGGGGTGGAATGTATCCTAGCAGATTGTAAGTTTCTGGTCCTATTGTGTCCAGCTCAGGAATTACTGCTGTTTTGATTTACTTAGGAGACTTTGAAGAATTCGTGTATACATCACCCAGGGGGGGCAGGAAGGGAGAAAGGTTTTCCTGTAGAAGAGAAGAAATGAGCACAAGTATAAGGAATTAATCTTTTCTCTCTAGTATAAATTTTAGTATATTAAAATGTGCCTATGCTATTTTTAAAAAAAGGCAGTAATAAAGTAACCAGAGGATTGATTTTTACATTGATCAGTTTGGCAGAATTACTGAGATATCAACATACTAATTAGAATCTCAGGGTATTAAATTATTGTTTGCTTTCTAACTGAATGTTTTGAATGATTATAAATGACAAAGAATTTTTTTTAAATATTTAATTTATTTATTTATTTGAGAGAGAGACAGAGAGACAGTGAGAGAGAGCATGAGCGAGGAGAAGGTCAGAGAGAGGAGCAGACTTCCCATGGAGCTGGGAGCCCGATGTGGGACTCGATCCCAGGAATCCAGGATCATGACCTGAGCTGAAGGCAGTCATCCAACCAACTGAGCCACCCAGGCGTCCCAATGACAAAGAATTTTTAAGTGACATAACATAGCATGCTATCAATTTGGTAAATTAATATAGCAACACAGTGATAATTATTTCCTTTTATTTACTGTTTTCTCTGTTTCCTAAAAACTTACTGATTATTAACAATTTATTTTTCATTTTTTCCCCCTATTATATGGCTCTCTTTTATACATTTAAATGCGGAAAGAATGTTTTAAGAATTGGATTGTAGGGGCGCCTGGTTGGCTCAGTTGGAAGAACATGCGACTTGATCTCAGGGTTGTAAGTTCAAGCCCACATTGGGTGTAGAGACTGCTAAAACATAATAAACAAAATACAAAAAAAAAAAAAAGGAATTGGATTATAAATAGAAAACATGTTTTAAGCTAACTTTTATTTTAGGTTTTTGGTTATTTTATTTTCTGTTCATTTATTACTACGTAACAACTACCCCCAAATCTAACGTAACAATTCTACAACCTAATAGCAAAACTTAAAATCAAAACCAAAATCTAAATCTAAAACAATAACCAGTTTATAATATTTCACAATTTTGAAGGATAGGGATTCATCCTGGGCACTCCACAGGGCAGTTTTTCTGCCCACATGATATCATTTGGGGTTATTTGGTTGGCAGCTAGTTTGGTTGTAGGGATGTCCAAGGCAGCTTTACTCACAGGCTCACTCAGTATTGAGGTGAGGACTTCTAGAAGGCTGGAGTCTGCTGGGATCTCTTCATGTGCTCCTGAAGGCAGGAGATTAGACTTCTTGGGTCACCCAGGACTTCAAGAGAGCAAGGCAGAAGCTATCAGTCCTCTCAAAGATCAGGCATGGGACTGTCATGGCATCACTCATGCCATATTGTTAGTCAAAGCAGTCATAGTCCAGCCCAGATCAAAGGGAGGACGAACAGATCTCAGTTCTTAATGCTTAGAGCTTAATGGGAATGTCAAAGAATTTGCAGCCATTTTTTTTTTTTAAAGATTTTATTTATTTATTTGACAGAGAGAAATCACAAGTAGATGGAGAGGCAGGCAGAGAGAGAGAGAGGAAGCAGGCTCCCTGCTGAGCAGAGAGCCCGATGCGGGACTCGATCCCAGGACCCTGAGATCATGACCTGAGCCGAAGGCAGCGGCTTAACCCACTGAGCCACCCAGGCGCCCCTGCAGCCATTTTTAAACCCCACAGTAAGATTAATTAATAGGTCACTTGAGAAACAAAGTGCCCTTTATAGATTTTAATACTTACTACCAATGTAGAACAATATTGATTAGAAATAGTGATAGCAATATTGGGCACCTGGGTGGCTCAGTTGGTTAAGCGTCTGCCTTTGGCTCTGGTCATGATCTCAGGTTCCTGGGATCAAGCCCCAAATCAGGCTCCCTGCTCAGTGGGGAGTCTGCTTCTCTCTCTCTTTCTGCTCTTCCCCCCAGCTTGTGCTCTCTGTCCCTTTCTCTCAAATTAAAAAAAAAAAAAAAAAGGAAAGAGTGATAGCAATATTAAAAATCAGGATGTTTGCCTTCGCTACTTGTTTTATGCACAGATTTTTTATTTCATTGTAAAAGAAATGATTCTTAATTGTTTCATTGTACACTGGATTTAAAAAGAAATTTTATTTATTTATTTGACAGATCACAAGTAGGGGGAGAGGCAGGCAGAAAGAGAGAAGGGGAAGCAGGCTCCCTGCTCCGGAGCCTGATGCGGGACTCAATCCAAGGACTCAGAGATCATGACCTGAGCCAAAGGCAGAGGCTTAACCCACTGAGCCACCCAGGTGCCCCTGTACACTGGATATATTAACCAATCTTTATTAATAATTGTATTAATATTGTTGGAATTGTTAACATGTCTTTTTACCTGCTTGTGCAGGTGTGTTTCATTTTTAATACTTTAAATCATTTATTTACATGTATTGATGTCATGCCCCTTTCCACAAAGGATTTGAGATGACTTGCAACAAGACACAGAGGACAAATATGTATTGAAGTAAAATATAAATAACAGTGGATAATGAGGATCAAGAAAAACAGTTAATAAATGGCATCACCATCTGCCTAGTGGCTAAAACCTAAACCTAGGAGTCTTTTTCTTTATCCTCTTCATCTATAATCTGTCCATCTATGTTACTACAAAATATATTCCAAATCTGTCCACTTGTTTTTTCTACCAGTGCTTCTCTGGTTTGGGCCATCATCATCTTTTCCCTTAGTTTCCCTTTCTTCCTCTCTGATCCCTTTTACCATTCCTTCTCTGTTCAGTACAAAAATGGTCTTAAAAAAATGACAGTGTAAATCAGATCTTGATTTTCCTGTGCTTAACAGTCTGTTTAATGACCAATTCTTAGTATAAAGTCTATCTCACCCTGGTCTGAGGGCTCTGTCTACCTCTCAGCACCTCTCACACCATCCTGCCTGTCACTGCTCTCCATTGGCCTTCTTTCTGTTATTGCAACCTGCCAGTCCTTTTCCTCCCTGGAAAAATGACCTATGAGGACCTTTGCACTAGCTCCTTCCTCTGGTTGAGATGCTCTTGCCACAGGTTTTGCATGGTTGACTTGTTTTCAGTCATGTTTCCATTTAAAATGCCATTTCTTCAGAGAGACTGATTGGCCATGCAACTCAAAGTATAAATCCGTCCATTCACAGCGTGTCTTTTGTTTTATTTTCATCATAGATAGCTGCCTGATAATTTCTTGTTTATTGTGTATTGTCTATTTCATTAAAATGTAAGCTTCATGAGAGCAGTTTTGTTCCGTTTTGCTTGTTTGTAGCTGGATCCCATCTTGGAAATGGTGTTTGGTGTACATGAGTTCTCAGTGTTTTTAGAAAGAATTCTACATAAAAAAACCAAAGGTTAGAACTGGTAGTGGTATTTCCAGGATGTGATAGATTTATTTTAGAAAAGATGATTCTTTTCTAAAAAAAGAATGCCTAACTGGCTCAGTTGACTGGTAGAGCATTGACTCTTGATCTCAGGTCTGTGAGTTTGAGCCCCATGTTGGTTATAGAGATTACTTACAAATGAAGGTTTAAAAAAACAAACAAACATTGTTTCTCTGGGACTTACTCTTTAGACTGGTAATGTACATCAGAATCACTGATGGGTCTTTAAGAAAAATACACACCTGGGCTTCATTTTGAGATTAGGAGGCACCAGGAATCTAATTTTGGAAAGCTCCACTGCAAATCTGATTTACATCCTTGTTTAAGGACCAGGGTCTGAGAGAGAGAAAGCTATGTGGATGCAGATAGAAAACTTCTGGCCAAATATTTATAAACATTTGAATATTGTTGATGTGAAGTTTATGGATAAAATCTCTGGGAAGCCTTATTTATATCTTTACTCTAGAGGGCATTGTAATAGACTAGTGATTCCAAAGTTGTGTGCTTAAGATGATCATTTGGGAGTGTGGGGAGGAAATAAATAATTCAACTCATACAGTTTTAATCTCATTCTTTTTACTTTTGGAGTGAGGGGTAAGGCATGTTATGAATACATAATATACAGTAATGTATGTAATTTATAAAAATACATGTAGAAGTATGTGCTCAATATTTTATTGATCAAAATGTGGGATCCAAAGGGCGTTAGAGATCACTCTGCCAGTCAGGTAGATTGTGCGGTGGTAATAACAAATGATCCCTAAATCTCCGTGACTACTAAAAAGGTTTGTTTCTTGTTCACGCTCTGTGTCTCCTGTGGTCCATCTTCAGCCTTGCTCTGTCATATTGATGCTGTGACTCAGATTGATCGAGCAGCTTTTATCTGAAATTTCACTAGTTGCTATGGCAGAGGGAGGAGAGAACTGGGGAAAGCACATGCTTACGAAGTTTTTGCTTGGGTGTGACACATGTCACTTAGATTTCACTGGCCGAAGCAAGTCACATGGCAATGCATGAGTCCAGCAGGTGGGGGATGTACAACTCTCTGTCAGAGAAGGAGCCTGCATAGGGTGAACAGCAATGCAGTATACACAGACAGCCTCTTGTTTACTGTGTGGAACATTTGCCTCACCAGAGCTCTATTTTAATCTCCTCTTAGGCGTGCCGGCAGAGCGAAATTGCTCTCCCACTTCCTGGTTTGGTGGAGAGTATCAAAAGGAGAAGGATGCACAAAGCCCGAGTCCTTAATTCTGTTAGTAAGGCAGCATGTAAAACAGTGTAATTATAACAGTATAATTATAAGATATAAAAATAAAGCTTTACACAAATTGTTAAAGCCCATTAATTTTTGCTTGACAAAAAGATCTATACCATTATACAATATGCCATTTGAAACATAGAGGTACTGACTGTTTGGTGACTGCGTATGCATAATAGGGATTGAGCTGTGGGGAACTGTGAATAGTGGTGGAAAGAGAAGAGCTTCAGAGATCAAATGTTCAGGACCTTTGCTAATTGAAAATTAATCAGAGTGAAGTTTGAGCATCTCTGGAATAGTAATTTAAGTTACTCAGGAAGTGTGATTCCATTTAGAACAGTTTGCTTATATACCTCTTTTCAGAAGATGTTGAGAATACTCAAGGTTATTTTAGATTTTTTTTTTTAAGATTTTATTTATTTGACCGAAAGAGAACAAGTAGGCAGAGCTGCAGGCAGAGAGAGAGGAAGAAGCAGGCCCCTGGCTAAGCAGATAGGGCGGTACGGGGTTCGATCCCAGGACTCTAGGATCATGACCAGAGTTGAAGGCAGTCGCTTAACCAACTGAGCCACCCAGGCACTCCAATTTAGGTATTTGAGATAATCAAGTCAGTAGCAGTTTATACTAATTAATAAAGTTTTGTAAAATCATCTTATATTTTCAGTGAGAATTTTCTTACTTTGGCCTTTTAAATTTTGGTTATAACTAAATTGATAAATGATAATTTACAATGTGTGTGACAAATGGATGAACTTTTTAATTCACCAGGAAAAAACAGTATTTACTGAAAGGCTGTAACACAAGCAACAACATGAATTTTAGATAAGAGTATTGTGTGATTTGGAATGCACTGGGCTACTTTTGGGTGAATGATTTAGGAACACATTGGATTCCTTAGAATTTTATTTGTTATTTCTAATCTAATCAAGACTAGGCAATTTTTTTTCTAGTTTTTGGGAGGGTACTTTTTTTAAAATTAAAAATTTAAGATTTTATTTATTTTAGAGCATGTGGGAGCGTGAGCATGGGGAGGAGCAGAGAGGAGGGAGAGAAAGGGGAAAGATTCTCAAGCAGATTCCATGCTGAGCTCAGGGCCCAATGTAGGGTTCAATCTCATGACCCTGAGATCATGACCTGAGCCGAAACCAAGAGTGAGACGCTTAATGGACTGTGCCACCCAGGCATCCCTGGGAAGTTCATTTCAGTGAAAGAACTAATTGCTATTTTTTTTTTTTAAGATTTTATTTCTCTATTTGACAGAGACAGAGATCACAAGTAGGCAGAGAGGCAGGCAGAGAGAGAGGGGGAAGCAGGCTCCCTGCTGAACAGAAAGCCCGATGTGGGGCTTGATCCCAGGACCCTGGAACCACGACCTGAGCCGAAGACAGAGGCTTTAACCCACTGAGCCCCCCAGGCGCCCCTAATTGCTTTTTTTTTAAGTAAGCCCTATACCCAGTGTGGGGCTTGAACTCATGACCCCAAGATCAAAAGTAGCATATTCTACCAGCTGAGCTAGCCAGGTAGCACCTGCCCTTTATTACATTCTTTAATATTCTAGTTTTACTCAAAAACTTTTGAATGAAAAAAGGTTAGTCTTGACTCTGTTTCTAAGGCAAGAGACTATTTAGACAAGTAAAGTCTTATAATTTATTATGTTGTATGACCAGTAAGGTGATGTGTGCTTCCACTGCTTCCCTCATATTTACAGGCAAGCAGTTAACTGCTTATAAATTACCTGTGGTATTGTTAATACAAATATTTGAGCTGAGTTTAGGGAAAGGGGAGATACTATATTATCCTGGAGAAGTATTAGCATTATATATTGATGTGGGATTTGTTTAGTTGGAACCCAAAAGAGTATTAGGAAAAGTGTCTGTATGTTCAAAGATGCATATTTTTTTCTTTGTTGCTGTAATAAGTGATTATAAAAGGGCCCTGGAGGATTAACATACCTGAACTTCAGTTTTGTCAGCCAATTCAGTCAAAACTATTTGGGTAAAGAAGAATATGCCATCAGTTATAATTACCTTCATTAATGGTGGGGAGAATAGGCATGTATACTAGGATTTTATTTAAATTCATGTAAATGTTCATTAGGCAAATTCAAAGTCCAATTTTCTATTTATCTTTTTATATTTCCAGTTGTAAATTCACTTAAAAAATAATGAAAACTTTCAAGAAGACATTAAGATTTCTTCTCCTTTCATGTCTCCCTGATGAGTTTCTTTATCAGTTGCTGTGTGAGAATTACAGTTTGACTCTAAAACTGGTCTAAACTATAGGTACATTTGCTCAGATTTTCTCTGTGGTATATATCTGGTCATGCATTTGAGTTTTGAAGGATTTCCCTTATGATGTGCAAAGGAAAAGGTAGATAGGCAATTAAATAGAGAGATAGATGAAGAAAACAAATGCTGAAGTGGAGTAATCTGGTGTTACCTCTTAGGAAAATATTTGCTATTGCTAAGCCTCAACTTAAAACACTGTAGAATGAGTGTTGATTATATATAATTTGTGCTGTGACACCCTTTAAAATTTTTACCTATAAGACTTATAGCATGACATCTAGTTATATGACATTTTTAGTTTCTGTGTTTTTATCCTGTTCATTACCAAAGAAGAATTGCAGTGAAAATTTTAATTGATAACTTCCTTTTGATGTTACATGTTTGTCTAACTCTCCTGCAGAGTATTATTTTGTTTATTTGGAGACTGCATGGTGTTGTGAACTTTAGTGTCAAATTTTTTTTTTAAAGATTTTTTTTATTTAGTTGACAGAGAGAGAGAGAGAGAGATCACAAGCAGGCAGAGAGGCAGGCAGAGAGAGGGGAGGAAGCAGGCTCCCCGCTGAGCAGAGAGCCCAATACGGGGCTCGATCCCAGGACTCTGAGATCGTGACCTGAGCCGAAGGCAGCGGCTTAACCCACTGAGCTACCCAGGTGCCCCCTTTAGTGTCAATTTTTATTTGGAAATCCAATTTCATTTTTACTTCTATTACTTTGCAGTAAAATTAAGATAATATCTACCTGGTAGGGTTGTTGGTATGATTAAATGAAATAGTATCAACTAGTGTAACTAGCAGATGGTAATGCTTGGGTCTAAACCTCCATTGGCTTTTTTTTTTTTGAATTTGATCTTATTTTTTTTTTCCCATTTATTTATTTTCAGAAAAACATTATTCATTATTTTTTCACCACACCCAGTGCTCCATGCAAGCCGTGCCCTCTATAATACCCACCACCTGGTACCCCACCCTCCCACACCCCCGCCACTTCAAACCCCTCAGATTGTTTTTCAGAGTCCATAGTCTCTCATGGTTCACCTCCCCTTCCAATTTACCCAAATTCCCTACTCCTCTTTAACGCCCCTTGTCCTCCATGCTATTTGTTATGCTCCACAAATAAGTGAAACCATATGATAATTGACTCTCTCTGCTTGATTTATTTCACTCAGCATAATCTCTTCCAGTCCCATCCATGTTGCTTCAGAAGTTGGGTATTCATCCTTTCTGATGGAGGCATAATACTCCATAGTGTATATGGACCACATCTTCCTTATCCATTGGCTTTTTAATAATCTGGTGGACACACCTAGACTGCCTTTCTCTCTGCTGTATTTCGACTTTCATATAACACCTATGAGCAAATACTTTAAGCTATTACATGGTGGTGGGATAGCTGTCCACCAGCCCGTCATTCTATTTCAGTAGTAGTGCCATCATTCTTTTCATAGTATGATTTGTGTAATTACTTAACTATTTTGTAGGCGTTCTCTGCCTGTGCTCTTTAGAAACCGACCACAGAAGGGCAGGAAGGGAGTGATGTTGGGTTGGATGGGTATGCTTTGGGACCAGCCTCACTTCAATCAGTGGTGTTGGTTTTTTTTTTTTTTCCCTCCTGATTTCTGCAACATAATACCCTTCTAGGTAAGATTTCCTTTCAAGGAGGCTTTCAAAGTATGCAGGATTTTTATCTTTCAGGGAAATAAACAGAAAGAGAAGCTTAACTAATGTTAGTAGTTAAGCAGCAATAGTCTTAGACTTAACAGATTTGGATAAATATAGAAATCATTAGGCATGCCTAAAGTGGTGATTCTGTAGTGCCACTTTAATACTTAAGCTAGCCAATAATTTCTTTTTTAAAAAATCATATATATATATATATGATTGGGATTTGTTTATATATATATATATATATATATATATATATATATATATTTTAAAGATTTTATTTATTTATTTGTCAGAGAGAGAGAGAGAGTGTGAGCACAGGCAGGGGGAGTGGCAGGCAGAGGGAGAGGGAAAAGCAGCCTCCCCACTGAGCAGGGAGACCAATACAGCACTCGATCCCAGAACCCGGGGACCATGACCTGAGCTGAAGGCAGATGCTTAACCAACTGAGCCAGCCAGCATCCCTCGCCAACAGTTTTTAAAATTTTGAAGTAAAAGAACAAAGTAAAAAGGATGTGCAAGAAGGCAGTGAACATGTCGAAATTGGAATAAAAAAACACCATTAGAATAACATTCATGAAATACACAAGGAATAAATTTAATAAAGTATGTGCAAGTGTAAGGAAGAAAATAAAAATGATCTCTAGTCCTCCCCCTTTTGTTTTAAAGGATTTTATTTATTTATTTATTTATTTGACAGAGAGAGAGAGAGAGAGAGAGATCGAGCGCGCGCGAATGCACACAAGTAGGCAGAGCGGCAGGCAGATGGAGAGGGAGAGCAGGCTCTCTGCTGAGCAGGGAGCCCGATGAGGGGCTTGATTCCAGGACTTGGCCGAAGGCAGATGCTTGACCGACTGAGCCACCCAGACATCCCGATCTGTAGTCCCTTTATCCAGAGTTACACAGTTTTACTTCGGTCTAAACTTTTCCACCACCCGTAAACGTATGCACACAAACACGGACATGGAATCTCTTAAAGGTTTATTTTAATTTGTCCTCACCTAGTTGTATTAATTTACTTTTGCCTAACAGTGTTCATGGATATCTTTCTTTAACAGTAATCATAAGTATTCATAATTTTAAGAATTTTACTATTATATTTCATTACAACACAGTTCACTTTTGTTTACTTTTTTAAAATGTTTTAGGGCGTGTGGGTGGCTCAGTGGGTTAATTGCCAGGTTATGGGATATGTTTACCTTCAACTTATGAAGTAATGCCAGATTTTCTGAAATGTTTATACAAATTGGTGTTCCTGTCAGTATGAGAGTCCCATTGCTTTACACAGTCATCTGTGTTGTCCAGCTTAATTTTAGTTCTGGTGAGTATGTAATAGTATCTTCATTGTGTTATTTTGCTCCCAAAATTATAATATGAATAATTCCAAACATACGGGAAAGTTGAAAGAATCTTACAGTGAATATCTGTATGTACTCACTATCTAGGTTCTATAGTTTACATTTTAGTGTACTTGTTTTGTCACTTACTTTCCATTACTGTATTTATACATTTCAGAGTAAGTCTCTTTCAAAATTGGTACAGTTCCCACCAGATAATATAGCCTGCATGTCCTTAACTAGAGTTTAATGCTTGTTTGTTTGTTTGAATATACCTCAAGCTTTTGTCTTCATATATAACAAAGAATGAAGCTTAGAACTGGATCACTTGGCCCTTTCTCTTATCTCCTCCCAGTTCAGAATGCTTGCATCACTTAATGGCATTCTTTTAGAACTGCTGTTGGGCTCAACACATTCAAGCCTCAGCACAGTCTTTGTAGTTAGCCTTTTTCTGGAAAATCTGCCCACTTTACCCACTCTGCTTCCTATCATAAAGCTGCTTTCCCTGGGCATAAAAAGAATCTTTGCCTTTCCTGTTCTATGTCACTTTGTGGAGTTGGGGCTTACCACAGTTCTTGCGGAAGGTACAGCAGGTTTTAGGAATGTTTACCATGTTTGCTAGAGTGCTACTGGCACAGAAAGAAAGCTAGAGTTGTGTTTGTTAACAGTTCTCTTTTTATTTAAGGTAAAGCTTACATACAATGAAAGGCACAACTCTTAAGTATATCATTCATGAATTCTGACAAATGCGTAAGTGTGTGCAACTAAAACTTGGCAAGATATAGAACATTACTATCAACCCTGAGAGTCTCCTCATGCTACAGAAAATCCCTGTTCCAAAAGGCAACCACTATTCAAATATTTATTTATTTATAAAAGATTTTATTTATTTATTTGACAGACAGATTACAAGCAGGCAGAGAGGCAGGCAGAGAGAGAGAGGAGGAAGCAGTCTCCCTGCTGAGCAGAGAGCCCGATGCGGGGCTTGATCCCAGGACCCTGAGATCATGACCTGAGCCGAAGGAAGGCAGAGGCTTAACCCACTGAGACACCCAGGCACCCCTATTTATTTATTTTTTAAAAATATTTATCTTATTATTAGAGAGAGAGAGGATGAGAGGAGAGAGGTCAGCTGGAGAAGCAGACTCCCTGCTGGGCAGGGAGCCTGATGTGGGATTTGATCCAGGGACTCCAGGATCATGACTTGAGCTGAAGACAGCAGCCTAACCAACTGAGCCACCCAGGTGCCCCTCAAATCTTTTATAAAAATCATTTTTAAAAAAAATTTTATTTATTTATGTGAGGGATTGAGAACAAGCAGGGGGAAAGGGCAGAGGGAGAGAGAGAGAGCGAGCCAGACTTTCCACTGAGCAGGAAGCCCAATGCAGGGCTTGATTCCAGGACTCCAAGACTAACTAACCATTATGACCCAAACTGAAGGCAGTTGGTCAACTGAGCCACCCAAGAGCCCCAGCTACCATCATATTTGTCTTTTATTTCTTTATACATATTAATATAGTTATTATCTATATATTTTGAGTTATTGTTATGAAGTGATGTTTTATTGTGAGCCTTGTTATAAAATACAAGATGCTTGATATTGTATTTGAAGATGAGTTTTCAGGAATCCTTTGAGGCATACTGGAATGTGCTTTTCTTCATAGAGGATTTGAGTTTGCTTATGCCAGCTGTCTGGGGGTATTAGATTCAGAGACCGCCTTAAAAGAAGTTCATGGCTTGGGATTTCACTGATGACATTTGAGCAGGAGGATTTCTTGTTAGATTCCACTCCATATATACGAACTCACTCAGAGCTTGAATATATATATATATATATATCTGTGCTTTAAAGAAGATGCTTTTATTTATTTACTAATTAAAAGATTTAATTTGAGAGAAAGAGAGAGAGATTGAGAGCAATCATGAGCAGGGAGAGGGGCAGAGGGAGAAGGAGTAGCAGGTTCTCTGTTGAGTAGGGACTTCGTTGCAGGGCTTGATCCCAGGACCCTGGAATCATAACCTGAGCTGTAGGCCCAGCCAGCCAGTTTCCTGAGTGGCTCCAACTGAGCCACCCAGTTTACCCTAAAGAAGATGCATTTAAAAATTTTCTCATTGTTGGGGCGCCTGGGTGGCTTAGGGGTTAAGCTTCTGCCTTCGGCTCAGGTCATGATATCAGGGTACTGGGATCGAGGCCCACATCAGGCTCTCTGCTCAGCAGGGAGCCTGCTTCCTCCCTCTCTCTCTTTGTCTGCCTCTCTGCCTGCTTGTGATCTCTGTCTGTCAAATAAATAAAATCTTTAAAAATCTTTTTTTCTAGTTGTTATTTCTTTGATTTTTTGTGAGAAGTTGATCTGAATAATATAGCTTGCTTTACTGAAACTTAAAGTTCTAGTGAAATTTACTTACCTACATACCTGTTCTTGGACATTGGGTTTTTTTTTCTCTTCTTATTGTAAATAACATTGTGATGAAAAGAAATTGTTCCCGTGTATGTATTTCTCCTGTTATTTACTTCAGATTGATGCTGGAAGTGAAATTGTTAGGGTCTGCTCGTTTGAATTCTTTTTTGATATGTATTGTCAAAGTGCCCTCCACATACTGTATTTTCTAAATCTTTGAACTTCTTGCATTTTAATAGGTATAAACTAATACTGCATTATTATTTTAATTTACTCTTCTCCCCATTCTTCACCCCCTTTTTTTTTAAAAGAGAGAATTCATGCTTGCGAGAGGGGAAGAGCAACAGGAGAGGGGGAGAGAGAGAAAATCTTAAGCAGGCTCCATCTCAGCTCAAAACCCAGTGGTGGGGCTCAGTCTCAGGACCCTGAGATCATGACCTGAGTCAGAATCAATGATGGGATGCTTAACTCACTGAGCCACCCAAGCACCCCATCTTCCCCTTTCTAAATAGGAATGTTTACCATGGTTATTCTGTCCCTATTGTAGCACTATTTATTGAGTGTGTGTGAGGAGGGTGTTGTGTGTGTGTGTCTAAGTGGAGAGGACATGAGCAGCTTTATCTTCTTATATAGGGACTACCAAGCATCACCCATGGATACCGAACTTTGAGATTAATGCCGTTACTGTATAGAACTTTTGATTGTCTCACTTTTGATAGGAGTGAATGTATTTTGTATCATAAGTTGAGTGAACTGTAAATTGGTGACCTGAAGAATGGATTGCTGTATTCATTGATACTGTTCACCAGTGAATTTGGGTTCTCTTCTTTCTGGACAAGTAATAAAATTACTTTCCTGCTCCTTTGAGGATAGCATGCAAAAAAAATGATACGCCTTTGTCAATGAGATGTAAGTGGAATTGACCTATATGACTCTTAAGAAGTATGGGCGCCTGGGTGGCTCAGTGGGTTAAGCCTCTGCCTTCGGCTCAGGTCATGATCCCAGAGTCCTGGGATCGAGCTCTGCATCAGGCTCTCTGCTCAGCAGGGAGACTGCTTCCTCCTCTCTTTCTGCCTGCCTCTCTGCCTACTTGTGATCTCTGTCTGTCAAATAAATAAATAAAATATTAAAAAAAAATTACCTGTTGTAATACTTTTCGGGTTTTTTTGTTTGTTTATCGTATGTTCTCAGAAAATGGTGGAGTAGAAATTTTAATGTATATTCAATTTAAATTTTCTTTTATGTTTTGGCTTTCTTAATGATAGTAATGAGTTATTATTCATATTAGGAATGATTTGAGGTACCAGAACTTTAAAATTTTATAAAAGTATTGAATCCTTACTAGAACAGGAAAGTATTTTATTGAAACTGAATGTAGAGTTTTAATTTCTTTTTTTTAAGAACTTTAATTTTTTAAATTGTATAAAATATATTTCCTTTTAGATAAGTGATGACGAGAAGAAGCTCCGAGAACCAGAGATTCTTGCTTCATCACCCAGTTTGAGTGGATCTAAGACAGACTGGGAGTCGGAGTCAGTTTATAAGGTATGTAAACTTTTAAAATACATTCTAAGTTTTATTAAATATATCCCATTGAGCTTTTTATACATAGTTAGTAAACCCAGTTGTATAGCCTCTGGTCACTACTCCCTCTTCTTCTCCCTCTCCTGTGCAGAATTCATCTTCACCCCCGCTGAGGGTGTGCCAACAGTCTGCTGGGCTGTCCCACAGAGTCTACACACCGTCTAACCTTATTTGGTTAGACTAGACCCTGGTTAGGCTAGACTCTGACCCCACCAAAGCAAGCCATTCTCTTAAAGGAATACTCGTCTCAGAATACGTAGGCTTCGACTCCCCATGCTGAGCTGCCCCTGCAGGGACACTTTCTTCACCCCCTGGGCTTCAACACCTTGTTCTGGATCACTGCTCTGCATGCTAGCCTTTTCATCACTCTTGGGCTCTGATGCCATGCTTGGACTATTTTCCCCACCTAGACTCTTTCTTATTCCATTTGGGTCCTGGCATTTTCTGCCCTTTTGCTCTCCCCTGACAAACCTTCTTTAACAACTGCTCAGGTTCTGGCATCTTGAAGTGGGCCATCTCTGCTGCCCTCTTTTCCTCAGCACAGATATCTACTCTGCTTGAACCCATTGAATAGCTTTTGGATTGAATAATTCCAGAAGGGGAAGGGGTGGAGCTGAAATTAATTTCAAAAATTTGAAAGCTGCAACACCACAATTTCCTTTGAAAAGCATGTACTGATTATTGTCAGTGAGTGCCAGTAATTTAAAATCCTGCTTCCTCATTAGCTCCCTATTTCGACTTCCCTGTTTCTACCATTTGGGCCATCATTCAGTCAGCTTTCCAAATGTAGAGTATGGGAATCAATATTTATTCTCCCCACACCAAGCATTTCCTATTGCTCTCTTTTCACATCATTTTTTTGCTTCTCCTTGAGCGTTTTTGTTTTCACTGTGACCACCTTAATAAGCTAGAATCATGGAATATTAGAGCTAAAGAACACCTAAGGGTCATTTATACCATCTCTCTCCCCTTCCTTGCTGAAATTTAGAAGCATTCATTAAATATATAGAAATCATAAGTCTGGTCAATCACTGAGTCTGGAATAGAACTCTTGCTTACAAATTATCCCCATCTCTTGCCTGGATCATTGAAATAAACCCTCTAACCGCCTCCTCCAGTATGTTCTGTGTGGTGCCGTGTCATACACATACCACCCTGCAGAACTGTTTGACTTTCCACATGTGTCTGTCTTATTTTCTCAATTAAGTGATGAACTTCTTTAGGACTGTGTTGTCATAGATATGTTTTTTTTTTAAAAAACATAATCTGTTTATTGGATGGTATTATTGGATATGTAGAAAAATCTTAGAGATATATATATATATTATATATATAAAAATATATATAAACATTTTATTTATTTATTTATTTATTTGAGAGAGAGAGAGTATGTGTGTGGGGTGCAGAGGGAGAGCATCTTCAAGCATACTCCCCCTAAGCATGGACCCCAACTCACCTTAGTCCCATGACCCATGAGATTATGATCTGAACTGAAACTAAGAGCTGGATGCTTAACCAAGTGAGCTCTTCAGGTGCCTCTTAGGCATATAGATTTATTTATTTTTTATTTTTCTTAAAGATTTTATTTGTTTATTTGACAGAGAAAGAGATCACAGGTAGGCAGAGAGGCAGGCAGAGGGAGAGGGGGAAGCAGGCTCCCCGCTGAGCAGGGAGCTGGACGAGGGGCTCAATCCCAAGATCCCTGAGACCATAACCTGAGCTGAAGGTAGAAGCTTAACCCACTGAGCCACCTAGGCACCCAGGCATATAGATTTAACTCTTCTCTAAAACTTGGGTGACTAGGTAATTTGGGGGTCATTTCTTTCACCTAATTTTTTACCACATTTAAGAAAAATTGCATTGGAGAGTAAGGATGATTTTTAGTTTACTCATACTGTGTTCTCATATCATAAAATTTTAGGGTAGTTCTCAGGATTTTAAAAAAATGCAAGTGGAATATTGTGTTTTAAATGGTATTTACTGGTAAATACTTCAGTAGCGGAACTGTGCAGTTTTTATTTTCATTTCTTGGTGTTGAGATTAATTTTTCTAATGTATTTTTCTAGTGAAATAATGGAAACAGATGAAGAAATTTAGAATTACTAGTAATTTTTGTCATCGAACATACTGTATATACATAATTGATACAGAGTAAAATTGTGGAATATGTCATATGAGGGGAATGCAACATTCTTGGTGGGCTTGACTTGAGTGTTTAAAATCCTAAAGATTATAATTTGTAAATTCATGAGTTAAGAATAAAAATAACGCATTCTAACTTGGCTTACTATTATTTTTCAAAGCATATACTCTGAAATGAGCACATTTTTGGACTGTCATTTCTTCCTAATGTTTGTCATTTAGTTTTAAGGATTATATATTGGTTTTTTGTTTGTTTATTTTTGATCTGCTGGGACAAATTAATTTCTTACAGGAGGAATTTTGTTTAGATTTAGTACTTAGGAAGATTTAGGGAGATTTCATGACACGTACTGACTTATTTTCCCTGTTTCACTATGAATTCAGATCCCTTTTGCTGATGCTCTGGATTTATTCCGAGGAAGAAAAGTCTATTTGGAAAGTGGCTTCGCTTATGTACCACTTAAAGATATTGTGGCAATCGTCCTGAATGAATTCAGAGCCAAACTGTCCAAGGCTTTGGCAGTAAGTGTTTCACTTTATTTCTGTATTTACCTTATTTCTGCATAGTCACATTTGCAATTATATACTTTTGGTAGTTTTGTTCTGTACTTCTTAAGAAATAATTTTTATAATGATACTTTAATTGCTTATGATATTGGTAATTCTAGAGCCACTAGGTTTTTTTGTTACTGCCCATGGTTAGTTTTCTTAGTTATCTTTCTCATAGTAATACTAATAGTGAGCTGATTAATTTTGTGAGAGGCTTCTGTGGGTTGTGTCTTAAAGGTTGTGCCTTTTTTCCTTGGAGATGGATTTCTTATGAGGCCCTTCACAATTGTTGTTGCCTATGGTATATATGGTCCTTAGATTTCTGTTCTGAATTGGTATTTTGTATCTGTAGAGGGCGATATAGAAGAAAACCTTTATAAAAATGCTGATACACTACTGCTTCAATAAACAACCTATTGCTAAGTGAAAATGATAGTAGCTGTTTGAATAAATAATATGATCAGGGATGCCTGGGTGGCTCAGTTGGTTAAGAGTCTGCCTTCAGCTCAGGTCATGATCCCAGCCTCCTGAGATTGAGTCCCACGTGGGGCTTCTTGCTCGGCGGGGAGCCTGCTGCTCTCCATGCTTATGTATTCTTTCTCTCTCTGCCTGCTGCTCTCCATGCCTATGTATTCTTTCTCTCTCTTTATGTCAAATAAATAAATAAAATCTTTAACAAAACAAAACACAACAAAACATGATGAGTGCTTTTTAGTGGATTTGTTCAAAGAGTTACACTTCAGTGATAACATCTTAAAAATACATGTTTTGGTAGGGGACTTGAATACCCTACTTAACATCAATGAGTTGACCATCCAGACAGAAAATCAATAAGGAAACAGTAGCTTTGTTTGACACACTGAACCAGATGGATCTAAGAGATATATTTAGAACATTCCATCCCCAAACAGCTGAATATGCATTCTTTTCAAGTGCATATGGGTTATTCTTCAGAATAGATCACATGGTGGGCCACAAAACAAGTTTCAACAAATTCCAAAAGATTGAAATCATATGCATCTTTGGCGACTACAACACTATGAAACTAGAAATCAAGTCACAAGAAAACTTTGGAAAGAACACAAATATATGGAGGTTAAATAACACACTGCTAAATGATGAATGGGCCAATCAAGAAAAGTCAAAGAGGAAATTAAAAGATACTTGGAAACAAATGAAAATACAATGACAAAATTTTGGAGATGCAGCAAAAGCGGTTCTAAGAGGGAGGATAATAGCAGTATAGGCCTACCTTAAAAAGCAAGGAAAATCACAAGTTAACAACCGAACCTTACACCTAAAGGAACTGGAAAAAGAACCAAAGCTTGGAGCCAGTATAAGGAAGGAAATAATAAAGATTAGAGTAGAAATAAATGAAATAGAGACTAAAGAAACAATAGAATAGATCAATGGAACCAAGAGTTGGTTCTCTGAAAAGATCAACAAAATTGTTAAACCTTTAGCCAGACTCATCAAAAAAAAAAAAAGGCCTCATATAAAAATCAGAAATGAAAGAGGAGAAATAACTGCTGATACCACAGAAATATAAAGGATTATAAAAGAATGTTATGGAAAATTATATGCCAGGCAATTGGACAACCAAGAAGAAATGAGTAAATTCCTAGAAATATTTAAGCTTCCAAAACTGAATCAGTAATAAAAAGAAAATTTGCGCAGACTGATTAGTAGCAATGAAATTGAATTGGTAATTAAAACCTTTCAACAAACAAAAGTCCAGGATTAGATGGCTTCAAGGCAAATTCTACCAAATATTTAAAGAAGAGTTAATACTCTTTTCAAACTATTCCAAAAAACAGGAGCAGAGAGAAAGCTTCCAGATTCATTCTGTAAGTCAGCATTACCCTAATACTAAAAGGTACTACAAAAAAGAACTATAGGCCAGTATCTGAACACAGTTGTAAAAATCTTCAACAAAATATTAACAAACTAAATTCAACAATTCATTAAAGTGGGATTCCTTCCAGGGATGCAAGGGTGGTGCAGTATTCACAAATTGATCAGTATGATAAATCTCATCAACAAGGAGGTAAAAGCCTTATGATCATTTCAGTAAATGTGGAAAAAGCATTTGACAAAATACAACATCCATTCATGATAAAACTCTGAACAAAATAGGTTTAGAGGGAATGTACCTCAACACAATAAAGGCCATATATGAAAGACCCACACACTAACATCATACTCCATGGTGAAAAACTGAGAGGTTTTTATTTTAAGATCAGGAATAAGACAAGGATGCCCACTCTCCTGCCTTTATTTAATGTATTACTGGAAATCCTAGCCACAGTAGTCCTATAGGAAAAAAGAGGCGGAAGAGATCCAAATTTGTAAGGAAGAAGTCACTTTTACTATCTGCATATGATATAATATATATAGAACATCTGAAAGACTCCACTAAAAACTACTAGAATTGACAAATGAATTCAGTAAGGTCACAGATTACACAATTAATAATAGGAATTTTGCGTTTCTTTTTTCTTTTTTTTTTTTTTAAGATTTTATTTATTTACTTCAGAGAGGTAGAGAGAACAAGCAGGAGTCGGGAGGAGGGATGGAGAAGCAGACTCCCCACTGACCAAGGAACCTGATGCAGGGCTCCATCCCAGGACACTGGGACCATGACCTGAGCTGAAGGCAGATGCTTAACAGACTGAGCCACCCAGGCACCCCAAAATCTTGCATTTTTATACACTAATAATGAAGTAGCAGGAAGAAATTAAGAAAACAGTTCTGTTTATAAGTATACAAAATGCTGATAGAGCTGAATTATACATATTTTGGTAACCCTAATCAGTAATCAAAATTATTTATACCAGAAAATATTACCCTTTTTAACTCCAAAGGAAAGGTTGGCCTGTACTTCTGACTGGAATCAGTATAGCTTAAAAGAGCCACATCACATAATCTTGAAGTTCTGAATCAAGTACCAAACGTGCAAATCTAATAGAATGCTTAGGAATAAACTTAAGCCAGGAAATGAAAGACCTGTACTCTGAAAACTGTAAAACAATGATGAAAGAAATTGAAGATGACACTAACAAAGGGAAAGATATTCCGTGTTCGTGGATTGGGCGAACCAATATTGTTAAAATGTCTATACCACCCAAAGCAGTCTACAGATTTAGTGCAATCCCTGTCAAAATACCAACAGCATTTTTCAGAGAACTAGAACAAATAACTCCAAAATTTTTATGGAACTACAAAAGAGCCCAAATAGCCAAAACTGGTGGTATCACAATCTCAAATTTCAAAATAGAGTGTAAAGCTGTAGTAATCAAAACAGTATGGTTCTGGCATAGAAATATAAAACAGATCAGTCGAACAGAATGAGTCCAGAAATGAATTCATGCTTTTGATGATCAATTAATTTACGACAAAGGAGGTAAGAATATACAATGGGAAAAAGTGTCTTCAACAATTGGTGTTGGGAAAACTGGGCAGCTACATGCAAAAGAATGAAACTGGGCCACTTTCTTAGACTATAATAACTCAAAATAGATTAAGAACCTAAATGTGAGATGTGAAGCCATAGAAATCCTGGAAGAAAACATAGACATTAGTCTTTTGGACATCAGGTATAGGACTGTTTTGCTAGATATGTTTCCTTTGTCAAGGGAAACAAAAGCAAAATTAAATTGTTGGGAATACATCAAAATGAAAAGTTTCTCCACAGCAAAGGAAACATCAACAAAACTTAAAGAGCCTACTGAATGAGAAACGGTATTTGCAAGTGATGTATCTCATAAGGAGTTAATGTCCAAAGGTATTAACTTACTACAACTCAACACCAAAAAAACAATCTGATAAAAAAATGGACAAAGGGTCTGAATAGACATTTTTCCAAAGAAGACATAGAGATAGCCAAAAGACACATGAAAAGATGCTCAACATCACTCATCATCAGGAAATGCAAATCAAAATGACAATGAGTTATCACCTCACATATGTCAGAATGGCAAGGATGTGGAGAAGAAGGAACCCCTGTGCCCTGTTATGGAAATTCAAGGTGGTGTAGTCATTGTGAAGAATGGTATGGAGGTTCCTCAAAAAATTAAAAATAGAACTATCATATGACCTAGCAATTCCACTACTGGCTATTTACACAAAGAATACTGAAGCGTTAATGCAAAAAGATATATGTACCCATATATTTATTGCAGTATTACTTATAATAGCCAAAATACGGAAGTAATCCAAGTGTCCATCAACAGATGAATGGATAAGAAGATGTATGCACACACACACATACACAAGAAAATTACCTATAAAGAATGAAATCTTGTCGTTTGCAATAACATAGATGGATCTAGAGGGTATAATGCTAAGTGAAATAAGTCAGAGAAAGCCATGATTTCACTCATGTGTAATTTAAGAAATACAGAAAAAAAGAGATGAAAAGACTTAAATACAGAGAACAAATTGATGGTTCGTAGAGGGGAGGCTGGCAGGGGATGGGTGAAATAGGTGAAGATTAAGAGTGCACTTGTCCAGATAAGTAATGTATAGAATTGTTGAGTTGTTACATTGCACACCTGAAACTAATATGTATGTTAACTATACTTGAATAAAAATACATTTTACAGTACCTTTGCCTTTTAAAATGAGTCTAGTTTTTTTAAATAACTTTGGGTACTCCAAGCAAAAGAGAACTTCAAAGTTGTGATGTGGCTCTTTTTAGGCTATACTAATACCAGCAGAAGCATAGGCCAACCTTTTCATTTGAGTTAAAAATTATAATATTTTCTCATTTAAATAATTTTTATTACTGACTGTCCAGGGTTACTTAAACATGTATAATTCAACTATTTCAGTATTTGGGAAGACTAAAATATTAACTAGTTTTATTAATAAGGCACTTTATGAAAGCACCAGTACAATAGGTATTTAGTATTAATATTTTTCCTCCTTCCCTAATTCTGTATTTTTTACTTAAAAAAATCATCAGTAAAGTCAATGTTTTTATGTTTTAAGTTTTTAAAAGATTTTATTTGAGAGGAAGAGAGCACACGTACACATACAAGCAGAGGGAGATGCAGGCTCCTCGCTGAGCAGGGAGTCCAATGCAGGACTCCATTCCAGGATCTGGGGTCATGACCTGAGTTGAAGGCAGATGCTTAACCGACTGAGTCACCCAAGCACCCCAAAGTTAATGTTTTTAAATAGTTTCTTTAGTAGTTTGTGACTTACCTTGGACCATATCTACTTACGGATGAAGATAGTGTCTTTCAATACAGCAAATCTCTGTGGTGGACACTGATGTTTGCCTACTAGTTGGCCATCCTCTTGTTTTATTATTACTGGTTCTATTCACCCATTTTCTCTGCTGACATTTTGGATAGCACTTCTTTGTGTGAATCAGCTGTATACTTTTTAGGACATTGGGCATCCCTCGCTCTCATTTACTAAATGCCCTCCCAGGTCCCACGAAAAACAAAAATGTCATGATGCATTTCAGAAAGCTTCTGGAGTATTGGTACCACTCCTGTGCTAATTTTGATCTTTTTCCTTCTCTTTTCCTAATTGTTAATCTGTGCACATAATACAATAATTGTGGCTGAAAAATGTGAGAAGTTGTTTGGGTGCCAGTAAAAATGAGCACATGCATATTTGCTCTTCAGTTTATCTTTCTAATAATCTATGTGCAAAGAAGGATATGTACAGTTCTTAGCAAACTTTATAAACTGGAGATTAAAGATAAACTTTTATAAGTTCCTAAGTTAGTAACACTTTAATTTTTTCATCAAATTTCATTTAAGTTTTGTACCCTATTGGGAAATTCTTTTCTCTTTTTTCCCTCCTGCTCATTCTTTCCTCCCTCCATAGTAACTTTAAAGGTGCGCCTGGGTGGCTCAGTGGGTTAAGCCTCTGCCTTTGGCTCAGGTCATGATCTCAGGGTCCTGGGATGGAGCCTTGCCATTGGGCTCTCTGCTCAGTGGGGAGCCTGCTTCTGCTTTTCTCTCTGCCTGTCTCTCTGCCTGTTTGTGATCTCTGTCAAATAAATAAATAAAAACTCTTAAAAAAAAAAAAAAAAAAAAGCGGCGCCTGGGTGGCTTAGTTGGTTAAGTGCCTGGCTCTTGATCTCAGCTTAGGTCTTCATCCCAAGGTTGTAAGTTCAAGTCATGAATTGGGCTCCATGCTACTTAAAACAAAAGCAAAGTAACTTTGTAATGTTTTACAATTTTGAAATACATACTTACAAAAAAGTTGCAAGTAAACAATAGCATTTTGCCATAGGCTTCTGAAAATAAGTTCCCAACCTGATGTCTCATTGCCCCCAGTACTATAGGTTGTAATTTTTATATTGTTCCAATTTTAGTATATGTGCTGCCGAAGTGAGCATTTATAAACAAAGATATTTTCCTGTATAACGACAGTTCAACTTTGAGAATAAGCAAATTAGCATCAATACATGAGTACCATCTAATCCTTAGTTCTCATTCAAGTTTCACAGTTGAATTATGTCCTTAATTTCAGAAGGATTCAATTTTGTATCAGATGTGTTATGTTTTTTTAGTCTCCTTCAGTCTGGAGCAGGTTCTTCGTTTCTGTTGGACTTTCATGACTTTTTTTACTTCTGAAGAAAATACCAAACTATGATGAAGTTATGCTCATTATGTTTTTTTTCTCAACAAAAATGTAAGTTCTATGAGAGTAGGGGCTCTTGTCTTAATTAAAATTTGTTATTTGTTATTTAACGTCTAGCAAGTGCCCAGAAAGTTTTACTGAGCTCTGATAGATTATAATAGCCTCCACTTGTGTATAGTTTATTATTTGCTGCCTCACTGGACCTTTACCACAGTCCTCTGAGGTAGACAGGTACTACCGTCTGCATTATACCGTGAGGAAAATGTAGCTCCAAGAGGCTAAGTAATTGGTCCAGGGTTCTGTTGGCTAGTAATTGCTGGAGCTCTAAATTTCAGGTTTTCTAATTTTAATTTTTAGAATCTTTTGATGAGAACTGGATTTTTTAAAAAAATATTTTATTTATTTATTTGACAGACAGATCACAAGTAGGCAGAGAAGCAGGCAGAGAGAGAGGAGGAAGCAGGGTCCCTGCTGAGCAGAGAGCCCGATGTGGGGCTTGATCCCAAGACCCTGGGACCATGACCGCAGCTGAAAGCAGAGGCTTTAACCCACCAAGCCACCCAGGCGCCACCGAGAACTGGATCTTTGTAAGGAGTTAGATTATTGAGGATTTAGATTTTTAAAAACTGAGGAAATACTAAAAATTATATTAGGATCCAGTTACAGAACAGGCAAAAAAGTTGAATTAGGAGTTGCAATAAATCGATAACCAGTTAGGGAAAAGAATGAGGGAAAGATGTATTTATTTGCCTCACATAACAATTTTAGAAGCTTTGGCCAGTTGTTTCAGTTAATGGTCTATTTATTTATTTATTTAAAAGATTTTATTTATTTATTTGTCAGAGAGAGGGCATAAGCAGGGGTAGCAGCAGGCAGAGCAGGCAGAGGGAGAAGCAGGCTCCCCACTGAGCAGGGGGCCTAATGTGGGACTTGATCCCAGGACCCTGGGATCACGACCTGAACCGAAGGCAGAATGATTAATGGACTAAGCCACCCAGGCATCCCAATAGTTTATTTTTTTAAATAACTTTTTGTTCACCCACATATTGTTTTGGGTACTAGAGACACAGTACTTAAGATAGATGAGTTTTTTTGTTTTTTTTTTTTAATCTTAAATTGTACTGGAGGTAGACAGTTACCAAAGAAATAAATAATAACACTATTGTATCTAACATGAGGGAGCCAGCTGAGCAAATACAGAGGAAAGTGTTTCAGGCAGAAGAGAATCTTGGCATTTTTGCAGAACGTAAAAGGCCCGTGTGGCTGGAGTGTAGTGAGGCAGCAGAGGGTTGTACAAGATGGGCCTGCGATGACTCAGTACAGGACTTTGGATAAACCAGGGTTGAGAGTTTGATTTAACTCGGTAGAAAACCACTGGATGGTTTTGAATGTGGGAGTGATATGATCTGATTTATGTTTTAAATAGATTACTGTGGCTGCTGCTTGTAAAGCACTTTGAGGGGCAAGTAAGAATGGAAACATGGAAAGTAGTTGGGAAGTTTATTGCTGTCTAGATGGTGGCTTGAAATGGGTGATTGCATGAGGCTGCGATGACAGACTGGGTGTGAGAGGAAAGAGGAAATAGATAATCATAATGATAGCTGGAACTGGATTTAATATTTGCCAGGTGCATTTCTAAATGCTTTATATGAATTAGCATATTTAATCTTCATGGTAACTGTATCAGGTGGGTGCTGTCATTATTTAGAGGCTTATGACATCTCTGCACAGGTAGAGAGGAGCAGAGGCAATATTTGAATCCATGTTATCGGGACTTGGAGTCTGTATTCTGGACCACTGTGTTACACTGCCTAGACTTTTGGCCTAAATAACTGATTAGGGGGTGATGCCTTTTACCAAGATGGGGAGGCCTGTGAGAGAAGTACGTAGAATAAAACCAAGAGTTCTGTTTTGACTAGGTCAAGTGGGAGGTGCTTTATTAGTCATCCAATTGGAGATGGCAGCTATGAAGTTGGATTTAGAAGTTAGATTTCTGGGGAGGAGAAGGTGAGGCCATGAGATTACCATGAGATCACATAGGAGAGAGTGGCTCTTTGGTGGAGAACCAAGGAGGACGCACAACTGAGCATGAGTTTCCATACAACCTTTACTCTGTGTCATGAAGCAGTAGAATATGCTTTGTTTGTATTCTTAAATTGTAACAGCTTCTTAAATTGTAGCTGAATTTCCTTAAAGTAAATTATCTTTTTTCTGGCATAGTGTGACTAATTTCACTTTCTCTTTGTGAGATTCGTCATTAGAAGGTGCTGGTACAAATTAAAAATATAGAATTTCAGAAAGTATTATTTACACACTTCTAATTTAGATATAGAAAGAAGGACTTTGGTAAGTTCCCAAAGAAATAATGGCAGGCAAATAAGAAGCCCTTTCTCAAAGTCACAGTGAAAGGAAAGATTTTCTTTTTTTGAAAAGGGTTTCCTTTTCACATTTTTAGAATACTAGTTAAGTTTGTGGCTCACCATGTTTTGCTGCTTTGGAAAAATGTTCTTTATAAGCACTTGATCAAGTAATTTTTATTTCTATAGAGCTTACAATCCTCTTAAATCTTTTATCCTCTTTTAAAGAGCTGTATTCAGTTTAGTTTGTTAAATTGTGGTTAAATATAATTAATTTTCTTGAATGGTTACTTAATTTGTAATCACATTAATTTTCTTGAATGGTTACTTAATTTATAATTACACAAGAATTTTTGTTTTATGTCTAACTAGTTGATTTTCTTGGGTTTTAGATTGATTACTGTGTCTTTTCTAATATTTCTTCCTGATTATATAATGTCATTTTAAGGCGGTTACAGTGCATCAATCAGTGCTGCAGCTAATGCTTCACCTGCACCTTTATTTAGTATCCAACACCGGCCCATTTATTCTCTCATGGTACTGATCTGTAGGAAACAAAACGTTGCAGTTGAAAGCCATGAAACTAATGGAAAGAATCATTTTGTGGGAAGAAGTAAACATCCTCCTTCTATTTTGAGACACACTAGTTGATTGAGGATGCTAACCTGAACTTGATCGTTACTTGGTTTGTGAGATAGTAGTTTATTCAACCTTATATAATGTCCAGCTTACAATTGTGTCCATTCAACAAGCATTTCTTTAACATATTAGGTTTACTATATAGTGCCTAGGTTAGGATGGGAGATGGGACATTTATGAGACGGGACTTTGACCCTCAAGATCCCTTTTATCTAGTAGGGAGAGCTAAAATGTACAGTAAAGACTCAGTGACTAGGTTGAAATGGGCATTGTCCTGAGAGTTGTGTCACCTCAACTGAGGGAATTTTGAGAATGGAGTTGACCTTGGCTTTAAGTGATTTGCTAGATGGAGAGATGAACAGTTTGCAGAGAGTAGTAGAGCTAAATGATTGGGGTGCTGGAATGCCTAGGCTGTGTTTAGAGACTGGTTAGTGGTATCTTTGCTTGGATTTAATGTCTATGAAGAATAGTAGAAGATCAATTTGTAACAGTGGATATCACCAGGCTTATGAGTTTGAGTTTTAGTCATATGGTAGTGGTTTCCAGACTTTTTGATTGTGCTCCCTTACTTAAAATATCACACATCTTCAGTGTACAGATGTAGATATTAGAAAGTAGTTTTAAAAAAGAAGAAAAAAGGGAATAGATAGTTAATTTCTTTCTCTATCTCAGTAGGTCATCTTGCATATATCTATTTTGGAAACCATTTTTAAAAAATTTAATTTTTTTTTTCAGTGTTCCAAGATTCATTGTCTATGCATCACACCCAGTGCTCCATGCAGTACGTGCCCTCTGTAATACCTGCCACAGCGCTCACCCATCCCTCCACCCTCCTCCCCTCCAAAACCCTCAGTTTGTTTCTCAGAGTCCACAGTCTCTCATGGTTCATCTCCCCCTCTGATTTCCCCCAATTCACTTTTCCTTTCCTTCTTCTAATGTCCTCCATGTTATTCCTTATGCTCCACAAGTAAGCAAAACCTTATGATAATTGATTTTTTCTGCTTGACTTATTTCACTGAGCATAATCTCCTCCAGTCCTATCCATGCTGATACAAAAGTTGGGTATTCATCCCTTCTGATGGCTGAGTAATATTCCATTGTATATATGAACCATATCTTCTTTATCCATTTGTCTGTTGAAGAGCATCTTGGCTTTTATTTTGGAAACCATTTTGAATAAAACTGCTTGTGTTACCACTGGATATGTGTTTTAGTAATAGGGATGTGAGACAGAGCTATTTGGGATAGAAAGTGATTTTGGTATTGGGTGTGTTCAATTTTTTGGATTAATAGGACATTCTGGTAAATCTGGGTTAAAATTTAGAAAAATTCTTGGCGATTAAGACACAGATTTGGGAGTTACCCACATGGTTGTAAAATTTGAACCTGAACTAGTGGATATAATTTCTAAGGATTGAAGAATAAAAAGAGAAGAGGACCAAATACTGAACTATTTTGGGGTTGGGTAGGGGATCAGTGAGGTGCAATGAGCTAGATACCACAAAAGAAGAAGTCAGTTTTGCCATCTTTTTCCATATGTATTTTACTTTAGAAAATGAAGCTTTTGGCACCATTCACAGAATAGGATTCGGTAACAGTTATTTTCTTGTTTTAGTGAGATATTCTAGGTTTTTGATAGAAAGGTTTATTCATTGGGCACCTGGGTGGCTCAGTGGGTTAAACCTCTGCCTTCGGCTTGGGTCATAATCTCAGGGTCCTGGGGTTGAGCCTTGCATTGGTCTCTCTGCTCAGCGGGGAGCCTGCTTCCCCCTTTCTCTCTGCCGCCTCTCTGCCTACTTGTGATCTCTCGCTCTCCCTCGGTCAAATAAATAAATAAAATCTAAAAAAAAAAAAGAAAGGTTTATTCACTGAGAAAAATCAGTAATGTACATGAAAGTGCTTAAAAGTTTCAAAGTGCTAGTAATTTTTTAAGGTGTTCTTTTGAAGGGGTTCGTTTTTGTGAAGAAGAATATTTTAAGGAGTTTCAATTTTACCATTTTTTTCCCTATAATGCTTAGTATACCTTTGCATTTTGTGTTTATGGAAATTATTGGTGGCAAGAATTTTAACGAATCACTTATTTCAAGTTTTCTTGGCTTTTTGGTTGCCAGCAAGTGTTAGTGGTACATATACATAGAATTTTTAGAGCAGGCAAGGGTTTTAGAGTTGTGTGGTAATCATTTGTGTGTTTTCTTGCCCTTATTTTTGGCAGCTAGAATGTAAACTCTAGGTTTATAGATATCAATGGACATGCTTGCTTGTCCTGTTCATGTGACAGTGCTTTAGTGCTATGCTTTCTTATTATGAGAGGCTCTCTGTAAGTACCAGTAATGCCTCTTCATTTTGCCCATGAAAGCATAGCACCAGAAAGCTGAACGGTTTACCAGAATTCACTCAGCAGACCATTAACCGACTTAGCCACCCTAGGCACTCCGACATGTTTTAAATGTAGAGTTTACCAGGGTAAAGATCGAGCCATATTCATCTTCTCCATGGTGGGGCTTGTGCTATATCCTGCTTAATTATCCGATACCTAGCACAGTACCTTGTGCAGAGTATGTGCTCAGGACCTTAGGAAGTACCTTGTGAGAACTGCGTGTTTGCATTTTCTCCAGATTTGTTGAGAAAACCAAAGTAAAACGAAGTTACACTTGAGTGTACTGTCTATAAAAGAGTAAAATCTTGATAATGGGTAAAGTGCAACTGTTTATGACCTCAGAATACTTTCGAAGAACTAATGCAGTTGTCTATAGTAGTTTAAACTGTTACTCTTTTGACATTTTTCCTCTGGAATATGTAAGATGGGAATTTTATACTTTGTTTAGAAACTCTGATGATGCAACATAATCCAGGCTTAAACTCTAGCTACCTTGAGAATAGCAGCTTCCTTCTTCATGATTGGGCTAACTCTCTATAGAATAATTCTTAGGTTATGGTTTTTGTGGTCACCTTGTATCCTCTGTGCATCCTACCCACCCCCAGAAACAGAAAGATCCCTCTTTATAAACACTTCTGTTCCTCAGATCATTTATCATATTTAAGATTTATAGTTAACCATTTTAAAGGAGTAGCCAAAATTGTCTTGAAAAACTTAGTACTTTGTATGTCATTTATGGTTTATTTACTAATTTTTTTTCACTGAGCTGCATTGCTTTTATTGATACCTGAGAGCACCAAAATACAGATTTTTGTCTGTTACTTGTGATGAGAAAAATATCAGCAGATTCTGTTGCTAGGAAACAGCTGAATACTGAAATAGTTTTTTTGGGGGGGTGCTTGTAAATTCAAATCTTTGACAGTTCTGCTCTCTTAGAGCAAAAATTTATTCAGTCACTACAAAGAAAGATGCATCACCTGTTAGTTTTCTAATTTTTTATTATAAAGTATTTTTATTTTTTATTTAAATTTTTATTTTAATTCCAGTTAATGTACAATGTTGTATTAGTTTAGTTTTCCAATTTAAAAATTTTGCACAGGGAAGCTAGGATTATGAAAAATATTTGAGAAATATCTAATATCTAATATCTAAAAATATTAGATGTTGAGAGTGTAATTTGTAACCACAACTGGACATTGAAAAATAATGATTAGACATTTTTGCATTTTAGTGTTTTTTTTTTTTTTTAAGATTTTATTTATTTATTTGACAGACAAAGATCCCAAGTAGGTAGAGGGGCAGGCAGAGGGAAAGGGAGAAGCAGGCTCCACACTGAACAGGGAGCCCGATGCAAGACTCAGTCCCAGGACCCCGGGACCATGACCCGAGCATGAGGCAGCCACTTAACACTGAGCCACCCAGGCGCCCCTTGAATTTTAGTTTTTTTAAGGGTTTCTGATTCATCATTAATGAAAGAAAGAATGAGAATGGGAGGAGGATAGATATAAGCACACACACACACACACACACACACACACAGGACACAGAGGATTTAAACCAAAGAGAAATATATTAAGCCAACTTCGGGGCGCCTGGGTGGCTTAGTTGGTTAAGCATTTGCATTTGGCACACGTCATGATCCCAGGGTCCTGGGATTGAGCCCCGGAGGCAGAGTTGGAGTCCGAGTCCTGTAATCCGAGTTGTCTGAGTCGTCCGAATTGGAGTTGGGGAGTCAGAGTTGGCCTTTCTGCTAAGTGGGGAGCTTGCTTCTCCCTCTCCCTCTGCCTGCCGCTCCTCCCTCTGCTTGCATTCTCTCTCTGTCAAATAAATAAATAAATCTTAAAAAAAAAAAAAAAAAAGTTAAACCAGCTTTGTTTCATGGAAATAGGTTGGCCACATCCTATATTAAATTGTCCAGGTCTACTCTTTTACCTGTAACACTTAATATATGTGCCAGAGAAAAGAAATACTAAAAAGAAGTATTTGTTTATAATCAGGTTTGCTTTCTTTTATAACCAGCTGTCATTTAATTTTGTCATGGGTATATAATGTTGAGAAAAAGATTTATTCATATTCAATTTAGTAAGTTTTCTTGAATATTCACTTTTGACCAGGCAAACACTGTTGACAGGTGTGACTGAGCTTTCAGGGTGTTCAGAACATGTGAGAGGGAGCAGCAGTGGGAGGGAGATGGAAATGGTTATCCTACACTGTGGTCAGTAAAAGCTTAAGTACAGAGTAGCACAGAAAAGAGAGTGATGAATTCAGTGTGGAGATCCCAGAGAGGGCTTCAAAGAAGACAGCAGCTTTGATCTGGGTTTGCAGAGCTCTTTCTTAGCTATGAACAGTTCCCTGATCTTTTCTTTTTTGGGGAGTAGGGGTAGGGGATGGTGAATAAGATCACTGTTATTTGTCTTCATCTTTGAATTCCCTCTTTGTTTCTTCCTTGTCTGTACCTGCGGCTGATAACAAGCCCTGACATTTCTCCTCCTGCTCACTCCATTCAGGGAGGGGAGTACTGTTTGTATACCAGTTTCTGATTCTGTGCCTTCAAATTTCACTGCTTGTCTGTTTAATTGCACACATATATTTGAGGAACTTGTCAGAGAGTACAGAATCTATCTTCTGGTTTACATGCATTGTGAATCTTGTGCCTCAGAAATAAAAATCTTATTAGGGCTTTACATCTTTATCAAAGTGACACAGAACCTTCTGAACTCAAGTAGGCAGGGTATATACTAACATTGGGGTGGTGTGGCAAATATTATCTAGAATATTTAGGGGAGTAATGCATAAGTTCAAAACAAAAATGAAAAGAGCAAATGAAAATTATCCTAGACTTGTTTATATTAGAAATAATCAAGGAAAGATGGAATTGAGGGTAACTGAATGCACAGTTTGGTTTCCCCTAAATTTTTAAGGAGACTTTAAGAGTAGGAGTAAATGTTTTATGAGCCCTCTTGCTATTAAAAAAATGCCTTTTTTTAAAAAAAATCATGTTATGCTTTTAGGGTACATTTCAAAACATGGTATTAGCTTGGAAACCTATCATAGAGTTAGGAAACTTTAGGAATATGGAAATTCCGTGTTGAAGCTCTTATTTAAAGAAATTATTGCTGTTCTTTGTGAAACTACGATTTTGACCATATACAAGATTATATTTGTTGAGTTGCAAAACAGTTAGGTGAACAATGTCAGTGAGCTTACTAAATTGAGGTATGAATGAGGTAATGATCTAGAAAATAGAGAACTGAAACTGAAGAAGATAGAGAAGATGGATTTCTTTCTCATAAATTTGAAAACAAGAAGAGCAAGCAGGATTGCTAATCAGAATGTTATCTTCTTTAACTGTTCCATAAAAAAATGCACAGTTATCACATTGACCATTAAAGCCTAAAATAATGGAAAGAAGATGAAATAATATTCAGTCTTTAGGAAGAAACAAACTAATACAGCTTTGGATTTTGACAGGGCAGCTGTAATCCCAAAGAAAGAGAATAAAAATTTGCATTTATAGTCTTTTCTTCCAAGTAGCTTAAAGCTTTGTAAGTACATTTTCATTAATCCTTCAGACTACTTTTGAGTTTTGTTTGAAATATTAAGAAGGAAATCATCTCTACTTCTTGAGGATGGCTAAAAAAATTGTGTACTGTAAGTCATAGAAATTACTTCTTTACCTTGATAGCTTCAATGTTTTATGTGTTTCTATTCTCATTTCTTCTTCTTCTTTTTTTTTTTAAGATTTTATTTATTTATTTGACAGACAGAGATCACAAGTAGGCAGAGAGGCAGGCAGAGAGAGGAGGAAACAGGCTCCCTGCTGAGCAGAGAGCCCGCTTCGGGGCTCGATCCCAGGACCCTGGGATCATGACCTGAGCCAAAGGCAGAGGCTATAAGCCACTGTGCCTTCCAGGTGCCCCTTTACCCTCATTTCTTAACACGGACTAAGGAACGTATTCCTCAGCAAGTGTTTATCAATTGCACCCCGTAGTTAAGCTTATGTACATGTGCACGTGCATGGATGTGTACACACACACATACCCATGCTTCGAAACTATATTTTCCCCTTCAGTTTCATGTGGTGCTGAATCATTCTTATGTCAAGGGCTTCTGAACTTGACGTATTTTAGCTGGAGAACTGGCCTGCTGGGCTATGGTGATTGTGGTAGTGGTGATGGAGACGAGTTTCTAATTTTTTTTAAAGCACTTACTGTACACCAGACACCATTGCATTTGTTATATGCATTGCCGATTTAATCCTGTTAGTAATATTGTGAGGTGGTTCTTAGCATGGTTTTTGCAGATGCGGAAACTGAAGCTTAGGAATGTTGACTAACTTAACCAAGATCCCAGTGCTAGTTAGCTGCTAAGCTAGAATTTCAGGCCTGTCTTCGTGAATCCATGGTTTCTCTCCTCATGATCTTTAAGAGTATCTTTCTCTTTGTGGGAGATGGCCTGAGTAGGATTCTTTTTTTGTTTTCTTTTTGGATGAGTCTTGATGAGCATAAATTTGTCAGTCAGCGCCTTATTACAGAATAATGGTAGAATTGGGAATTTACCAGTTAGAAATATCTTAAGCTAGTTAAATATCTGAAACTACTAACATCAGAGTTATTTTTCTCACTCACCTTGAAATAGGTGTTTGTGCACTATACTGCAGTGGCTTAACAATTTCACGGTGTTCCTTAAGTCCTCTTAAATCTACTTTTCCTCACAATTATTGTCTCTCAGTTGCAAGGATAGGTGGCTTTGGTTTTCTTGTCTTTGTTAGGAAGATCAGCTCCTTCTCTTCTTCATCAGAGGAGCAAGAGGAGCAGATGTATTTTCAGAATCATTATCCCTTATTATTCTTCCTTAGCAAATTCTGTTTATTTCTCCTTGGCCAGAACTATGTCTCATGGCCTTCTTTTGTTGGGAGGGCAAATATTTTTTTTTTCCTTCAGCCACTTTTGATAGAGACCGGCAAAGAAAATAGGAATTGAATTAGCCAGCCTTACATGTTTGCCTCAGGGTTGATCAGCTTTGCTGAATTTTGGTGAGATGTAACTAAATAATATTTCATGATGGCAAAGTGATCACCACTATAAGTCTAGTCACTGTACATGGTTACAGTTATTATTATTATTTTTTTTTCTGTTTTTTTTTCTGTTAGGGTGAGAACTTTAAGCTCTACTCCCTTAGGGAAGAGGATGTTGTAAATGTACCTGGTAGGATGAGCTTTGTTCCATAGTGGATGGTACTACTAGGAGCTGATCGTATTGCTGATGACCAGCTGGGACACACCTTTATGTTTGGGTAAATGGGCTTGTGATCTTTAAGTTGTGAAGAAAGAAAGGGCTTTGGTAGAAAAGGAACTTGGAACTTCTTTTTAAGAGAAACTGAATTGAGAGAAACTAAAATCAAGAATGTGTTGAATCCTTATATGCCTTGTGTGTATCAGGGGCTCAGTAATAAACTGCTTGCCAGTCTTTTTTCCTGTTTTTAGTGGGTGTTTTTGAAATGAGCATGTAGGACTTACTTTTACTGTTTGAATCACTAAATCCAGATTTATTAGTCTCTTGAGTGATGGAGTAAGGGTAAGTCACACTATCTGGTTACTCTTGGGAATGTATTGGCACTGATTGTGTTCTCACGTCCCAAGTCACCAAGTATGGGTGTAGAAGGTAGCAAAGGTAGGTAGAAAAACACCCTCTTTGCTTACCATTGTAAAGGAAAAGTCTGCAGAGAGTGGAGGATGTCACAGCAAATGCAAGGTTATTGTTTTCATTCACTCTATTGTGTTTGGGTTCCTGGCAGGTGACAAGGTAGTCCTTATCTGTATGTTACCACTCACAAAAATAAATTCCTTTCTTTATGATTCTTTTGTATTAGATTGTTGTGTTGAATGAGGTACCTTAATTCACTGTTGTTTTAGAATAGGTAGAATAGGTTGTTTTAGAATAGGTCTTTTGTGTGTGTGTTTGTGTGTGTGTACGTGCGCGTGCACGCATGAGAGAGAGAGAGAGAATATGATTTATGTTTTTTATACCAGCTTAATCTTTTTTTGGTTTCCTTTTTTAGTCATATGTTTAGTTGTATGTTTTTTTTCCTTTTTCTTGTATCTTCTTTTTTTACTTTCTCTTATAGTGATGAAACAAGGCAAGGTGTGAAGAAGTGGGTAAGTGAGGTCAGGAAGAACTTATTAGTAAATAACACTTAGTTTTTAGTTGAGTAAAATGAAGTGTCTGTTTTAATATAATTTAATGAAAATGATGTGAGAAATATAGGAAATATAGGAAAACTTGTTCACTGTGTTTAAGGAATTACTGTAGGGCTTTGTATCCTCTCACATTTTATTTTGGGATTTTATTGCATTAATTTGTTTACATATCCATCCTGTATCAGACTTTTCCATAATTACTTTATGTCTTTATTGTTTCCTAGTATAGTATTTAGTGTGTAGGTGGTACTTGAAGAATATTTGGTGGCCTGAACATTGTGTTTTCCTCAACTATTTCTTAAATATGCCCTGAAAGGATATTAATAATACAATATAATATATATTAACATATCAAGAAAGTAAATGTATCATTGAGTATATAATTATATGAAAATTAATCTTAATAAGTATATCATTAATATTACTTAAAAGAAATATTAGGGGCACCTGGCTGATGTGGTCAATAGAACATATGACTCTTGATCCTGGGGTTGTGAGTTTGAACCCCACACTGGGTGTAGGGATTACTTAAAAATAACATCTAAAAAAAATCAATATAATAAGACCTCCTCTGGTTGGGGTGCAGGGGTGGAGAGTTACCAAGTTACCAGTATTGCTTTATAATTTTAGGTGTGGCACAGTAAAGTACACTCTTCAGTTAAGGTGGTGAGCAAGATGTGATTTTGCAGACAAAATTGCATAATAAATACTATGAAAACAAGAATATGGGGTAAATTGAGAAATAGGAGATTTTATTGCACCTTTGTAAAGGTATAAAGAAAGAAGTAAAGTCATAGTTTATAAGCCACAATATATTTTAAATTGTTGACGATGTAATTCATCTTCATAATGGGGAAATTGTACTTGGTTCTGATTTGCATGGGAGGTGAATGTCCAGTGAGAAAAGCTCCCATGTACTGATTTTGCAGTTGTAGAAACCCACGTAGGTTCTTTTTCTGTTTCCAGTGGTGAACTACGGTTGTATTTCTTATTACTTGATCACAACTTTTCTTTTTTATTGTGTTTTTGTGGCCAAATATAATTTATGTTGCCTCCAGTTCAAGTTGTAATTCCTTCATGTACCATTGCTAAAAGTACATAATGCATGAGTGATTTTTTTTAAAAAAAAACCTATGAGTGGTGCTTGTTATTGGGCTAGCCAATAATTTGAAATTTATTTTGCCTCCAGTAAGTTCTCAACATCTGAGAATACCATATATTTAGACTCATCATTTTATTTAGGAAAAAAATCAGTATTAAATACAAGATTTTAAGTATCGTTTAAAAATACGATTGTGGCACTTTTAAGGTTTCATATTATAGTGCCAGATGATTCAGCTACATTCTTGGTTGGTTGTTTATTATGTTACTGGAATACTTGAGCACATTTTAGACTTACTTCGTAATTCAGTGTTGGACATTAATGTATGGTTCAGTGTATAAACACATACATTTACATACACTTGCCGATTTTATTTTTTAAACTTTTTCAGTCATGACTCTGCTAGTTTGTCACAATATTATGTTAAGAAAGATTAACAACTTCTGCGAAAATGGAACTAGGCAATAATAGGTAGTTTAATTAATTAAAAGAGTTATTTATTTGAGAGAGAGAGCTAGCGCACACAGGGAGAGGGAGAAGCAGACTTGAGCAGGGAGCCTGATGTGTGGCTTATTCCCAGGACCCAGGGATCAAGACCTGAGCCAAAGGCAGACGCTTAACCAGCTGAGCTATCCAGGCGCCCCAACAGGTAGTTTAGTTTAAAGTAGCTTAGATTGGGGGGGGACAAGATGGCGGGGTACTAGGAAGAGGCGTCTTTTCAGCTGGTACCCCAAAGTGAGCTGATTACCTACCAAAGAACTCTGATCACCCATGAAATCAGCCTGAGATCAGAATTATACACGTCTGGATCTCTACAGGGGCAGAAGACGCCAGTGAGCAGGTAAAGCGGAATGGAACAGCGGACTGATATCGGAAGATAAACAAAAGGGGGAGGGAGCCACCAGAGGCGACCGGTGCGAAAGTAATACCCCGACACGAGCGAGAGTGCCCTGCGTCTGGGAACCAGCAGTAACTCGGAGACTGGTTGAAAGCACTCCAAAAGAGCAAAGGATCACGGGGGCAAATTGTGGGAATCGGGGCGGCTAGGGACAGGGGCTTCAGTCCCCGGTCCCAGACGGCCTCCCCGGCGCGGAGGCAGAGAGAGTGCGGCGGAGAAACTGGCTCCTGGTCCCTAAGCCGCCAGCGCGCCCCAGAGCGCGGGGGTTCCGGCTCCTGTGAGGGGATGGGAGCTGCGCCGGTCTGCAGAACGCGCGCTAGCCCTACCACAAAACTTGAGATGCGCGCGCCCGTCGCTCCAGCTCTCCTGGGTTTCTAAGGCCCGGGGGCGCTTCTTGACCCGGGCCGTTGTTTCAAAGTCTAAGCCGCGCGCGCGCGCGAAACTCTTCCCCGGACAGAGGCGCGCAAAAGCCCAGCCTGCGGCTTACGGACCAGCGCCCCGTTCTCAGTGCCCCAGACGCGCGCCCGACCCACAGCCGCCTCTGAAAAGAGGTGCGCGCAAGCCGGGCACTCCCAGCCCGGGCCGGCGGCAAAATCTCAGTGTGCGATCGCTGCTTGGAACCTCTCTGGCGGTCAGGAGCTCCCAGACAGCCGCCACTGCCTTGGCTTTGGGGACGAGCAAAAGATCCTGCGCCCCCAGGGTCTTTAACTTGGAACCTGCACTGCCAGCGTCCAAGGGGGAATTTATTCAGCTTCTGCACCCAGACTGAGGCTTCTCTCTGAGACGGAGATCAGGAAGTGTTCCAGGGTGCACCTTGACTGCACCAGAGTTGATACATCCAGCTACATCTGTTCAGTCTTCTCCCACCAAAATGACTAGGAGGAGGAATGCCCAACAGAAGAAAAACACAGAGGATGGACCTTCTGCAACAGAGCTAACGGCTATCAACATAGACAATATGCCGGAAAGAGAATTCAGGCTAACAATTATCCAGGCAATAGCTAGGTTGGAGAAAGCCATGGATGACCAAACAGAATTGATTAGAGCCGAACTGAAAGCGACCAGACAGGATGTTCACAATGTTAGGGTGGAGCTTAAAGCTACCAGGGAGGAGGTCCACAATGCTCTCAATGAGTTCCAATCCAATCTAAACTCTCTCAAAGCTAGGGTAACTGAGACAGAAGATAGAATTAGTGATCTGGAAGACAAACAGATAGAGAGAAAGGATCAGGAGGAAGCCTGGAACAAACAGCTTAGATCCCACGAAAGCAGAATTAGGGAAATAAGTGATGCCATGAAGCGTTCCAACGTCAGAATTATTGGAATTCCTGAAGGGGAGGAGAAAGAAAGAAGTCTAGAAGATGTCGTGGAACAAGTCCTTCATGAAAACTTTCCGAATCTCGCGAATGAAACCAGCGTTCATGTACTAGAGGCTGAACGGTCTCCACCCAAGATTATACACTCCAAAAAAACATCATGACACCTGATAGTCAAATTGAGAAATTATAATTGTAGGTATAATCTCTTGAAAGCTGCCAGGGCAAAGAGGCTCCTTACTTACAGAGGGAAGCCCATCAGAATAACGTCAGACCTGTCCACAGAGACCTGGCAAGCCAGAAGAGGCTGGCAAGATATATTCAGGGCACTAAATGAGAAGAACATGCAGCCAAGAATACTTTATCCAGCAAGACTGACATTCAAAATGGATGGAGAGATAAAGAGTTTCCAAGACCGGCAAGACTTAAAAGACTATGCAACCACCAAGCCGATACTGCAGGAAATATTAAGGGGGGTTCTATAAAAGAGGAAAAATCCCAAGAATAGCATTGAACAGAAATAGAGAGACAGTCTACAGAAAGAAAGACTTCAAAGGTAACTCGATGTCAATAAAAACGTATCTATCAATAATCACTCTCAATGTGAATGGACTCAATGCACCCATAAAACGGCACAGGGTTGCAGATTGGATAAAACGACAGGACCCATCCATATGCTGTCTACAAGAGACCCATTTTGAACCTAAAGATACACGCAGACTGAAAGTGAAGGGGTGGAGAAGCATCTTTCATGCCAATGGGACTCAAAAGAAGGCTGGGGTAGCGATTCTCATATCAGATAAATTAGACTTCAAGCTAAAGACTGTAGTCAGAGATACAGAAGGACACTACATAATCCTTAAAGGGACTATCCACCAAGATGATCTAACAATTGTAAATATCTATGCTCCCAATATGGGAGCAGCCAATTACTTAAGAAAACTGTTAATCAAGATAAAGAGTCATATTGATATGAATACACTAATCGTAGGTGATCTTAACACGGCTCTTTCAGAATTAGACAGATCATCGAAGCAGAAAATCAATAAAGAAACAAGAGCATTGAACGACACATTGGACCTCATAGATATATACAGAACATTCCACCCTAAAACAGCAGAATACTCATTCTTCTCAAGTGCACACGGAACCTTCTCCAGAATAGACCACATACTGGGTCACAAATCAGGACTCAGCCGATACCAAAAGACTGAGATTATTCCCTGCATATTCTCAGATCACAATGCTTTGAAACTGGAGCTCAATCACAAGGAAAAGTTCCGAAGGAACTCAAACACCTGGAAGCTAAAGACCACCTTGCTTAAGAATGCTTGGATCAACCAGGAGATCAAAGAAGAACTGAAACAATTCATGGAAACCAATGAGAATGAAGACACTTCGGTCCAAAACCTATGGGATACAGCAAAGGCGGTCCTAAGGGGAAAATATATAGCCATCCAAGCCTTGCTCAAAAAAATTGAAAAATCCAGAACACACCAGCTGTCTCTACACCTTAAAGAACTGGAGGATCAACAACAAACCAAACCAACTCCACACATAAGAAGGGAAATCATCAAGATTAGAGCTGAGATCAATGAGGGAGAAACCAGAGATACAGTAGAACGTATCAATGAAACTAGAAGCTGGTTTTTTGAAAGAATCAATAAGATCGATAAGCCACTGGCTACACTAATCCAAAAGAAAAGAGAGAAATCCCAAATTCATAAAATTATGAATGAAAAGGGAGAGATCACAACTAACACCAAGGAAGTAGAAACAATCATCAGAAGTTATTACGAACAGTTATATGCCAATAAGCTTAGCAACCTAGATGAAATGGATGCATTCCTGGAAAAATATAAACTACCAAAATTGAACCAGGAAGAAATCGACAACCTGAATAGACCGATATCTAATAACGAGATTGAAGCAGTGATCAAAAATCTCCCAAAAAACAAGAGCCCAGGACCTGACGGATTCCCTGGGGAATTCTACCAAACCTTCCAAGAAGAAATAACACCTATTCTCCTGAAGCTGTTTCAAAAAATTGAAGCAGAAGGAAAACTTCCAGACTCTTTCTATGAAGCCAGCATTACCCTGATCCCCAAACCAGGCAAGGACCATACCAAAAAGGAGAATTTCAGACCAATATCACTGATGAATATGGATGCTAAGATTCTCAACAAGATCCTAGCCAACAGGATCCAACAACACATTAAAAAGATTATCCACCATGATCAGGTGGGATTCATCCCTGGGCTACAAGGATGGTTCAACATTCGTAAATCAATCAATGTGATACAACAAATTAATATGAGAAGAGAGAAGAACCACATGGTCCTCTCAATTGATGCAGAAAAAGCATTTGACAAAATCTAACATCCGTTCCTGATTAAAACGCTTCAAAGTATAGGGATAGAGGGAACATTCCTGAACCTCATCAAATCTATCTGTGAAAGACCCACAGCAAATATCATCCTCAATGGGAAAAAGCTTGCAGCCTTCCCGTTGAGATCAGGAACAAGACAAGGATGCCCACTTTCACCACTCTTGTTCAACATAGTATTAGAAGTCCTAGCAACAGCAATCAGACAACAGAGAGAAATAAAAGGTATCCAAATTGGTAATGAAGAAGTCAAACTCTCTCTCTTCGCAGATGACATGATTCTTTATATGGAAAACCCAAAAGACTCCACCCCCAAACTACTAGAACTCATACAGCAATTCAGCAGCGTGGCAGGATACAAAGTCAATGTGCAGAAATCAGTGGCTTTCTTATACACTAACAATGAAAATACAGAAAGGGAAATTAGAGAATCGATTCCATTTACTATAGCACCAAGAACCATAAGATACCTGGGAATAAACCTAACTAAAGAGGTAAAGGATCTATACTTGAGGAACTATAGAACACTCATGAAAGAAATTGAAGAAGACACAAAAAGATGGAAGACCATTCCATGCTCTTGGATTGGAAGAATAAACATTGTTAAAATGTCTATACTGCCTAGAGCAATCTATACTTTTAATGCCATTCCGATCAAAATTCCACCGGCATTCTTCAAAGAGCTGGAGCAAATAATCCTAAAATTTGTATGGAATCAGAAGAAACCCTGAATCACTAAGGAAATGTTGAAAAACAAAAATAAAGCTGGCGGCATCACCTTACCTGATTTCAAGCTCTATTACAAAGCTGTGATCACCAAGACAGCATGGTACTGGCATAAAAACAGACACATAGACCAGTGGAACAGAGTAGAGAGCCCTGATATGGACCCTCAACTCTATGGTCAATTAATCTTCGACAAAACAGGAAAAAATATACAGTGGAAAAAAGACAGTCTCTTCAATAAATGGTGCTGGGAAAACTGGACAGCTATATGTAGAAGAATGAAACTCGACCATTCTTTTACACCGTACACAAAGATCAACTCAAAATGGATAAAAGACCTCAACGTGAGACAGGAATCTATCAGAATCTTAGAGGAGAACATAGGCAGTAATCTCTTCGATATCAGCCACAGCAACTTCTTTCAAGATACGTCTCCAAAGGCAAAGGAAACAAAAGCGAAAATAAACTTCTGGGACTTCATCAAAATCAAAAGCTTCTGCACAGCAAAGGAAACAGTCAAAAAAAACAAAGAGGCAACCCACGGAATGGGAGAAGATATTTGCAAATGACAGTACAGACAAAAGGTTGATATCCAGGATCTATAATGAACTCCTCAAACTCAACACACATGAAACAGAAAAACACATCAAAAAATGGGCAGAAGATATGAACAGACACTTCTCCAATCAAGAAATACAAATGGCTATCAGACACATGAAAAAATGCTCATCATCATTAGCCCTCAGGGAGATTCAAATTAAAACCACATTGAGATATCACCTTACACCAGTTAGAATGGCCAAAATTAACAAAACAGGAAACAACATGTGTTGGAGAGGATGTGGAGAAAGGGGAACCCTCTTACACTGTTGGTGGGAATGCAAGTTGGTGCAGCCTCTTTGGAGAACAGTGTGGAGATTCCTCAAGAAATTAAAAATAGAGCTTCCCTACGACCCTGCAATTGCACTCCTGGGTATTTACCCCAAAGATACAGATGTCGTGAAAAGAAGGGCCATCTGTACCCCAATGTTTATAGCAGCAATGGCCACAGTCGCCAAACTATGGAAAGAACCAAGATGCCCTTCAACGGATGAATGGATAAGGAAGATGTGGTCCATATACACTATGGAGTATTATGCCTCCATCAGAAAGGACGAATATCCAACTTTTGTAGCAACATGGACGGGACTGGAAGAGATTATGCTGAGTGAAATCAGTCAAGCAGAGAGAGTCAATTATCATATGGTTTCACTCATTTGTGGAGCATAACCAATAGCATGGAGGACAAGGGGCGTTAGAGAGTAGTAGGGAATTTGGGTAAATTGGAAGGGGAGGTGAACCATGAGAGACTATGGACTCTGAAAAACAGTCTGAGGGGTTTGAAGTGGCGGGGGGGTGGGAGGTTGGGGTACCAGGTGGTGGGTATTATAGAGGGCACAGCTTGCATGGAGCACTGGGTGTGGTGAAAAAATAATGAATACTGTTTTTCTGAAAATAAATAAATTGGGGGAAAAAAAAGTAGCTTAGATTGGTGCCTGGGTGGCTTAGTTGTTAAGCCTCTGCCTTTGGCTCAAGTCATGATCCCGGGGTGCTGGGTTCGAGCCCTGCATTGGGCTCCCTGTTCATCCGAGAGCCTGCTTCTCCCTCTCCCACTCCCCCTGTTTGTGTTCCCTCTCTGGCTGTCTCTCTCTGTCAAATAAATAAAATCTCAAAATAAATAAATAAATAAATGAAGTAGCTTAGTCCTAGGGACACCTGGGTGACTCAGAATCAGTTCTCTTCAGTTCAGGTCATGATCCCAGGGTCCTTGAGTCCCAAATCGGGCTCCTTGCTCAGCGGGAGCCTGCCTCTCCCTCTGCCTGCCGCTCCCCCTGCTTTTGTGCTGTTTTTCTCTCTCTGACAAATAAATAAATAACATCTTAAAAAAAGTTAAGTAGTTTAGGCCTATTGGATAAACTTTATCTTGAGTTACAATAATGTCGATTATGTTAATAATGTAATTTTTTACTAAAGAAATATCCAAATATTGATTGTATTTTACTTTTGGTAGAGAACGCTTTAAGAATTAGGAGAAATTTGAGTGTCATAGTTTAAATTATATAGTTTTGTTGCTTCTACTATAAGCTTTTTTAATAGAAAAGTGTACTGTCCTTTATATGCATTGCACGCTATTTTCTCTTTCTGGGTCATCTTCTGGAAATTGTTAAAACTCCTCTCCCCATGTGTGTGTATGTCCCTAAGGGAACAATGTCAGTTATCTTTTTTGCTCTTATTAGCCTGTTTGCTTTAACTGTGCTTGTATTTCTCTTAAAGGCCATCCTTGGCATCTGAGGCATTGAAACTGACATTTTGTTAAGAGATGTCTCACAGTGGGGCCTCTTTTTCAGCAGCTGGGCCCCAGTTCACTTAAGAATCCCTCACTCCTGGTTTCACAGTCTTGTTTTTTAAGGATCAGATATACTTTTCCCATGACTATCAAACAGAATAGAAGCTATTTGAATTAAGAGTGTAGGTTATTTGACTTGTTAAAGTAGTGTACTCTTGGAGAATAACTATAGTGAAGACTAGAATTACGTATGGCCATATTATATCTTGGGTTAGTAATAGATGCATGTTTTTTTTTTTAATGTTTATGAGCTCTGTTTTTCTTCTTAATAGTTGTTTCTCTTGTTTCCTTTTTATGATTGAGACTGTGCTTTTTGCTGGTACTATGTTTGCATTTTTAACCAGATTTACTGAAGTATAAATTACATACATGAAATTCACCAATTTTAAGTGTACAGTGGGATGACACATGTATGTGATTGTATCATCACAATTAAGATATATAACATTTACATCACCCCCCAAATTTCCCCAAATTCCCAGTGAATCCCCTCCTCCCATGCCTGGCCCTGGGCAAACATTCGTCTGCTTTCTATAATGATAATTTTGTCTGGTTTTAGAATTTCCTATCAGTTTAATCATACAGAATACAGTCTTCTGTGTTTGGCTTTTTTTTTTTTTGAATCTTAAAAACATAATGGTTTTTAATATTCACTTATCATTTCACATATCGACAGTTTTTTTTTTTTATTTTTTATTACTGTGTAGTCCATTGCATGAATGCACTAGAGTTTGTTTATCTCATCCCCACTTGAGGGATATTTTGACTGTTTGTGGTTTTTGGGTATAATGAATACTGTGAACATGTGGATAAATACTTATGAGTGCTATTGTGGGGCTTATGGGTAAGCAGGTTTAAGGTATGTTCAGTTTTATGAGAAACTTCTAAACTGTTTCGAAGTACCTAGACTCCTTTGCATTCCTACCAGTAGCATATGAGTTCCAGTTACTTTACAACCTTGGCAAAAGTTGATATTGTTAGAATTTTAAATTTCAGCCATTCTAGTGGTGCATGATGATATCTCATTGTTTTTTAAATTTAATAACTAATGATACTAACATCTTTTCAGTCTTTAAAATTTGTGATTCATATATCTTCATTGGTAAAATATTTTGTTCATATTATTTTCCCATTTTAGAAATTGGGTTGTTTCTTTTGTTATTAGGTTTTTATGAGTTCTTTATATAGTCTGCAGATAGGTTTTTATGTGTGTATGTGTATATATGCAACTACGTACATAGAGTTTTGTGTATACATAAGAATGTGTATATATACTTATATATACACATATCCATATATAAAAATATGTACATGTATATGTGCTTTTTGCAAATATTTTCTCCTGGTTTGGACATGGCTTTTTATTGCTTTAAAAATACCTTCTGAAGAGCAAGTTACAAGTTTTGATGAAATCCCTTTTTTCAGTTTCTTCTTTAATGATTCATTTTTCCATCTAAGAAATATTTGCTTAACCTAAGGACACAGAATTTATCCTTTTTATATTTTATGAATTTTATTGTTTTAGCTTTTACCTAGCTCTGTGATCCATTTTGAGTTAATTTTAAGGTATGGTATAAGGTTGAGGTCAGCTTTTACTTTTTTCCATATTGATTTCCAACACCACTAGTAATATTTTCTAGGTTAAATGACCTAATCTAGTTAGATGACCTTGAACTTTGGGGATCAAGAGATAGAAACTTCCGGTTATAAACTAAGTCACAGGGGTGAAAAGCGCAGCAAAGGGAATATAGTCAATATCATTGTAATAATGTTGTGTGTTGACTGATGGTGACTATACTTATTATGGTGAGGAAAAAGTTTGTTTTGGCTCATCTAAGTTTTTGAATTTTCCTTATTTCTTATTGATCTCTGCAAAATAGTCTCCCAGAATTTTGATTGGGATTGCATCAAATCTGTAGATCAATTTAGAGAGAACTGATATGTTAATGGTATTGAGTCTTTTATTCCACAAACATGGTATATTCCTAATTTATTAAGGACTTTAAAATTTTTTCTCAACAGTGTTTTGTAGTTTTCAGTATAGAGGTTTTTACGTATATTAGTTTATTTCTTAATATTTTATGTTTTTGTTGCTTTTAAAAAATTGCATTATAATTTTTCATTGTCATTTTTTGCCGAGTATAGAAATAGAATTGATTTTTAAATATTTACTTTGCATCTTGCAGTTTTGCTAAACTCACTTACTAATTTTAGTAGACTCTTGGTAGTTTCTTTAGTATTTTCTGCATGGATGCCTATATAACGTGTGAATAAGGACAGTTTTACTTCTTTGCTTCCAGTTTGTATGCCCTGTATTTATTTTTCTTACCTTTCATTCTGGCTATGATTCTAGTACAGTATTAAATACAAGTGGTGAGAGTGGGCATCCTTGTATTATTCCTGATCTTAGGAGGAACACATTTAGTTTTACAGTATTATGTATGTATGTATTACAGTATTATGTATTAGCTGTAAATTTTTCATTGATATCCTTTTATCAAGTTAAGAAAGCTTCCTTCTCTTCCCACTTTGCTGATTTTGGGGGATGGGGTGTTTATGGGTGTTGAACTTTGTCTAATGGTGTTAACATTTATTCATTTTTTGAGGTGATCATGTTGTTTTAAAATATTTGTTTAGTCTCTTAATGTGGTGGATTTAAAAAAAATATTAAATTAATCGTGGATTCCTGGAATAAACTTACTCTGTCAAGTTGCTTTATTTTTTAAAAAATATATTGCTGAATTTTGCTTCATTGCTCATGAGAGATAATGGTCTGCCTTTTAAAAAATCTGTCTGATTTTGGTATCAGGTTAGTGCTGGCCTTATAAAATGAATTGGGAAATGTTTCCTTTTCTTCTGTGCAGTTTATATAGCAGTGTAGCATAAAATATACAATTTAATTATTTTATATGTGGAATTATATAAGTTATCTTCAAATTTTTCTCTTTTCCCTTAAAATAGATCTTAATTAAGTTTGTGTTGTAAGCTGGTTTAATATTTTTATAATTAAAATTTAGTATTTTAACATTAAGTATTTTAAGAGCATAGGGAAAAACTGATTTAAAAAATAATTATGCTAATAATCTTAGGACAGTAGGCCTTTTTGTAGAAAACTTGGAAAAATTTGGAGAGTGTAGGAATATATGACAATATAAGATTTATGTAGTTATATTCTGGGTAATAAGGTATTTAACATTTGGAATCCATTGTCTGAACATTATTTCATAAGCATTTTTCAAAATACAGTGTTTATTAACACCATTTTATTTATTTAAAGATTTTATTTTTTTGACAGAGAGCGAGCGCGCATGCACAAGTAGGCAGAACGCCAGGCAGAGGGAGAGGGCAGGCTTCTCACTGAGCAGAGACCCCAACATGGAGCTTGATCCCAAGACTCTGGGATCAATTCATGAACAGAAGGCAGATGCTTAACTGACTGAGCCACCCATGCACTCCTATTTATTTATTTATTTTAGAAAAGATTTAATTTATTTATTTGAGAGAGAGACAGAGACAGAGCATGAGCAGGGGGAGGTGATGGAGGGGGAGTGGTGAAGCAGACCTCCTGCTGAGCAGGGAGCCCAACATGGGGCTGTATCCCAGGACCCTGAGATCATGATCTGAACAGAAGGCAGATGTTTAACCGATTGAGCCTCCTAGGCGCCCCTATTAACATGATTTAAAAAAGATTTATTTATTTATTTGAGAGAATAAGCATGGTTGGGAGGTGGAGAAGGAGACAGCTAATCCTCAAGAAGACTTCCCCTGACCTGGGGCTCCATCCCAGACTCTGGGATCATGACCTAAGCTGAAATCCAAAGTTGGCTGCTTAGCCACCCTGGTGCCCCTTACCACCATTTTTAATAATTTACATAATCTATCACATGAACTTGAAATTATTTTGTTGATACTGGAGTTTTGCCCTATTTCTAATTTTTTAACATAATTTAAATTTTTGATGTTAGCCTTTGTTTCTCTTGTAGCTTTTACTTTTATTTTTTTCTTGTATCTTTTAAAAATTTTTAAAAATTTTTAAAGATTTTTATTTATTTATTTTTTAAAAGATTTTATTTATTTATTTGACAGAGATCACAAGTAGGGGAAGAGGTAGGCAGAGAGAGAGAGAGGAGGAAGCAGGCTCCCTGTTGAGCAGGGAGCGAGATGTGGGCTCGGTCTGAGGACCCTGGGATCATGACCTGAGCTAAAGGCAGAGGCTTTGACCCACTGAGCCACCCAGGCTCCCCCTTTCTTGTATCTTTTTAAAGATGGAAATTAGATTGGGGTGCCTGCGTGGCTCAGTGGGTTAAAGCCTCTGCCTTCGGCTCAGGTCATGAACCCAGAGTCCTGGGATTGAGCCCCACATTGGGCTCTCTGCTCCTTGGGGAGCCTGCTTCCTCCTCTCTCTACCTGCCTCTCTGCCTACTTGTGATCTTTGTCTGTCGAATGAATAGATAAAATCTTTGAGACAAAAAAAAAAAGATAGAAATTAGATTATTGGGTCAAAAATCTAAATATACTAAAGCTCTGGTACATTTTATGGAACTGCTTTTTTTTATTTTAAAGATTTTATATATTTATTCTAGAGAGAGTGAGTGAGCAGGGCTGGGAGGGACAGAGATAAGGAGAGAGAAAGAATCTGAAATGACTCTATTCTGAGCGTGAGCCCTTTGCTGGGCTGATCACATGACCCTGATATCATGACCTGATTGAAACCAAGAGTCAGCTGCATAACCGACTGAGCCACTCAGGCATCCCAGAACTGCTTTTCTGTAAACTACATCAGTCTGTACTTCCCCAGGTAATGTACAAGCATGTCTGGTTTTGTTCTTTAGTGATATGGGAGTTTACAGTTAAAAGTCTTAGTATGGTAAGTACAAGCAGTATCTTAAATTGCATTTAATTTCATTTTTAATTATTTGGGAAATATTTTAAAAAATTTCTTGAAGACTTTTAGACTAGTCATTCAGAAGAGTTACACAATAGCAGAATTAAGGTGATGTAAGTATATGGAAAGTAAGTTCTTGAAGTAAAAGAAGCAAACAGAAGAACAAATGCATAAGGCTATAAACTTTCTGTAACATAAGGAAAGGGAAAGGGAATTTAGTTTGTATTAAATAATCTTACCAGTTTACTGGGAAATGGATATAGAATAAGACAAGAGTCATGAATCTCACAGTCTGGTTTCTTCATAATATACCAACACTTAATAAAGTTATAGACTCTCAATACTTATAAATATGATTTTTATGGCTTGTGTCATTGATGAAAGTTTTTATGGAATAGCTACCTGTTATCTAAAAATAGGTGTCTAAAGCGCAGAGAAAGAGACCACATTCAGCCTTACAACTATGATACTGATCCACTCAAAAGTAGTAATTTGAAAAAAGTGAAAGAAAATAACAGTGAAACCGTGTTAAGATACAGGCAGAAAATTTGGTCTTTATGCTAAATTTGATAAGACTATACAATTTAAGAACATGGATGACTAACAAAAACTTAAAGGAGAAGGAAAAAGGAAGAATAAGATTGAATTAATGTATGCTTTCGTGGATAAAAAAATATGAACTTTCAAATAAAAATTTGTGTATCTTTTTCATAGTAGATAATTTAACTTATAACTTTTTTTCAACAAAACATCTGAGGCAGTTTACAAGCACATTAAATGAAGGTGGTTAAAAAGGAAAAGAAAATTAGGACTAATGAACAAACTGTGTCAACGTGGATGCTATGGTTGGGCTTCATATTTGGTTTTAAGCTTCCTAGGAATAATGGCAAAAAGGAAAGCAATCATTCACATCAAAAGGAAGGGTTCGTATCAGTTTCTGGTATCCAAGACTTAAGGACTGTGCTGTGCCAGTTAAGTAGACATTTTTACTGATGGAGGATATATGATTTAATAGAAAACACAATAAATCATCAAAGTGGTAAAATCCTTCAGTATATTTCAGGCTCTGGTTAAACCCTATAGTAGACATACTTGGTTTGAACTCTTCTGTATGTATTTTGGTATTAGGTATTTATCCCTTCTCTGTAGTGTTCACTGAGAAGCTCCTATACACTCAGCATTGTTGCCAGGGCTTTGAAAGGAAACACATATTCAGTATCTATATCATGAAAGCTTAAGTTGTAGACAGGAAGGCAAATGAACAACAGGAAACATTTTAGAAAATATTTAAATGTAAGCTTAAAGGTACTAGTAGAAATATATTGCTTGTACTATGCAAATTGCTTGATCTAGATCTAGAAATACTTAGTTAAGTGGGAAATAAGTTGTGGGATAGGAATAACTTCTTTTGGAGATCTGCTGTGATAAAGGTGAGCTGCAGCTGGTTTTCATCCTTTTGAATTCAGGTAACATTGAAGTGGTAAATAAGAAGTCACTTCTCTTATTTTCTGCAAAGGATAGTCACAAATGATATCCATTTGAAGGACAAGACTATTCTTACTACATTGAGAAACATAGATTGAAAAAATAGGTGGTTCTTTTCCATCTTTGAATTCTCATTGCTTACCATGCTACTTTGCATATTATAAAGGTTGAATGAATGTTTTTTTAAAAAATTTTTAAAAATTTTTAAAAATTTTTAAAAAGATTTTATTTATTTATTTGGTAGATGGAGATCACAAGCAGGCAGAGAAGCAGGCAGAGAGAGGGGAGGAAGCAGGCTCCCAGCCAAGCAGAGAACCCGATGCGGGGCTCGATCCCAGGACCCCGGGATCACGACCCGAGCCTAAGGCAGAGGCCTAACCCACTGAGCCACCCAGGCGCCCTAATGAATGTTTATTGAATGAATGTTTATTGAATGAATGTTTATTGAATGAATGACTAAAAGGAAAAATGGAAGAGTGGTGTTCTATAGCAGTTTATAAGAGAAATAAAATATTAATCAAGTAAAAATAGAAAGTTCTTAAACCATTTTAAAGAATTGGTTAATGAGAGCTCTTTTTTTTTTTTTTGAGAGATGTTTATTTTTCTAATATAGACTTGGTAACAACTTGTCAGTATTTTTGTCTAGCATCTAGTTTATCTTCAGTATTTAAATGAAACTATACTACTTTATAGGAATTTGTATTACTTAAAAAATAATCCCATATATGAAGTCATTTGTCACTAACCTGGTAAAGAAGTGACAGATTTTAATAGCTGATTGTGGTAGATTGTGAGGAATTGCTTCTTAATTACTAAAGTTCTTTGATTACCTTATTTATTACCAGTTAGCTTGGTGGATTGTTAAATATTTGATAGTTCTAGCATCTAGCTTAAGTTTTTTTATTTTTATTTTTTTTAAAGATTTTATTTATTTATTTAACCGAGAGAGAGAAGGAAAGAGAGAGAGGCAGGCAGAAGGAGAGGAAAGAGCAGGCTCTCTGCTGAGCAGAGAACCAGACGTGAAGCTTGATCCCAGGCCCCTGAGATCATGACCTGAGCTGAAGGCAGACTCAACCTACTTAGCCACCCTGATGGCCCCTTAGCTTAGTTTTTAAGAAAGTATTTATGGAATGTGTGAACAAATGTTTTTAAAGTGCTTTCTTCATATGAAATGTGGAATAGAAGAGATTTAAGACAGGATTGTTGATATGAGTAGTTTATGTACTCTTCCTCGAAAGGAACAAATAAAGAGATAACAATACAGCAAAACAAAAGTATCATTCAACAGCTTTGCCAATTTGGAGAAGAGAGATCTCTAATTTGTTAAAGATTGTGAAAGCAAACACTGGTTAATCTTAAAAAAAAGATAGAAATTCATTAATTTATTCAACCACTTTTTACTGGTTAAAGAAAGAAAAGGAACTATGTTTTCCTCTTCTTTTGACAAGTATGTGTGCAGCCATCTAGATCCTTGGATATCTAGATGATATTATCTAGATGGATAATCTATTGGAACACCAAATTGTAAATCATTATTTTAACAGGAATTTAGCCTCATTGCAAATATGTGAGCACTTATGGCCAGAAGGTTGCTACAAAGCAGCTCTGAGGAAGATTGTATTATAAAATAAATGCAAAAAAATGCTTTACCACAAAAGTAGAAGGTATTTACAAATAAGTAGAAGGTATTTACAAATAAGAAGGCGTAAAAATGGCCATATGTAAATGCCACAATAACAAGATTGGGGAAGATAGCTAGGCTGAAGACTACATTTAGGTTAGACAAAATGTAGGGGAAATGTTAGGGAGGAAACTCAAGTAGGGAAAGTTTCCATTTGTCAAAAGGGGTTTTTAGAAAAGAAGCTTAGGGCTAAATTAAAAGACAACAGATGAAATTAGAATGTGGCTAAGGACTGGCGCCTGGGTGGCTCAGTGGGTTAAGCCGCTGCCTTCGGCTCAGGTCATGATCTCAGGGTCCTGGGATTGAGTCCCGCGTCGGGCTCTCTGCTCAGCAGGGAGCCTGCTTCCCTCTCTCTCTCTCTCTCTCTCTGTCTGCCTCTCTGTCTACTTGTGATTTCTCTCTGTCAAATAAATAAATAAAATCTTAAAAAAAAAAAAAAAGAATGTGGCTAAGGACTAAACTTGGAGATTATAATGGGATAAGTTTCGTGTTTCCTTACCATTATATTTTTATTCATTAAGTATTGCATGGTTGTTCCCCAGTTCATTCTGTAAAGAGGAACTTAGGAAGTATTTTTCATATTTTAATTTTGCCAGATCAGTCAGAAAAGAGATTAGTTACCTTGTCAAACTGGATTTTCTTTCATATTTCTTAGTGGTGTGAAAGTGATGGGGATGATGAAGTAGTTGTAGATTTCCTTATTTCTAGGAATGTACTTTAAGACATTGAGATTTAATTATTTTGGAACACATTTTCCACAGTGCTTTCTGTATTTATACACAGTTTACTTTTTTGAGATGTTTAGCTTTCCAAAGAATTAAATGTTTGACATGAATTTTATGTGCATGTGTAATGGTAGAGGTGTTGCAAGGGGACTTTGGCAGTGGAGAGTTTCTTAGGATGCTGTTGCAATATTTAGATAAGAAGGTATGACAACCCAGACTGAAAGGGGAAGAAGGAGTGTGAGATGTGCACTGGGGTCTTGGTGGCCTGGTTCATGGGGAAGGGCTAGCCCAGGAGGATAGGATGGGCAGAGTGTGGAGAGTTGCCAATCAAATCCTTGTGTTCAAAGGCTATATAGAATTTAGACTTAATCTAGATTGGCTTTGGTGTCCAAGAGGTTTCACTTTGGTGTATGGGATACAGTTATAAGAGTGTCTTGTTACTGCCAATGCTTAAAGTCTTTGGTGACATTGATGTGGATTTTGGTGGTTTTCCTTCTGTGTAGGAGAAACTAGCTATGGCTGGAGAATGGGTTGTTGGTCTAAAGGGAAGGTATAGTTTCCCAGACCTGGTGACTGGCAGTACTCAGGCAGGGAGGGAATTTGGGCTCTGCCAAGTGATGTGGGCCACAGGGTGGGCCCATTTTTAGTAAGTGCATTGTAGTATGCTCACCAAACTCTGATAGCATCTTGGATCCATTGTAGACTTGGAGACGGAGGTAGAAAAGAGGAGTGGTATTTAGTAGTAGTTGCATTCATATTTAACCTTACCTCTGAATAGTCTTTTTTTTTTTTTAATTTGGAAAATTTTCCCTGTATAATTTCCTCTATATTGCTAACATAGGAGTCAGTTTTGCCAATATTAGAAGATAGCCCTCAAATTTTCATCCTCATTTATAACCAGTTCATATGCATATGACTTAGTCTTCACCAATTAGATTCCCCTCCCACAAGACTTGATTTGGAACTGAGGAAACAGATTATTCTCAGAGCTTCCATTTTTGCTGAGGGAGGTGGTAGGTGGCAGCAGTGGCTTCTGAGTGGTGGCAAGATTGATTTCCAGCAGCATGGTTGGTTCTTCAGTTCTGTGTGGGACAGTAGTGGTGGGGACATTTTCTAATCAGTCCTGTTTTGTAGCATGGTTTGAACATTTTCTGAAAGCTTAACTTTTAAGCATTTTTTATCCTCCTGACAATTCTGAGATGCCCAGTAATCGCTTAATAAACTCCTTTTTTGTTAATCAGCTGGTGTCTGCTTCTTGCGTGTTCACCCAAAAACCATAGCTGGTCCTGGCTTGATTAGGAGTTAAGGCAGCAAATGAAGATAAGGTTTGGATGCCTACTAGGCTTAATCAGATTCCCCTAGTAATGGGTTGCAGCTGAGCCAGTGGGTGGTCAGCTAGCCAGTCAGTGCATAGGTATGAGGATGGCTAGGGATTGACTTCAGATCCATGGGGACTTGTTTTAGATTATATTTTGGGGTGAATTGGAAGAGGAGTAGAAAATAACTGGGTTGATAATGGTCTCTTTGGATGTTGGAGGTATGAAATAATGGTTTCAGTTTTGGACATGGTTAGTTAGGGTCGTGAGTTCAAGGCCCACATCGGGCTCCATGCTGAGTGTGGGGCCTACTTAAAAAAAAGAAAAACAAATACTCATTTTTGGACCTTTGTGCCAATTGGAGCTAAGTTTCTAACATTCAGAAAAGGGTTTGGAGGTAGAAATGGGTTACTCAGCTGACAATTATTTCAAGGCTCCATTGAAACTGGATGAGGGTGCTAAGGGTAGCAACATGAAATGAGGGAAGAGGATAGAGGACAGATGCTTGGGAATAGTTCATAATTATAGGGAAGATGGGGAAAGAGAAAGTGAAGATACCTGAGAAAGTGTTCTGGAAGGATGGAAGAGAGCTGTGAGGGAGTATGCTATTTGAGAAGCTCAAAGAAGGCAGAGGGTTCCAAGGAGCGAAAAGTTAGGACTGTCATCAAATAGAGGAGAATACAGCCTGAGAAGAGGCCATTTATATTTTAACTTTGGAGAAAATCATGGAAAATAGAACTAAACCTTATACTAGCAGAGTGAAGGGCAGAGATAATATTTGGAATAAAAGAGGTTAAATGGAGATTCTAGTCACATTTTGTTAGATTTGGAATCTAAAACATAGAATAAATTCTGAAACCAGAAGATAACCTATATCTTTATCAGATTTTTATCAGGCTAGTTGTTTAGTGTGTCTTTTTTAGTAACTACACTGATGTATCAAATTCTTTTGTTTTAATGAGGCAGCAACTGTCTGGTGTAGAAAACTTGGGGAAATATTTTGTCTTAGAATTATAGTGTTCATTAAGCATTATTATGTAAGCTGTAAACAAATGTTTACAGATGTAAACAATGTTTAGAGATGTAAACAAATGTTAGAGAACCTAAATGTTTGTGACATCTGTGTTTTTATGTGAGTGTAAGAAGTTTTCTCTTGTATGTATTACAGTGATCACTGTTAACAGTTTGACCTTGCTTTACATTTTTGCCAGACTATAAAGTGATAGGAATTATATTCTTTTATTCCAGCCCCGCCCCCCACCCCCAACAGACTTCATTATTACTGAATGAGAAGTCGATTACTGTCCTTGGTTACAGCCTCTGCCACTCAAGATTTAAATTTTTTTTTTGAAGTGCTGTCTTTGTACGTTTTCCTTCTCTTTATTTTAAGGAGCTGTCTCTATGTTTGATATTCTGATAGAATTATCTGCTCGAAATGAAAGTCTGTGCTCCTTGAATTCTGGCTTCAAAATAATTATCTGGAATAGATAGAAGATACTCGAGCAAGATGAAAGATGCAAAGATGCCATTCTTAATTTGTAAAGGTTTATTATCAACAAGACTGGGTCTTGTACCAGTCTTAAAAATGTATCTTGCATTGTAATTTGAGCTACAATATTTCATCAAATATAAAGTTCAAATTCTAGAATCCATTTTTTACCTTAATTTATATAGTCAAACAGAAGACATAAAATTCAAAATGTTTCTTTTCTTTCTTTTTATTATTTTATGTTAGTCATCATTCAGTATGTCATTCGTTTTTGATGCAGTGTCTTCCAAGATTCGTATTTACATGTATATTACATATAACACCCAGTGCTCCATGCAGTACATGCCCTCCTTAATTACCCATCGTGGGGCCAACCCATCTCCCCACCCACTTCTCCTCTAAAACCCTCAGTTTGTTTCTCAGAGTCTATAGTCTCTCATAGTTCGTCTCCATCCCCCCCCTTCATTTTTTCCTTCCTTCTCCTAATGTCAAAATATTTCTTAAAGATTTATTTATAGGGGCGCCTGGGTGGCTCAGTGGTTAAGTGTCTGCCTTTGGCTCAGGTCATGACCCCCGGGTTCTGGGATCGAGCCCCACATCAGGCTCCCTGCTCTATGGGAGGCCTGCTGCTCCTTCTCTTACTCCCCCTGCCTGTGTGACCTCTCTGTCTCTCTGTCAAATAAATAAATAAAATCTTAAAAAAAAAAAAAAGATTTATTTATATTTTCTGTCATCATTTTTGTGCAGTGTTTTAAAACTAATTGAAGTTCACTTTCAATTTATGGAGGATGGTATGGCTATTAGTACATATGCTAGAATTTATAAGTTAACTTATAAGTTAAGAACAGTGGTCATCTAGTTTAGAGTCTATAAATTATTTCTGTGTGCAAACCAAAGCTTAAAGTATCTTTCAGATAATTGGGTTTATGACATAATCCCAAACAGCATACACATTAAATGTAATCTCATTTAATCCTAGTGGTTTAGAGTTACTTCTATCCCCATTCCCAAGATGAAGAAAATGAGGCTCAGTAAAGTTGATTCCACTTGGTGGAGGTCTGTTGAAGAATGGATGTCTACTAGAGATTTTTGAATTCCTAGCTTGGAAATATCAAGTTCAGGGGCGCCTGGGTGGCTCAGTGGGTTAAAGCCTCTGCCTTAGGCTCAGGTCGTGATCTCAGGGTCCTGGGATCGAGCCCCGCATTGGGCTCTCTGCTCAGCAGGGAGCCTGCTTCCCCCTCTCTCTGCCTAAATGTGATCTCTGTCTGTCAAATAAATAAATAAAATCTTAAAAAAAAAAATCAAGTTCAGTTTTAATGAAGTATTTTGACAGAAATGCTTTTAAGATAATCCAGGTAGTCTGAAAATTAGTTTTTGTTTTTTTGTTGTTGTTGTTATTTTTTAAAATTTCTTTTCAGCGTAACAGTATTCATTGTTTTTGCACCACACCCAGTGCTCCATGCAATCTGTGCCCTCTCTAATACCCACCACCTGGTTCCCCCAACCTCCCACCCCCCGCCCCTTCAAAACCCTCAGATTGTTTTTCAGAGTCCATAGTGAAAATTAGTTTTTGTCTTCATTTTTGCCATTGACTGTGTTGACTATGCTGATTAGTGAAATTTAGAATTTATTTAGAGAACAAGTTGCTATACAAAAAGAACTTTACTTAACTTTATTTGAACTCCTATCAGAATTTCAGTGGCATTGATACCATTTACATTTTTTTCTTGATGGAATTTTTTTTTTCCCCTAGTGAATATGATAGTATACAAATGACAATGTTTTATACTGATCAGCCTTTTTCTGTAGATACAGCAGAAGTCCATTTACATGGTGAAGATTATTTCAGAATAAATTGTCAAGCATGTCAGATGCTAAGAGCTAAGAAAGTTGGGAAAACAGTATTTTGCAGGTGAATCTTTGGGATGCTCCATTTACTTGAAATTTTAAACAATGAACTAAAAGACCACATTGAGGCATGAATGTTTCAAAATGATGATTAATGAGGAGCTGGTCACTTAGAATTCACTTCAGGTACTATATTTCCAGTGTTAGGCCAAAATAATTTCTTGTAACACAAATGGATGATTTTTATAATATATGCAAACACAAGGTTAGTAGAGTAAGCTAATAATTTAGGAACACAATAAAAGCCTGGTGTCCTTTGTCTTCTTTCACTTTGAAGTTGCTTGTTAGTGTATTAGAGAGCTTGTTTTCCTCTCTTCATTAGTATTTGACTATGGTATTTTTCTCACAATTTATTTATTTATTTATTTATTGTCTGAGAAGTTCTGGTTTTTAGGAGCTTATTTGAATATACTTTTAAGTGCTTTTATATAGTTCAGTTTTCCATTATTATTTAAATAGCCATGTATATAAACTTCATTTTGACCAGTGAGCTGAGAAGTGCTGCAGTCAACAATATATAAAATTATTCAGGATGAATCAGTCCATTGTTAATACAAAAGAAACGTAGAAGGCCTCAGTGCAAAATATGAGACAACACAAACTTTACCTTAGACCATGTTGTCCTGAATGGTTTGAGGAATGGGAACTGTGACAGTTGGGAGTCACGTAAGTGTTGTGGATGAGGTTGTGGCAAAGTCAAGAATCTTGGGGGCAGAAGAATTAGGGTCTGGTAAGATGTCAGTAGTTACTAGGCAGTAGGATTTAGTTAAAGACTTAGAGCCTTAAGATGTGGTCTCTGTCAAGTCCTCTTGATCTAATCATGGCAAAGTGGCAAATTAAGCTTGGTATATGCAAAACCAAGGGAAACTTCATGTTGCCTTAGTAAACATCTCTGATCAATTTAATTTGGTGGTTTCCTGGTGGGTACAGCCCTTAAAGTGAGTCGTACTCACTGTGATTATTGGTGCAGTAACTGATCCCATGAGCCAGTGACTCATCCAGTTAGTGCAGAAGCTTAAGGGCTCATATTTGAAGGTGGAGTTACACCTTTCAGCTGTATTTGGAACTCCTTCTATGTGCTGGGTGTTGCATGTGTGTGTGGCATATGTGTGGCTGTGGGTGCACCTCTGCGTGTGTGTATCCCACAAGGTTTCAGTTGGATCAAAGCTTAGTCAGTTATGTGTGTGTGGGTTTTTTTTTTTTAGATTTTATTTATTTATTTGACATAGATCACAAGTAGGCAGAGAGGCAGGCAGAGAGAGAGGGGGGAAAGCAGACTCCCTGCTGAGCAGAGAGCCCATGCGGGGCTCGATCCCAGGACCCTGAGATCATGTCCTGAGCTGAGGGCAGAGGCTTAACCCTCTGAGCCACCCAGGCGCCCCCAAAGCTCAGTCAGTATTTGTCCAAGTTATGTTTTGAACACTTTAAAACCTTATCTCTTAGGAATGGCATTTTTTTTTTTTAAGATTTTGTTTATTTATTTGACAGAGAGCACGCAGTGCACATAAGCAGGGGGAGGCAGGCAAAGGGAGAGGGAGAAGCGGGCATCCTACTTAGCAGGAAGCATGATGTGGGTGGTGCTCCATCCCAGGACCCTGGGATCATGGCTGAGCTGAAGACAGACACGTAACTGACTGAGCCACCCAGGTGCCCTGGTGTTCTTGCTTTTTGACTTTGGGCAGACAAGAAATCTTTGTGAGGCTTGTGCTAGTTGGATTAGTGCAGAGGTAGAGATGGTGCATCTTAGCCAGCATGGATTGTGAAAAAGTGCATTCATTTCAGTAAATTATGAGAAAAAAACAATGAAAAACTATGGATTTAATTTAATTTAAACATCAGATCTTCCCAGAAAGTAGAGAAACCTTTTCTATTTATTGGTTAACTCTGGTGTTTTTAACTGAAAGACCAAGATAAATTAAATTCTTGTTTGTTACAAGCACATCCTACAGTGTTTGCATTAGTTTACTTTATTAATGTAAAGATAGTAAAAGTACCCAAAGTAGAGTATATAGGAAAAAATTCTTAAAGTTGCATCAAGAGATAGATTAAACAAAATTGAAAGTCTAGGCAAAGAAAAACAACTAGATTTTAAATATTTAGTTAATTGCGTGAGAACAGATGCAAAAGATAAGAGCAAGTGCCTGACTTCTGAAGATAACATGAGTAAATGCTAAAAGAAAATAAAATATTTCAACTTGTTGAGTAATTGGTAATCAGCCTATCAAGGATAGGCATCTTTGCAGTGGCTTCATTGAGAGTCAATGAAATTTGAGAAATTCTTATATTCAAGAGAGATTAAATTACCATTAAATCAAAGAAGCACTTAATACTGGCCTGTAATTTAAGGGTATTTCATTTATGTTGAGCAATACATTTAAAAGGCATCAAGTTGGATACTACAAATTGAAGAGATTGGAATACACATTTCTGATTTCAGTTATTGCACCTGATGCGAGAAATATTTTTTCTGATCAGCAAAGTGTTTATTAAGAAGTAATCATTATTCTTGATGCAGTCAGCATAATTTGAGACATCTGAAATTTATTACTAATCACTTAAGAAAATTTTTTTTAAAAGAAGGCTCCATGCTGGGCCAATGCAGAGCATAAACTCATGAGTCTGAGATCAAGACTTGAGCTGAGATCAAGAATCAGGTGCTAGGGTGCCTGGATGGTTCTGTTGGTTAAGCATCTGCCTTCGGTGCAGGTCATGATCCCAGCGTCCTGGGATGGAGCACCATGTGGGGCTCCCTGCTCAGCGGGGAGCCTGCTTCTCTCTTTACCTCTGTCTCTCATGAATGAATAATTAGTATCTTAAAAAAAAAAAAAAGTAAGTTACTTAACCGACTAAGCCACCCAGGCACCCCTATTACTATTAAATGAACTAACAAGTACCACTTTAGATTTTTTTAATACATATGCAAGTGTATATGTATTAAATGCTGTTCAAAGACAAATCCTTGGTAGTGTTCCTTCAGGTATAAGGTAGAAGAAGAATGAATGAATGAACTAATACACATGTACATCAAACATTTTCTTGGTTAAGACAGTAATAATAGAATGATTCTTAGGAATAGCTTTGACTTTTCAAGCTTTTGAAACAGAGTATGTACTATGTCTGTCTAGTTTTTATTGTCCAATTATATATTTATAATTTTATTTCCTGTCCTTTTTGAGTAAATATTTCATTTGATTTGGATTCTAAACACTTTTTGTGAAATAATTTTACATTTACCAAATGTCAGCTAACAAATGAATAGATAAGCACATCATGATATAGATTTGATTTTGATTTTGTACCTGAGGTTTGTCCTTGGCTAACTTAGAAATGTGTGAAATTTTCAGAAAGTTTAGTACAGAAAGATTCTTAAAAAATAGCCAGGTCTTTATTAAGTGAAAAACCACAATAAGATTCTGTTTCATCTTGTTACTAATCAATTAAAAAGCAGTGGGTTTTTGGCATTTTTTTATATGACTTAGAATAAGCTAGTACAAGCTGATTGATCATGTGGCCTAGCTGTGTTTCTACCTGTCTGAAAATAGAAGCCCGCTAAAAGTTCTCTTCTCCTGGGTGAGAACTGAATTATCTAGAAAATGAGATAGGTTTCTGTATCACCAGGGTACAAATTGGCTTAAACAATAGTGTGTTTTCATTCCTCTCAGACTCTTTCAGACTTAGTTTTTGTGTTACAAGTTTTCTTATTTTCCGCATTTCATAGGTATTTAAGACTTTGCGAATGTGTATGTCAAGAACTTTTAGTTAGATTGTCCTTAAAACCTAAAACTTTTATGGAATTGTGTTTTAACTGTTAACATTTAATTCTCAGCCTCATTGAGTAGTGAATTTATATCCGTGCTGTCTGTGTTGTAGTTATAGTCTCTTTTGGGTATGTGGTTTATTTATAAATGAAATTAAGTTGTATTACCTGAATTAATAGGGATAATGATTTAAGAGCCTTATCTTACTCAGGAATACTTACTGAGATGATAAAAAAATCCTAAGATCAGAAATCAAAATTTCTGAATCCTTAACATATGGTTTGTGTATTGTAATGCTTTTTTCCTTTGAAATAAGAATACTATAAATTTAAACCTTATTCTTACAAGTGAAACATTGTAGATTAACTGCAAATTTCAAGCTGTTTCAAATTAATTTAAATCTGTGTGGAATAGTCAGTTAGTGATTATTTCCTAAGGGAACTCTAGGAATCCTGTGGCTACATCTAGATAGGGGAGAAGCTAGATTAAAAATTAAAAAGAAAAGGAATGTATTAGGTTTGTGACTTATTTTTAGACAATTAGATTTGATATATATTTTAAAGCCAAGGTTTATTTGTACTCTGGAAAGTGGTTTGTTCTTTCCTTCTTCTTTCTTCCCTTCCTCCCTCTCACCCCTCTCTCTTTTCTTCCTCCTTCTCTCTCCCTTCCCTCTCCTTTCCCCTCCCTTCCCCTCTCCTCTCCTCCCCACCCCGCCTCTTCTCTCCCCTCCCCTCCCTTCTCCTTCCTTCCCCTCCTCTCTCCTTTCCTTCTTTCTTTTGTGTTTAGTAATCTACTATATTAATACACCACACTTACCCAGTTTATAAACATTTAAGTTGCTTCCTTACTTTTGCTATAATAAATAATGTGTCTGTGAACATCCAGATACATGTGTCCCTATGCTAACAGACAAGATATCCTCTGGGAGTTATATCTAGATGACAAATTGCTGGACTATAGAATATATACTTCTCTAATTTTACTTGGTAATTACAAACTGTTTTCCAAAGTGATGGCATGAGACACTTTAATCAACAGTTTATGGTAGACTTCCTTTTGCTCTACATCTTCATCAGCACTTGGTAATGTTAGACTTTAATTTTTCTCAAGTTTGTGAATGGTTAATGGTATCTCATTATGGTTTTAGTTTGCTTATTTTTCTATTGTAACAAGCATCTTTTCATATATCTTTTGGACCTTGAAGTTTTGTCTTTTTGAAAGTGCTCATTCAGATCTTTGGCTGTTTTCTATTGATTTATCTTTTTGCAAAGTGGTTTTCTTTAAAAAATTATATAGACAAAATATGTATTTAGCCTATCATTGTCATATTGCTGAAATGTAGTCATTAAAAAATTTTTTTTAAAATATTTTATTTATTTATTTGACAGAGATCACAAGTAGTCAGAGAGGCAGGCAGAGAGAGGAAGGGAAGCAGGCTCCCTTCTGAGCAGAGAGCGTGATGCGGGACTCGATCCCAGGACTCAGAGATCATGACCTGAGCTGAAGGCAGAGGCTTTAACCCACTGAGCCACCCACACCCCCTGAAATGTAATCATCTTTGAGGCAACGCTTCAGTAACTGAGTATGAATCAATACCAAGACATAAAGTTGTTTACTTTTCCCTTCCATTTTATTTCATTGGTTCCAAAATTAAATCTAGGGAGAAAAAAAAATTAATGAACAGAAATTGGTGTGAAATTGCTCTTGAAATCCCCCACTATGTTTTAAAGGTAAATTATTCAAATCCTTGTATAAAGATACTTTGAAGAAAGAAATAATAAAACCATTGATAATCTTTGCCTAAAACATTAATTCTCAAATATTTTCCATAAGGGCTTTTTATTCAGGTTTTCTCAGCCTTTTGACAACATACCCATAGTATTGTTATGGGACCTGGGTGTTTGGGTTGGGGGAATAGTCTGCTATCAAAATGTTTCTTTTGGAGGTGTGTGGAGGGAGGCCTTTTGTGCCTGGTGATATAGCCATTAAACATAGTTTTCCAGGCTTTCTCAGAGATTCTATGAACTGTAAAACACACACACACACACACAAATAATTTTAGGTATATAATATATGTAACTTTAGATATACAAATATATATATTTTATCAGTCAGATATGTGTATGTGTGTGTGTATGTATATATATACACACATATATGTATGTGTGTATGCATATATCTGCTTAACTGACTGAGTCATCTCTCTTTCTGCAACTTCTATGTGACTCTAAAATAATTTTCAAATAAAAAGTAATAAAAAGTTAAAAATATATATCTGTAGGGTTGCCTAAGTGGTTCATTCAGTTAAGCATCTGACTCTTGATTTCAGCTCAGGTCATGATCTCAGGGTTGTGAGCTTGGGCCCCATGTGGAGTTCCGGGCTCAGCATGGAGTCTGCTTGTCCCGCTCCCTTTGCTCCTCTCCCCACTTACCTGCACTCTCGCTCTCACTCTCTTTCTCTCTCATAAATAAATAAAATCTTTTTAAAAAGTTGAAAAAGTAGTACAGAGAGTTCCTATTACAATCTTATTCATCATTCCCCAAAGATAACATCTTACTTGTCATAGTACTACTGTCAGCTACTAAACTGTAGACCTTTTCCACATTCACCAGTTTTTACATGTATTCTGGGTCCATGTGTTTTGTAAAATTTTACCACATGCATTAATACTTGTAACACCACCACAAAGAGGATATAGGACTTTTTCATCATGCCCAGAAAATTTTCTCATGCTACCCTCAGTAACTTCCCTTCAATTCTGGCAGCTCCTGATCCGTTTTTCATCATTATAATTTGGTCATATTGAGAATATTATATAAATGGAACCATACTGTTACAGGCTTTATTGTGTTATATGTTGTATTCATATGTTGAAACCCCATACCCACTACATTGGAGTGTGACCATATTTGGAGATACTTCAGGTATAGAGTATTGCAAGCCTAGAGCAAGGACAGGAAATTGGAATTGAGGATGGCAATAAAGCTCTTTAGGCATTAGGGGAAGTAGGATACTTTAGGGACTGGTGTATTGTTAGCTCAGCCACATTGAAATAGCTCCTTGAATTGAATTCTGCAGCTGGGTTGTGTTGTGTGCTTGAATGAGAAATCTGTTTTGCTAGAGACTGTTAAAATACTTGAATTTTACTCATGTAGAGTAATCGTGAACTAATTTCTACCCCTTTATACATTTGTACATAATGTTATATGGGGTTAGTTGGTAAGTAGCTAGTAAAAACCAGAATCCTGAAGATATTAGATTAAAGGCTGAGTCTATAAATAAGTAATGGAAAACAGAAAGCAATTTTATATGAAATGTTATCTTCTAACACAAATTTCTCCAATCTTGGCAAGCTACAAGAAGCTTTTAGAAACAAGCTAGACTAAAGGAGTTAATACATACAATTAAATCCCTTAATGTAGGTTTTGAAGATTATGTGGATAATGAATAATTTTTAAATGTATCCTCTGTTCACTTCAGGAATTTTCTTCAGATAGCTTATCCTAGTTTTAATAGAATTAGTTATAGGGACGCCTGGGTGGCTCAGTTGGTTAAGCAGCTGCCTTCGGCTCAATTCATGATCCCAGCGTCCTGGGATCGAGTCCCACATCGGGCTTCTTGCTCGGCAGGGAGCCTGCTTCTCCCTCTGCCTCTGCCTGCCATTCTGTCTGCCTGTGCTCTCTCTCTCTCCCTCTCTCTCTGACAAATAAATAAAAAAAAAAATCTTAAAAAAAAATAATTAGTTATATCAAAACAGAAAAGCTTTTACATGTTGTTGATGACACCTTATTTCAGATTAGACCACTTTCTCACATAGCATTCGTAACTCTTGTGGATTTATAGATGGCAACTTCAGGGGAAGTTTAAGAGTGAATGCTCTTATATATACACACACCCATGTGTGCGCACCCACAGTCCTCCTTCAGTCCCTTTTATTTTCCCTTTTCTTTGGATTGCATATTTCTCCTTATCTGTTCCATCTTTCCTTTTTTAATGTGTGCACACAGAGAATAGTAAATTGCTGTTCTTAGGTCTTCATAATCTGTATTACATTTGGAAAGCATACTGAGAGAAACATTGAGTTTCTCTCAGGTGGTCATATAACTAAACCATACTTCTCCACTTAGTATAACAACTGTGAACTGCCTCATTTCTGTAAATATGCTTCCTGGAGATAAGGTAAGATTTGTCTGTTTCAGTCTTCAGACTAGACTATCTTGACGTCTTTTTTTTTTTTTTTTTGAGAGAGAGCATGGGGAGAGGACATGGAAGAAGAGAGAGACTCTTAAGCAGGCGCCATGCCCAGCATGTGGGGCTTGATCTCATGACCCTGAAATCATGACCCAAGCTGAAATCAAGAGTTGGATGCTTAACTGACTGAGCCCCCCCCAGGCACCCCAATCTTAATTTTGAAGAAAGTTTGAGCTGTTCTTTTCGTGAGATAAATTTAGATATGTAGTCATTATGCACCTAATGATATTTTCATATAAAAACTGTTACAAATATGCTGGTAATGTGGCCCAGATCTAGCTTTGGTAAGTTCACTGTGCTTATCTCATTTTCTCTCTTCTTCTTCTACATAACATTATCTCATTCTTCTAAGTTAAGATTTCCTAAAATATATGCATGTATATGTGTGTGTGTGTTTGTGAGTATGCTTTATTTCCGTATTTTGGAACTGAAGAGAATTTTATGAACAGTTGTGGCTGAAATACAGTAAGATTGAAGCAGCCCTCTTAGATTTGGGTTTTCTGTAGCACTTGGTTTTACCATAGGAATTGTAAGATAATTAAAACATTTATTTTATTCCTTAATGGGATGTAGTCTATTCCAAATAATATATTATCACCAACTTAGCTTTTGTAAAAGTAAGATGAATAGAATACTGGCCTTTAAAATTTCTTTTCTTTTCCTTTTTTTTTTTTTTTTTTTGGAGTGTGTTGAAAGGAGAATGAATAATATTCAATTTGCCAACCCTTGAACTAACTGAACTTACAAGTATGAGAAATGAGAAAATCTTCCATTTTGGTGGGGTACAGTTGTTTTCATGAAAGAAACAGATTCTAGTGAAAATGGCTAAGTTTGAGAAGATTTTAATACTTAGGCTTGGTGTGTTAAGATACCAAGGATTGTATTTTGTGAAGCAGGAGGACCAAAAGGTCTTGAATGAGGAATCTGGGAGGTCGGAATTCTGTTCCATGTGTTCTGTGATGGGGACTGTTAAAAATGAAGGGAGAGGACACTTCATAGGTCCTTAGAGAATGAGCAGAAGAAAACCTGTTTGCCTCGATTATAGCCAACTAGCATGTAAAATCTTTGCATTAAAAAAAAACCTCCATAAATTGGGGTGCCTGGGTGGCTCTAGTCAGTTAAGTATCTGCCTTTGGTTCAGGTCATGATCCCAGGGTCCTGGGATCGAGCCTTGCGTTAGGCTCCCTGCTCTGCCAGGAGTCTGCTTCTACATCTCCCCCTGCTCATTCTCTCTCTCAAAAATAAATAAAATCTTTAAACAAACAAACAAAACACTCTCCATAAATAGATTTAAAATGGCCCTAAAGTAAAAATTTCATAATTTGCATTTTACTCTGAAGAGTATGATAAAGAAATAAAATTATTGGAAAAATATTGGAAAGAATTTCTATAACTCACAGATCTATAACAGTATTTTCAGTCTTTTCTTCATTTTAAGAGCCTTATATTTTATGACTCACTTGATGTTAAACTCTTAGAAAATTGTTATAGAACTTTGAGGAACTGACTAGTTCTTGGTCATCTACATAGTAGGCAATTGAATATGTGTTATCTGTTTTTTTAAAAAAAAATCTAAATTTTGCTGTGTCTTAGCAGTTAGCAGAATGCCCAAAGGACAGTGGACACCATCATTTAAACTGGTACATTTACTGAAAGTAGTTAGGAATTTTAATTGACAAAACAAACAATCTGGCTTTTCCTAAATTCTTCTTCCAGTAGTAGTGCCTGCTAAATCAGGAGTTGACACTTCTGATGTAAGGCCACAACAGGCCAAATATAGCCAGTTGCTTACTTTTGTAAATAAAGGTTTATTGGGACATAGCCATGCCCACTAATTATGTATTGCCTGTGGCTTTAGTGGCAGAGTTGAATAGTTGTGACAGAGACCCTGTGGCTTTTAAAACCTAAAGTATTTACTACCAGACTGCTGACCCTGGTGCTAAATGATGACAGTAGAAAATATATATAAGTCTTTGTTTTGTTTGAAATTATAATGAAAGTCTAGAACTTTTTCCTTCTTAAAAAGTCAAAGTACTGCTGTACACTGAAGAGAGCAGGGCATGTATTGGCAACATTTGGGATCCTTTGATGGAGGGGCAGTTTATGCTCTTAGTATGAAGTAGAAATTAAGCTTTACCTTAATTAGCAGTTACAAAAACCTTACATTGGCTAGCCAGAAGAGTCAATGATTAAATAAAGGTGACGGACCAGTGTCTTTTCAGAAGTTAACAGTTAAATTATGTAAGACACTTTAAAGAAGGTGTTTAGAACTATTTTCATATTTTATTTTCATAAGTTATTTATATTTTGATGTGAAAAATCAGTATTTAATTTTTACCCAAAGCCTCAGTTGAGTCTCTTATGAGGCTTGGGTTTGAATTCTGTTTTCTTTATTTAAGTTGTATAAGCAAATAACTTCTCTGTGCCCTAATTTTCATAAATGGGGATGACAATAAGACCTATCTGTCATAGGGTTGTTGGGTTAATACATGTGAAGTACTTAGTACAGTGCATTACAATACTGTAAATGCTTAATATAATTAGTATGGCTTGCTTTTATAATACTTTACTTCAGTGTCTGTTATTGAAAGCTTCTGTGCTTGGGTGAAGGTTAAAAAAAAATTTCATGAGAATTTGCCTTGAAACCCCGACTCTTTCTGTAATGGCAGTAATTGTCAAGTGATGCTGTTCGTATGAGATATGGGAGTTGAAATCCAACCAAGGAGGTACATTTCTCAAGTAACATGCAGATTACCCGTATGGTACAACCATTTTTAGTTATTCAGTAATGAATTAATTGAGGCAAAGTTTCTTTTTAAGTTTTTCATTTCCTACTTTCAGCCATTTAAATATTTTTCTCCATCAGCTTGAGTTTCTGCAAATGGGGTATATTTTTTAATAGATTAATGAGTCTCTGCTCTGACCTCATTGAATCAAAACCTCAGGTAGACCCTCAGTGTTCTTTTTAAAAAAAATTAAAAAAAATTATTTGAGAGGGACTCTTAGGTGGCTCAGTTGTTAAGCCTCTGCCTTCGGCTCAGGTCATGATCTTAGGATCCTGGGATCGAGTCCCAGCATTGGGCTCCTGCTCAGTAGGGAGCCTGCCTCTCCCTGTGCCCTCCCCCCTGCTTGTGTGCATTCTCTCTCTCTCTCTCTCAAATAAATAAATAAAATCTTTAAAAAATTTATTTGAGAGAAAGTGAGTGAGAAAGAGCATGAGTGGAGCAGAGGGAGAGGGAGAGGCAGATTCCCTACTGAGCAAGGAACCCAATGTGGGACTCAATCCGAGGACCCCAGAATCATGACTTGAGCCAAAGGCAGATGCTCAACTGACTGAGCCATCCAGGTGCCCCGACCCTCAGTGATTCTTAAGCACACTGAAATTTGAGAACCAGATATGGAGAACAAAATTATTTGAAATGCAAACCACTGAGTTATCTGATTTTTTTCAGTATTTTTGGCAAAAGGCCGAACTGTGGAGGAAACTATTGACAGAGAATGGGTTTCCATCACTGTCACAGAATTTGAGGTTTGAATAGGGACTTTGGAGGTCATGATGTCAACTGTGTGACCATTGTGCCTCTTTGTTGCTGTCTTTGTTCTGGGACTCTCTTTTCTTGCCCCTTTTAACCTCCAGCCTAAACTGTGCATACACTGATCAATGCTGTTAAGACAACCTGATAATTCCAACAGAAATTTGGAAAGTAGGGAGAAAATAAATACTTGAAAGAAGGGACAGACGTTGTTAAAATACACATCTGAGATAGGAGCTTCTGTTTTAAGAATCCTCTTGAAGAGACTAAGGAGCTTTATTGAGCCTCAGATCCCTTTTTTCTAGCAGCTGATGAGCTGATCTTACTTGCCTGGCCAAACTTTGCCTCTGGTTGTGATCTCATGGGCACCTTTTATTTATTACTACATCAAGGCTCTCTACCTGCTTGTTTTGCTTCACTTCAATACAGTGCCTACTCCCAGTATCCTTCAAAAATTTCCAGATTTCATAGATCTTCCCAGTTTAGCTTTAAGAGTCTCCCCAAATTCAGTAGTATTTGTAAATACGCATGATTAATACTTACGAATCTTTTTTTTTTAAAAAAAGATTTTATTTTATTTATTAGAGAGAGCACGCACATTGACCATAGGAAGAGGGAGAGGAGAAGCAGACTGCCTGCTGAGCCTGGAGCCCCACATGATTTCCATCTCACGATCCTGAGATCATGACATGAGTTAAAACCAAGAGTCAGAGGCCCAACGAGCTGAGCCTCCCAGGTGCCCCAATAATTAAAGCATCATAATGAATACTAGATTTGCCGCTTTACTTTTCTGGAGCATTTTACTGACACAACTCCAACAAAATGAGTTTTCCTTTTCATTTTCTTTATTAGGCCCTCTGTGTAAGAGAGTATCACAATATAACAGTACTTTATCTGCATATTAATTTGTGTTATTGTGTTCAGAATTTGACAGAAGAGGAAGGGCAAAGTTGGTTTTTTTAACTTTTTTTTTTTTTTTTTTTTCAAGATTTTGCTTATCTGACAGAGTGTGTGTGGTGGGGGGGAGAGCGAGCACCAACATGTGAGAGTGCAGGCACAAGCAGGGGGAGCAGCGGGCAGAGGGAGAAGCAGACTCCCCAGTGAGCAAGGAGCCCAATGCTGGGGTCATGACCTGAGCCAGCAGATGCTTAACCAGCTGAGCCATCCAGGTGCCCCAGGGCAAGGTTCTTTTGATGTGCAACTTCTGGCCAACATTATTGTGGATAATTGAGAGTTATTCAGTAACTATCACTGTAAAATATATACCTGTAGCAAATGTTGCAGGGATTGTCAGGGAAAATGATTGCTGGTAGGGGGCTCTTTCTGTGTCTCCTGACTATGGAGAGGCCTGCATTTAAGCTATTCTATTCTTATTTTTAAAAGAGTCTAAGGACAGTCTCACAACCTGTCCTGGTAATCTGTTCCAGTATTTAATTAGTGTTATAGATTCATTTCTTCTGTATCACCATCAAGCTGTGTTGTACATGAAGTTTCTTTTACATATTCTTTTAATGTTGATTGATGAAACTTGTGGTCCATTTTGACTCCAAGATCTTTCATTGCTCCCACCTTTGTGTGACTAGACATTGCCCATATTGTTTCTTGGGTGTTTATTCTTTTAATTCATCAATGGGCTTTATTATGTTTCTTGAGTGTAGTGACTGATCATTTTTAATTTAGAATTCTCTGGAGCTTCTGATTGATTTTTTTTTTAAATTTTTATTTATTTATTTGAGAGAGAGACAGTGAGAGAGAGCATGAACGAGGAGAAGGTGAGAGAGAGAAGCAGGCTCCCCGTGGAGTTGGGAGCCCGATGTGGGACTCGATCCTGGGACTCCAGGATCATGACCTGAGCCGAAGGCAGTCGTCCATCCAACTGAGCCACCCAGGCGTCCCTGATTATTCTTATCAGTAGTTGGCAAATTAGAATCTAGCAAAACTATGCCATCTTATTTTCAGTAATAAAATTAGTTCTAAGTTCAGCTTCTAAGTTACTTCTCCCATCTCCTCCTTTTGTTCGGCCCCATCCTCTCTACATGTTTATCTCTTCCTTAGATTCACCCCACTTCCTTTTCATGTATTGGTATGAAGAGGCTACTACTTTATTTCAGAGCCTTTGCTGCATTCGCCAACAGTGGTATTGACTGGGTTATATTTTTAAGCTCCAGGGGGACAACTTTATTTTGGATGAAGAGGATTTGAGTGAGTAAAGGTGTGAGAAACTACATCATATCTTATAAATCTTTATAAGGTCTCTAGATCTCTTCCAGAGCATAATATGATTTGTCAGTTGTCACCCTTTGTGAGCTGCAGGTGTCATTAATCATGAGAGAAAAATTCCTATTTAAATGTTTGATCATTTGTCTTCAGAAAATGTGATTTTCAGCTTTTTTAGAGTCACAAACTTATAAGCAATAATGAGTTGGATTCCCATTGGCAGTGCTGACCACTGGGGAGTGTTCATGAGTGAAATACAGACTGACTTGTCTTAGATTGGATCTGCTAACGCAGCCCTTAGGGCCCTTGAATTGTGCATTAGGCTTGAATGTTGATGTGCAAAGGACCTGTAATGAAATATATTTCTGTGTGGTACCATTTCATGTAAAGGCTTATCCCTTTTTTGTTGTTATCATGAACAGATTTACTTTACTATTGGCCAAGAATTCGAGTGAAAAAAATAAAACTAGGACATTTTGCCCAAAGATATATATTTTTTATATTTAATTGAATTGCACAAATCCTGTGATCTTGTGGGTGTGTGTACATGCCTAACAAAAATTATTATGTTGTGCACTGGTTTTGGAATTGGAAGAGTACTACTACTTTAAGATTCTCTCTCTCTCTTGTTATTGTAGTTTTTGTGAACTAATCATGCAGACTAGGCTTTTTTTTTTTAAATCTTGCTTAGTGGTCAAGTTTTGGGATGCTGTCGTTATATACCCCATTTTTATTCACTCAGTCTTTGTCTTCTTGTTACTCTATCTTCATCTTGCTGGCTCTTAAACATTCTTGCTCAAGCTTTCTTTCATATCCTTTGCTTAGCAGAGGTGGAGTGGCATAGGTGATAAACATTTTTTGGAGGGGAGGGTTAAGACCTAGATTTCATTTTTAATGTAGAATTTTTATGAGATTAAGCAATTGAAAGAGAGATGATGTATACACTGGCAAATAACAAAATCCTTGAGAAGGAGTTTTAAATATATTTTTTCTCCAACTCTATTCCCTGTTCAAATGGTATTGGTTACTAAAAGAATTTAACTGTTTTCCTAATAAGCATTTTTAAAATTGTTTTTAAAAAGTCTGTTTTCAGTTTTGAAATTTTTAAAGATCTTATTTATTTATTTGACAGACGGCGATCACAAGGAGGCAGAGAGGCAGGCAGAGAGAGAAGGAAGCAGGCTCCCTGCTGAGCAGAGAGCCTGATGCAGGGCTCCATCCCAGGACCCCGAGACCATGACCTGAGCTGAAGGCAGAGGCTTTAACCCACTGAGCCACCCAGCCATCCCCAGTTTTGAAATTTTTAAAATGTAGCCTTTTAGCCTAAATTGATAAATTAAAAGGTCAGTACTTATTTTTCTCAAACATATGATTTACTCTTTAAGATTTTTTTCTGAAACCTCAAAGAATGCAAGATTTTCCTTTTACTAGTGTATCAGTAACCAAAGCTTTTTGCCTTTGAAAGTGAAGCTTTATAAGCTTTACTACTTTGAAACAAAAAACCCTTCAAGAAAGGGTTATTGTTTGGGGCTGGGTTCAAATACTCTTGAATTTTAGGGAACTGTGAGGGAAATGAAGAGAAGGAAAATTGTAGTTAAAAATAATGTGGGAAGTGCTTTAAAGACTCTTACAACTCCACTGAAGATGTGATGGCCTCTAGAATTACCTAGGAAGCCTAGCCTGCAATTGTAGCTCTCTTTGAGCTTAATGAATGTGAACATATTTTAAAATTAAGGTATTTCTGAAATCATCCTAATTCTGGGTGTTGTTGCATAGAAGTTATATTACCTCAAGCATGAAGGAAAATGGAATACATTTTAGTTTTTTTTGAGAGATTTAGTTTAGAATGATCATTTTCTAGAACGTGGAGAATTTTATGAATCTTTTTAAAAGCAGTACTTATTTATATGAACAGAAAGCTATACTATTTCCAGGGGAGGGTGGTCCCTGGCTCTCTTAGGTTTATTCCCCAAGTTAATGAACTCTGTATCTGGCTTTTGAGCTTTTGAAGGAAATGTTGCATCATAGGATAGAAATCAGTTTGTCACTAGTGGTTTTTCAAGGGAGTTCAGCAGCCATTTCTTGGATTTATAATATGGTTTTTAGATCAGACTCCGTCTTTCTCTCTCTTTTTTGGTTTTGTTTTAAAAAAATTTAGTTGCTCAATTGCTAATCACATGGAATAAAACAAAAAAGAAAAGAAATGAAAAATTTTAGCTGTGGTCACCTGTTCTTTGAATAGGTTGTTGAGGGTTTTAGGTGTTTTGTCTTTTTAGTGGAGTTGGCAGTATTGTGTGGAAAAAAATTATATATTTTAACTTTTTCTCTTTGAGTCTAAACTCAGCAAACCTGTCTCTTTCTTGGAATTCTTCCTATCCCAGTCAGTAGTCTGAATTATTTTATTGCCTTTCTCTTATGTTGAGAAGGTTAGACTGCCATGAACTTTGAGAACAGATTTTTTTTTTCCTTGTGAAAATGTGTGCAAATTATGTTGTTTCATGTGCTTTATATAAGATTATGTAAACTATGTTTAAAATAGGTGCCAAAATTTTAGTTTTCATGCATCAGACATTGTAGTTGAATTTTTTGAGGCATTAAAAAAAAAAAAGCTAATTATTTGGTTATCAGTTTAAAATCAAGCTTGTTAGGGCACATGGGTAGCTCAGTTGGTTAAGCATCTACCTTTGGCTCAGGTCATGATCCCAGGGGCCTGGGATCAAGCCCCATGTGTGTGTCAGGGCTCACTGCTCAGCGGGCAGCCTGCTTTTCCCTCTTTGTCTACCTGCTGCTCTGCATGTTTGTGGGCTCTCTCTGCCTCAAGCAAATAAATAAATAAACAAACAAACAGAATCTAAAAAAAAAGTTCAAGCTTATTTCCTAAATTATTTTAAAGCAGAAGACTTTTGAATGATCTTGGTTCATTTAAAAATATTTTAGGGGTACCTGGGTGGCTCAGTCAGTTGGGCATCTGCCTTTGGACTAGGTCATGATACCAGGGTCCTGGGATCAAATCCCGCATCAGGCTCCCTGCTCAGCAGGGAATCTGTTTCTCCCTCTCTCTGTGCACTTCCCACCTGCTCGTGCACTCTCTCTTTCATGCTTTCTCTCCAGCAAACAAATAAATCTAAAATTTTTTTTTTTAAATTACATATACACGCATGTATATATATTGTCTGTTTGCTTCTTCTGAGGACTAGAGTAATATATGTTCCCTTTGGAAATTTAAGAAAATACAGAACAGTGCTGGTAAGAAAATTAAAATAACTTCGATTCATCACATAGAAATAACCACAATTTACATTCGGTAAATAGCTTTCCATTACTTTTTCTAGCTCAAATTGTATTTTATCTTTAGGAGAACCTTCTAAATCAGGCTTCCAACCAAGGATTGTGTAGAGTATTGATTATTTTTTGACAGCACAAGAGAAATGTAAGAAAAGGAATTAGAGATTAGTACTTGGTTTGGGATCATATTCCTCTTTAATTCTCTCTTTTGAAAAAGCAATTGTGGTTGTTTGTAGACAGTTGATTTACTTTTAAGCATATGCATACATTACTGTGTGCCCTTGACTCAAGAGTTTTCTCTGGGCTGCTGAAAATCCAGTACTCTAAGTCAGTCTTCATGGAATCTCCTGTCATTCAGAGACGAACTTTGGACTTTTGATGGGCAGTACCTGAATGATTCCATCAACTAACAAGGTTTTACAGTAACTATTTGTTGACCAAATTAAATTGCTTCTCAGTAGCCTTATTTGTTCATTCTCTGTAAGCCTCACTCTGTCTAAATCTTTTCCCTATAGAAATTCTCAGAGAAAAATAAGACTTTGTACTTGCCATTTAACAGCAAAATTCAAATAATACCCTTGTACAAAATAAATATAGCAGAAAAGAAATCGTGCTGATTTGGCATAAACAGCATCATAGCTTCTCACTGAGCCTAACATCAAGAAATGTCTGCATCTCAGACTTAGCATCTCTGTGAAAGCGACCAGAATCATAGGTTGCTGTTTATTGATTGCTGAAGTCAAATGCATTGTCATTTAATAAGAGTCAGTGATATTGTAATGATTGTAGCTGCGTAGGTCCCATTGCTCATTAATCCATGTATTTGTAGGGGTTTTCCACACTTCTACATACTCTTTCATTCTCAAGCTTAATTTCAAGAGAAAGCCCAGTCAAGAAGAGAATCCCCTGCCAGGTGCCAGAGCTGTCCCTGTCTTGTCTATGAATTTTTGATTTTGCCATACTTAATGGTCAACAACCCCCCCGCCTCAAATTTTTCTGAGCTTACCAGAGAAATTGTAATAAACCCAAAAGGAGAAAATGAACCAGTATATCACAAAAATTTTTTTGTCGTTTTTTTCACACTGAAAATAATGATTCCTGTAAGGGAGGCAGTAGTATATAATATGTAAATGATTTTGATTTTCATCAGTATTTTGTCTAAGCAGTTAATAACAAACAGTGGTTAAAAAAAAGGCTCTTCATAATTCTTTGCAGACATGGTTTCTGTTTTCAGGTAAAATCACTTTCAGGTAAATATAAAATGAACCCGTGACAAAGATTTTATTTAACTCACAAAATTGATGTGGAAATCAGTGCAATGTTATGGCTGGTTCAAAGAACATTTAAGAAGTTAGGCATATATATATATATAGGCAGTTTAACAAAGAAGTGTCTGGGTTAGATAGAAAATTGGTGAGCCATCAATTCAGATGTTTTGGGGCGCCTGGGTGGCTCAGTGGGTTAGGCCGCTGCCTTCGGCTCGGGTCATGATCTCAGGGTCCTGGGATCGAGTCCCGCATTGGGCTCTCTGCTCAGCAGGGAGCCTGCTTCCTCCTCTCTCTCTGCCTGCCTCTGCCTACTTGTGATCTCTCTCTGTCAAATAAATAAATAAAATCTTAAAAAAAAATTCAGATGTTTTGCATCTCGAATAAAAATCTACAAGTTAACAAGTGACTTCAGATAGTTGGAGACTTTTATCAAGAGTGAACAGTGAATTTCATTAGGTCCCTTTGTTTGGTGTGCCTTTGCCCTCCCCATTTGTTGTTAAGAAGATGTGCCCAGATGTTTTCCAGGTATTGGATACTTTTCATGATATAAGGAAAAGGAAAACGATAGAAAGGACATGACTTTTACAAATGAGAAAATGAAGGGAAATAGATTAAGAAGGAAGAGAATTAATTGATCAGGCAAGAAATGTTTGTTCTGATAGTGTTTGATCTTAAAAAACCCCACCTACATTTCATGGTATAGAGGAAACATCTTCTCTTTTTTCCTAATCTGTAATGTAGTTGCTTCTCCAAAAACCAGTGGAAAAACGTAGGTATTGTTGAATCATTCGTGTTTTAGGACCCATGTTTGTTTCGCAGCTGACTAGAATGAATCTCTCAGTATAACAATGATCCAGTTAACATTTGAGCAGTTAACTTATTGAGTCATTTTATATTTTGGTTAATTTTTGAGACCCTGTGCTGTTGTGAGAAATAAAAATTGTTTGAAAAAAGGTCCGTAATATAGAATTGGAGTGAGAAGGATTTTAGAGGTCATCTCTGTATATGGATGAGGAACCTGAGTTACAGTGAGGTTAACTGACTCATTGGCTAATTCTGGACAGAATGAAAACTAAAATCCATCTATCTTAGTGTTGATACAGTGCTGTGGTCCATGCGTAATTGTGAAACATTAGTATTTAGAAAATTAAAATTTTTATTTGATGTTTATTGTGTGACTGTTATCTTGCTAACTCTGTGCAAGATATTTAAACTACAAAAAATATATGATGTTTATGATCTCTACTCTTGAAGGCTTAAGCTCTAGCTGAAGAGACGGAATATTAGTTTTGATTTTCGATTTTTTTTTTTTTAGATTTTTTTTTAAATTTGAGAGTGAGAGAGGGGGTAGTGAGAGAGAGAGAGAGAGAGCGTGAGCGCAAGCAGGGGAAAGGGCAGGGGGAGGAGCAGACTCCCTGCTCTCCATCCTAGGACCCTGAGATTATGCCCTGAGCTGAAGGCAGATGCTTAACTGACTGAGCCACCCAGGAACCCATGATTTTTAATGTTTAAAATTAATTTTTTAAATTTGAGTATGGTTGACAAATAGTGTTACATTAATTTCAGGTGTACAACTTAGTGATTTGACAAGTTTATACATTATGTTGTGTTTATCACAAGTATAGCTACCCTCTGTCCTATTACTTCACTACTGTAATATCATTGACTGTATTCCTTATGCTCTGCTTTTTATTCCCATGACTTATTCATTCCATAACTAGAGGCCTATCTCTCTCTCCCCTTCAACCATTTTGCCCAGTTTCTCACCTTTCTCTCTTCTGACAACCATCAGTTTGTTTTCTGTATTTTTTGCCCGATTCTGCTTTTGGTGTATTCTTTTTTTTTGTTTTGTTTTAAAGATTCCTTTTATGAGTGGAAACATACAGTATTTGTCTTTCTTAGTCTGACTTATTTCGCTTAGCATAATACCCTCCAGGTCCATCCATGTTGTCTTGAATAGCACGACCTTGTTCTTTTCTTATGGCTGTGTAATATTCCTGTGTGTGTTTGTGTGTGTGAATCACATCTTTATCCATTCATCTTTTTTTTTTTTAAAGATTTTATATATTTATTTGATAGAGATCACAAGTAGGCAGAATCAGGCAGAGAGAGAGGAGGAAGCAGGCTCCCTGATGAGCAAAGAGCTGGATGTGGGGCTTGATCCCAGCACCCTGGGATCATGACCTGAGCTGAAGGCAGAGGCTTTAACCCACTGAGCCACCCAGGTGCCCCTCCATTCATCTTTTGATGGCCACTTAGGTTGCCTCCATGTCTTGGCTATTAAAAATAATGCTGCAATAAAAATACAGGTGCATATATTTTTTTGAGTTAGTGTTTTCATTTTCCCTGGTAAATACGGTTTAATATCCCTGGTAAGAATCCAGTGGGATTATTGTATCATATGGTATTTCCATTTCTAATTTTTTAAGGACTCTCCATACTGTTTTCCACAGTGGCTGTACTGAATATTATTTTTTAAAGAACCCATGACCCAGGGAAGGATATATACAAAGTATTAAATGGGTGGTTAATGGGAGTACATGCTCTAAGAGTTTTCAATAGGAAATGGTTGGAGTTGAAGATATTAAAAAGGTAAAAAACCATGAAAAGTAGCACACGTAAGTGCCCAGAGGACTAGGGAATTATGGTCAGGGAGGCGTTTGTTTTTTATGGGGCGGGACTTTGTATAGCTCCTTGCCCACTTTTGTCAACTCATTTATTCCTGGTGGTATATTGTATTGGTTCTGCCATTGGTATAATGATTTCACTTGCTGGGACTGTTAAGGGTTAATTTAAATTGAATTTTGTTTAATTTATTCATGTATTTAAAAACATTATTTCAAAGTAGTGGCTATACATAATCCTGTCCAATTATATGGTAGGCAATGACCTAAATGTGTATTTCCCAAAATAATCCCTGAGTAGAGGGGCGCCTGGGTGGCTCAGTGGGTTAAGCATTTGCCTTTGGCTCAGGTCATGATCTCAGGGTCCTGGGATTGAGCCCTGCAGCGGGCTGTCTGCCCAGCAGGGGGCCTGCTTCTTCGCCACCGCCCCTGCCCCCCCCCCCCCCCCCTGCCTACTTGTGATCTCTCTCTCTGTCAAATAAATTAATAAAATCTTTAAAAGAAAAATAATCCCCGAGTAGAGTAGGAATTCTAGTGTTATGGTGTCTAATGTTAAATTTCTTTCTGTTACTGGTAGGAGTGGCAAAGTTGTAAAAAACAGTGGAAGGGTTCATAGATATGTGCTCATTTTGCAAGGGCATTTTGTACTTTAGTTTTAACAGAAAACTTAAAAATTTGATTGATATATTTATCAAGGTTGTAAGAAGCAAAACCTAAAATGAATATTTCACAATTCTAATTGCTTTTGCTTGGCTCCTCTCTGTGTATTATGCATTTTGGTTTTAAATATTTAAAATTTCATCTCTAGTGTAAAGTGGGAATGAAATCACTTAGAGTGATAAGCTTTTTGTCAGTGATAGTCCTCCCTGCTCCCTTTTTAAAGCAGAGTGATGTTTATGTTGTGTCTTTCTAGCATTAAGAGAAATCATTTGCTGAGGTGATAATTTCTTTAAGTGCTAACAACATCTAGAGAGTGAACACTTATGATGTGTGACTTCATATTGTGTGTTGTGTGGTAGATAGAATTGGTGAGTCTGCTTTCTCCTGTTGATTGTAAGATTTCTGTCATGACATTTTTTTTTTTTTAAAAAGATTATTTTATTAATTTATTTGAGAGAGAGAGCATGAGTGGGGGGAGGAGCAGAGGGAAAAGGAGAAGCAGACTCCCCGCTGAGCAGGGAACCCAATGTGGGGTCCCATCTCAGGACTCTGGGATCGTGACCTGAGTGAAAGCCGACATTGAACTGGCTGAGCCACCCAGGCGCCGGTGATGTTTGTTTCTGAAGTGGTATTTTTTCGTAGGTCTAGACAGATTGCAGAAAAGTGGGTATCTTTGTGTTTGCCCGAATTCTAATGCTGGAAGGGATTCAGGATGACTCTAGGGTTTTTCTTCTTTTCTGTAACTGAAGAAAATGAGAACTTATCTTGGGACAGAAATAGAAGATCTTATCTAGTGACAGAATTAGAAGATTACACTCACACACACACACACACTCTCCCTGAAGATGCCTACATAGACACATTATAAATATTTTTATTTCTTTTCATGTGGGTGTACATAATAAAATCATGGCTTCCTAATGGTATCTTCAATTCTAACCCAGCATCTTGGAGTTCTTTTAAAAAATTTTCCTTGGCAGTGATTTTTTTTTAAATTTGCTCAATCAAAAAGAATTTGCTGTATATAGATCTCCTAGTAGCCATGCTGTGTTTGTGGCTTACCATTCCTGTATCACATCTGCCAGTGCCCTGACTGGTCTGGGCCTCTGCAACCCCCACCCCTTTCTCACTGCTGTGTTCTTACTCACCTCAGCTGTTGTGCGGACTCTGGCATGCTGGAAACAAAAAGGAAAGCAAGATGGAAAGGAAAGGGCAGGTTCTAATTCTTTAATATTTCATAGATATTACTCTTAGCCCCGCCACGTTTTCTTAAGAATTTTTTTTTTTTTTATTTTCAAGATTGCTTCCTGTGTAGGCGCCTGAGAATCTCCAGGTGCTTACTCATTCCTGCAGTTCTGATTACTGTTTTCATAGAAGGGAAACAAAAAGGCTTGTGTTCCCTGTAGCCCAGTGCAATCTTTGTTCACTAGAGAGAATGTGGTTCTTGTAGCAGCCTAATACCTGACAGTTATGGGTATATGTGTTGTCACTGATGGTCTAGAATTTATTTCTGATGGTGGAGAGTGGCTCAGCCATAGTCTTTCCAGCTCTATAATTCCAGCTTCTTCTGTGTGTACTGACACACAAAGCCATTTCTTGGTATTCACTTTCTTAGACCCAGGGGCTGTGTCAGAAGTTGTGGCTCTAGCCAGCGTTGTATCTGAAAAATGTCTCTTATAAAACTTTAGCATCCTTACCCTTGAGGATAGAAGAATCCTTTGTGTTAGAAAAACCTATGGTCTTACTCTTTTTCATTTTCAGAAGTACGAATGACATTTCTTTTTAGTTGCAGGTGAATGTATCTGTTCATATCACTGACAAAATTTAGAGTTAGGGTAGGCTTTAGGCCTGGTGGGCCCTGGCTCCATTTCTTTGTAATTCTCTTGGCTCTGTTCTCAGCTTTGACCTTGGGTAACTTCCTCTGTGGTGGCAAAATGGCTGTAATAGTTTCACATTTTGCATCCACGTACCACGGTCCAGAATTAACATTTTGGTTTTATGTGGGTTGGAGCAGGTCAGGTCATGTTCAATATCCCTTAACCAAAGATCGTAGCAAGGAGCTGAAATTACGCCGCTTGGCTCAGGCTGATTCAGAATGATTCTTACAGCTGTGGCTGAAGTCCATTTTATCCAGAACAGTAGAGGTACTGCAAAGTAACATAATTATCTTGGAATACCGATTGTAAGTAACTTCAGCTTTCATAGCATTTAGGGCAATGTATTTACTCGTTAAAAATATCCTTGAGAAAAGATTTTTGTGTGTGTGGAGAGGCAGTCGTGGGGGTATTAAAAAAAAAGATTTTTGTTTTTTAAATACTAGTATTAGAAAATGTTGAATTATTTATGTCTTTAGCTTATTTCTCTGTCAGTATTCTTAATTTTTAAGTTCCAATCTTAATGTTGTAGAATAGCTGTAACTCATATAAAATGGATAGCAACCATTTAAACTAGAGGAGAGATGAAATGGAATTTAAGATAGATGAGATTTCACTCTTTACTTTCATTTATAATACTTTCATGAATATGTTTGAAAGTACAATATCTGAAAGCTAAGTAATAGAACATATTAAGTGGATGGTAGATTGTTTCAGTGCCTAGAAAGAGAAGAAAGAGACTACAATCCCTTATTCAGGCCTGTAGGGAGGCTACTTTGTTGGGAACAGGCAATGATGTGGGTAGGTGAGAGCCATCAGGAGTATCCATGCAGTTATTAATGGGGACTGGGTCCAGGGCTGCTCGTTTAGCAGCCCCTGAACTTTAAATTTCTGCACAGGACTTTGCTAGTTTCCTGGGGGTAGATCTTGGGAATGGGATCTGCTTACTCCTCCCTCAAGACGAGTTCAGACTCAGCTGGCTACCTCCATTTTTGTTTGTTAAGCTGGTTATCCACCAGTCTATGGTTTGCTTATTTACTAGGCTGCGCCTACTACTGGTTGCACCTTCTGTAGGTACAGAATGGTTTAAGTGTACTGCTTGTTTACCCTCTTGATTGTGTGGCTGACTAGGAGCTGTGGCCCAGTGCCACTGCATAGCATATGAAAGTATCCTATAGCATCTCACTAGTCCAGGGAAAGATCAAGTGTCAAAATTCTTAAGTACAGTTTTTACTGAATGCGTATCTGTTTCACACCATTGTAAAGTCGAAAAATTTTAAGTCAAGCCATTATAAGTTGGGGACCATTTATATTAATCACTAAAGAAAAATAGTTAGAATGCATAACCTTTTATTTTTGATATTATCCTAATTGACAGCAAAGCCATTCCCAGAGCTTCCCGGGTAACTTTGGAGATAGTTCATCTTGAAGTGTTTATGAGTATTTGTTTAATTTACTTCTGGAAGGTGGAATAACCAAATCATTATTCAGTTTTCTGAAGTGAGTTTCAAAGAATGAAAAAATACCATCTCTGAATGTATGGCAAGCATTTTCTAAAGTGCAAACCTCCAAGACTATTTTGTTAAGACAGTGATGTATAGAAATTTCCATAGAAAAATTGAACACTTACTAAAATGTGTTTCTGACAAGAGATTTTAATCAAAATATATTAACTGAAAATCCAGTCACTTTTAAAAGGTACTTACATTTTTCATATCAACAAGAGTTTCACAATATCATGTAATGATAATAGAATGTTCACTTGCAATTTGTGGTTTCTTTGAGGCATTAGCATAGTTTTTAAGAGTAAATTCTCAAGTAGGTGGGGATTGAATGGGAAGAGGAAAAGTTCAAAGGAATGCATTTGTGTCTAATAGTTAACACTTTTGAGGCTATGTTTTATACTTGGGATTATGTGAAAAAAAATTTAAACCATCTTAAATTAAGTTTTATGTTTTCATTTTGATCAACAGGGCTTAATTTGGAAAGTAAACAATAATGGGCTGATATATATGTAAATTTCTATCTAAGGGTCGATCATTTAGCTCTAGGTGCTGAATTTGTATCAAAGAATTATGATCAAATAATTTCTCATTAAATTGGCAAACATTTGCATTAAATAGTCATCTTGAACAATTAAAATTACTTCATTGTTGTTCTCATGTTTGACTCTAAACATCAGAAACTAAATCTTATAATTGCAACTTGAAATAAAATGACAAAATGTGTCAGTTAGGATTATTCAATTATTTTATGTAAATACAAAGCCATTTACTTGAAGGAGAACCATCATACCTTTTAAAATGTGATCAATCAACACCTTTCTTAGAATTGCTTTCATTGAGCTATGGATAGATACTTTTATTCATGAAATATTGCAGTTTTTATTCTCCTTATTAATGGTCCTCCCTACATATGAGTAAATAAATCATTGGGCTGCTAGTAGTTCTAAGTGGTTTTCAGAGAGTATTTAAGTGCTTGTAATCACTAAGCAAAAGAGTACTATAGATTAAATGTGTTGTAAACCACACATGAAGGCAATGTCTTTTTTTATTATCTGTAACTTTAATGGAAAGAAAATGTTAATTTAGGGTAATTAAATAGACCTCCAAGTATGATCAGTGAATAGACCATTAGGTTAATTAAAATGAGGATATGTATCACTGCTGTGCTGAAACTATCATTGTGGAAGAGACAGATTCATTTAGTGCTTGAATAGTAAAATTCAGGATGTGTCACTCCAAACTAGATTTACCACACAAAAGAACAAGATTGATGACAAGGGTAATTTGTTTTTGTTTCATTTACTCTTATCTGTCACATTACTTGTCATTCTAGAGAGCCTGTCACTTAAAGGTGAAAATTTATCCAATCTTTTTAAAATCAATTAAGTATAAATTTTGTTGCTTTCCTTTCTGTCCATCATCCTAGCTGAATTAAACACAAATAAGATTTAAGTAATAAGGAAGCATACAGATTGTAATATAACTTTCAAAAAGTTGCAGCTTTAAATATTGGATCTGCAAAAATGCAATTGAAACCACCATAACAACTTTTTGTTTATTAGTTCTTTTCCTTGTCTAATTCCCAAACTAGCTGGGAACTAATTTTGTGTACTTTATTATCCACTTGGCCAATTTACTATTTGAATTTACTAAAAAAATTCAGTGCTTCAATAGGTATACCATAGTTTATAAAAGATTATAAAAGTTATTATATAGTTTATAAAAGATTTTTGAATGCTCTTTGCTTCTTTCCTGTGAAAAATCTTAATGTTGTGCCAGCTATAAAGTAGGTTTTCAGTAAGTACCTCCTATTTTGATTTAAGAGTCTTGGCATGTGTGTTTAAACAAAATCTGTATGTTCTTGAGCTATTCAGTTTCCCCGATCATGTGCCTAATTAATTTAATTTCTGTTCAGATCTTAGATCTAGAATTAACAGCATCTGGCCTAATAGTCCACCAGTGTAATTATCACCAATAGCTTTTTGTCTGGGATCTAAAGTATGCATGTATGTATTAAGTAATTTATAAAGCAATTGCTTTCCCTAATGATTTATATGATAGTCAACCAAGTATTTATTGAATTCCAGTTCTGAGCCCAGTATTATACTAGGAACTTTCATATGCTTAAGACTTCCTTGGCTAAGCCTTGTACAGGATCAGCCTATGTTTATAAAAGAATCCATTTCTTTCCTTAGCTTTATAAAAATAAAAACATTTTTTAGGTAGGTGAGACCCTCTTTTTCTCTTGTTTTTAGCCTCTTGATTCTGTGGAAGTCATTTCTTATTTTTACCTTAATTCTCTATTTTTCTGAGATTAATCTGGGTGCTATTTAGTAGGATATATTTAATGAGTTTATGTAAGTGTATATTTAATCTTTGATTAAGTGATGTTGGTTGTATGTTAGTTAATGTAGGAAGAAACTCTATGTAGAAAAGAAAAATAATGTTTACATTAAGAAGTGAATCTTTATTCTGTAGTTGGACTCACCATAGAATTTTTCTAAATAATTGTCTTAGAGCACTTAAGAGGTCTTGTTCCCCACCCCCCTCTTATTTTTTCCCCACTGAAGACTTAACTTGGAGTCTTTAAGAAAACAGGGGATTGTAATGATTTCTTTTCCTGAATAGGGTCAGAAAGCTATAGTGTTAAAAGCAGCTCTAGGGTTTGGAGACTTTCATCAATATACTAATGAGCCACATGATCCCTTTTGTGTTGTGTGTCTGTTTCTTTCTTTGTGTCTCCTCTATTTTTAGAATTCTAACTGCATATTACCTACATCATCTTTTTTTTTGTTGCAGCCTTGTTCTCTATGCTTTCCTTAGTGCACTTGATGCCATCCGGTGGGGGCAGTAGCATATAAACCAGTGTGAAGAGCTTTTGTTGTGGTCTCCAAACTGTTCAGGGGTTCTGTTTCTTAAACTTATATTTTTATTTATTTGACAGAGCGAGATCACAAGTAGGCAGAGAGGCAGGCAGAGAGAGAGAGGAAGGGAAGCAGGCTCCCTGCCGAGCAGAGAGCCCTATGCAGGGCTTGATGCCAAGACACTGGGATCCTGACCTGAGCGGAAGGCCGAGGCTTTAACCCACTGAGCCACCCAGGCGCCCCTTAAACTTTAAAGAAAAAATGTGTTTTATTCATTATTAGAGCTGAAAGTAGCTTGTTAAGTATCAGAGGGAAGTTGGGTGGAGAAAAAATTTTCTGCTGCTGGTCACTTGCTACCGATAGAGAAGTTAGGAATGTGTTGGAGTGCTGGATTTAGTCATAGTTTTTGGTGGGCTTTTGTAGCTCTTTCTCAGGTATTCGGGAATATACCTGAGTCTCAGTAAGCTGCTCCTTTGAGAATTGAACAGGCTTTGCAATTTCACAGATGACAATACTTCTGAAAACCACCAAGAGGATATTATTCTGTAGTGCTTGTTAAGTCCTGTCTTCTTTAGCAGGTTAAATATATCTACTGGATTTTAAACTTCTGTCATTTTAAAGAGTGCCTTTTAAGAGTTTACTGATTTAAGTCTTTTGATAGGCCTGGCTTATAGCTGTCAACTTTTTTAAAAAGTAAAAAATGCCTTTAAATTGAACTTTCAGGTTGACTTCTAGGTATAACTTCTGGAATCTCTCTGTGGGTTTGATATACTGCAAAAGTAATATTATTAATTTTATAAGACTGCTTCTAAGCTGTGTTTTCCTTGCTCTTGGATTTTCCCTATGAAAAATGAAGAAGGACTCCTTAACCAAGTTTTATTGGGGTAAGATCAATTTTATGAAGCCTGACGACTTCTTCTTCTGAATTTTACCTGAGCAATGTTTCAGCTCAACTGAATGGCTCATAATTTTGAGTGACTCTCTCGTCAGCTACTTTATTGATTAATGACACAGATAAGAAAAATGTACTGTGTAGTGGTGGGATTAGAATCAAGGAAACTAGAAGTCTCTCCTTTCATCGTCAGACACTTGAAAGTCTTTATTGAAGGATGATATGATCCGTGAAAGAGAAGGAAAAGTCAGGTTTGGGTAAGCCATGTGGATCAGAGAGAGGAGGGACAGAGAAGGCTCCTGCAGTGATAGTTTTGAAAATAACTTGTGGGGAGGTGGGGGGAGAATCATCTGGGCAGCCAGAAAACATTACATAAAACCTTGGTAAAGTGAGTGGCTTTGCTGACACAGTAGAAAGATGAGCACTGTTACTGATTGTCTTGTTCTTTAGCTGTCAGAGAAGGTGGTGCTGCTTCCTCCATCTGCTCTCACGTGCTGCCTCACCTGCTCCATCTTACTGAGACGGATAAACCTTGTAGTTCCAGACTGTCAAGGGCACTGCAATTAGTACTAAATCATTCTCGCTCTGACAAGTTCTGGCAACAGAAGCTTCTGGCAGATGTGCAAGTGCATCTTCAGTGTTTCTGAATGTGTGGATAGTATAGAAGAGCTTTTAACATGCTGGGTAACTTAATCCGACAAGAGAACTCGGTATAAATCATCTTTTAGAAGAGGAGAAATATGAGAAATCAGGGTGGGCTGTTGTGGTTTACATTTTATAAGCGTGATCAACTTTGTTTAATTTTGAATGTATATACCTTTAATAAAATGACAGGGAACTCATGCAAAAAGAATTCATACATAAAAAGGTTAACATAGTAGTCCCCTCTTATTTGCTGTTCGCTCTCTGAGGTTTCAGTTACCTGGGTTCAGTTGCGGTTCTGAGGCAGATGGTCCTCCTTCTAATGTATCCTCAGGAGGACTGTAGTAGCCTAATGCAACGTCACAGTGCCTGCGCCATTCACCTCACTTCGTCTTGTCACGTAGGTGTTTTATTATTATACTCACAAGAAGAGTGAGTATAGGATATAATAAGATATTTTGGGAGACCTCAATCACAAAACTTTTATTGCAGTATGTTCTAATTGATCTATTATTGTTGTTAATCACTTATTGTGCCTAATTTATAAATGAAGCTCTATCATAGATCTGTGTATATATAGGAAAAACATAGTATATATATGGATCATTACTATCTGTGGTTTCAGATATCCACTGAAGGTCTTGGATTATATTTTTGCAGATAAGGGGTTGGGTTGGGGGTACCACGGTATACCCAAGATGAAGTCAAATCACTGCGTTTCTCTAGAGTTGAATTAGCCAGTTGTAGAATAGCTTGCATGTAAAAATGATAGCAATCAAAATAAATTTACATAGGAAAGTACCTGGAAAATAAGAAAAGATAACTGAGGCATTAAAATATTAAGAATTAAAAAAAAGTCTGCCTGATATGAAAGCCATACTATAGTATAGTATTTAGAAGCTTGGGTCCTAGAATCAGATCACTTCTCTTTAATATTGATGCACTCCAATGGGCTACTGCCTTTTCTGCAACTTAAGGGTAGTAATAGGCAAAGAGCTTTTAAATGTTTTATTTTTTAGTATTGCTAGAGCTCACAACTCCTGAGATCAAGAGTTGCACGCGCTTCTGACTGAGGAAGCCAGGTGCCCTGGCAAAAGAGTTAAAAAAAAATTAAAAACAAACAAACCACGTCTTATTTATTTGAGAGAGAGAAAAAGAGAGAGAGAGAGAGAGAGAGAGCGTGCACATGACTTGGGGGAGGAGCAGAGCGAGAGTCGGGGAGAGAGAATCTCATAGAGAGTCTGCATGGATGCAGAGCCCAGCTTGGGGCTTGATCTCACTTTCTGAGATCACAATTAGAGTTGGAATCAAGAGACAAGCACTTAACTGCCTGAGTCATCCAGGTGCTCCTGGCAAAAAAATTTATAAATGAGATATTAGGTAAAAGGGTAGTTGATACATACGCCTGTTCATTGCATGTTAGGTTGTCTTGATGGTAAAGATGATGACTTCATTCTCTTTCCTTGAGTGACTTGAAGTGGCATTCTCTTTGCTCAGTAAGTCAAATGCAGAAAGCTTGGTATTTTCGTAAGCTCAGGCTGACATAACAGAATACTATAGACTGGATGTTTAAGTATCGAAGTTTCTTTTCTTTCTTTCTCTCTTTCTCTCTTTCTCTCTCTCTCTTTCTTTCTTTTTTTATTCACCCGACAGATAGAGATCACAAGTAGGCAGAGAGGCAGACAGAGAGAGGAGGAAGTAGGCTCCCGGCTGAGCAGAGAGCCGGACGTGGGGCTCGATCCCAGGACCCTGGGATCATGACCTGAGCTGAAGACAGAGGCTTTAACCCACTGAGTCACCCAGGGGCCCCCAAAGTTTATTTTCTTATAGTCCTGGAGGCTAGGAAGTCCCAGATCAGAGTGAGGGACAATGATTCCTAATGGAGGGCCCTTTTCCTGGGTAGCAGATGGAGGATGGGAAGGAGGATCTCTGTTCTTATAAGGCCTCTAAGCCCTATCTGATTAGGGCCCTAACCTTCTCACCACCTAATTACCTCATAAAGACCCAGTCTCCAAATACAGGTGCATTGGGTACTGGGGCTTCAAAATATGATTTTTGGGGGAGATAAAATTCAGTCCATAGCACTACATTAATATAGATTGTTTGTTACCATTGTGGCAAAAGATTAAAATAAAACCAAAGGAGGTATGCAAAGATGAATGTTGTAGAAGTCCTATCTCTTTATGAAAATTGAAGGAATGAACAAAACATAATTGTGAAATTTCAGAACAACTCATTTGTTAGCATTTTCAGTTCTATCCATTTGAAGATGATATCAGATTTCACCAAACTGTTGTCCTGATGTTATAATTTTGCACTAATGTTTTATCTTATTTGACAAAAAGCCAAAGACCTTCATTGATATTAGAAAAAATGAAATTAATTAACATCTTTGTTACTGGTTGTTAAAAATATTAATGATCTTTTCAGATGTCTGGCCCAGCCATTATGTAGGATTGTGTCAGGAGGTGTGCAGGGGTTTACTCTCCCTAGATTTTTCCTCTGTGACCTGGCTGAGACCCAGACTTTGGCCTCTTTTGGCTGCTGCACCTGAAGAGCTCAGTGTTGGGAGGAGTGTTTCCTTGGCCGCATAAAACGACCCTACTTCCCTGGAGCTGCTGTCATGACCATGACCTTTTCCCCCTCTGATTGAATTAGTGTCAAGAGTGTCTTGTCACCCAGTATGCTATAGAAGTTTTTATTCCCTATACTAATTTTTTCCTTTAATAATTCTTTTTAACAACAAAAAAATCTCTGATGTTAGTTCTTCTAATTTGATTTCTTTTGGAAGCAGAGTCTTTAACAAAAAAGGGGAAGTTTCCAGTTAATCAGGATTTAACTGCTTTGGAGGAAAGCTGACAGCTGTTAAACCAATATAGCCTGACATCCCCAGCTATTTGCTACTCTTTAGTTTCTGGCTCATTATGTTGCATGTTAGTATTGTTTCTGTCTGGGCAGGCTTGTGCTCAGCAGTGAGAACTGAGCCAGCTTTTGCAGCACGTTGAGACGCTCTTCTGGCTTTTGGGCAGATTAAAGAGATGGGATTTTTCTGAGCAGCAGTGGAGTAGCCGGCAGAGCCTCAGATTGTAAATAGAGGACTGAATTTTGGTCCTGGTTTTGTTACTGACGACCAGCATAATTTCTTCAACTAGCAAGTGAAGGAGATCCTGCTGTATAATGTCCTTCTTATCTTTAAATTATCCCTTCTTTGGTTCTGTGATTCAAAACACTTCTTTCGGAGGTGGAGGGCAGAAGTGTTAACAAATGTCTTTCAGAGCTTCAGAGGTTGAAAACTGTTCAGGTCTTCACAACAGTGTACATTAAGCACTGGGTATTAACGGAATCTTAAACCCACATAGACTGTTTTCCTCATTCAGAGGTTCTGGTCTTCAGTGATGGTGATATTCCAGGAGTCACAGGGTGGGTTAGTTGACTGATTAAAGAAGAGAAATGGGGTGCCGTTGTCCTACTTTTTGGCCTTTGGATTGGATCAGCCTCCGTTACATGATTTGGAAGTCTCTTGTAGTCTGATCCTTGCTTCTTCCTGTCTAGTCATAATGGCCTTCTTGTAGTTCCTGGAATGCCACGTGTTTCCTCCTGACACCGACTTGTCTTTTTACTTGCTATTGCTCCTGCCAGGAATGCTTTAGGGGAGCTGACAACATTGACTCCATCTTTAGCCTTCCGTTTTGTTCAGGTCTAGGCCTCTTTGTTCGAGGGCCCTTGGAGATTAATATACAAATGTCCACCAAGGCTGGGACAGGGAGAGGCTTGCTTTGGCCCCCCCATAAATTTGTTAAAGATAGTGTAGTCTGTAGTCTCTCTCTTCCAGATGCACAGGTGGTGCCATGAAATTGAATTAAATGTTGGGTGTCAGTCAGATGCATGGAAACCTTTTGATCTCATGGAAGTGCCCTCCCACATATCATTTCATTCTATAAAATGTGCAGGCTAAGGTTCGGCTTTTGCAGAGAAGAGCCATGCAGCATCCAGATTGTTACCTGATTGATCCCCACTATCAGGAAGTTACCCTGAATAAAACCCTGTGTAAAGTGGATGGAGCTGCCTGCTTCATTTTTTTTGGTCTCAAAGTTTGGGGGATATTTTACTGTCCCTCCTGAACCTTCTAACAAATGCACTTTGCTATTCTACCTTCCTCAGGGGAATGTTCTTTGTTGTCTCAACCTCTGTGAGTTGCTAACTCGTACCCTCCAGGTCTTCCCTCAAGCATCGCTTAGAAGGAGCCACTCTTCTGACTTGACTGACAAGGTCACTTTTGCTTATACACAGTCACAGTACCACATATCTTTCTTTTGTAGCACTTGCCATCATTATAATGTCATTTGTTTGTGTCTTTCCTTCCCCTGTGTACTGTAAGCTCCTTGAGAGTGCAGATCACGCACATTTTTGCAGTCTTTATATGTATTTTATTTATTTTCCAAGTCTGTATTTAAATTCCAGCTAGTTGACGTACAGTATAATATTAGTTTCAGGTGTACAGTTTGCTGTTGATCACTTACATAAATACCCAGTGCTCATCACAAGTGCCCTTCTTAATGTTTGTCATCCATTTAACCCATCTCCCCCTCCCTCTCTCCATCAACCTTCAGTTTGTTCTCTATAGTTAAGAGTCTGTTTTCTGGTTTGTCTCCCTCTCTCTACAGCACACCCCCCCCCCAAGTTCATCTTAGTTTTGTTTCTTAAATTCCACATGTAAGTGGAATCATACAGTATTTGTCTTTCCCTGTGACTGACTTATTTCATCTAACATTAATAGTCACTAGTTCCATCTGTGTTGTTGCAGATGGCAAGATTTTAATTCTGTTTTATAGCTGAGTAATATTCCATTGTATGTATACATTTATTTCTGTTGCCTAACTTAGTGACTGGAACATAGTAGGTGATCAGTATATATTTGTCGTGTGAATGCATAAGCCAAAGTTGCTGACTTGGAATAAATAATGATAACAGCAGCCACAGTAGGAGAGGCTATTTATTATGTACCGGCAGTGTGCCATACTCTCTTCTGCTCTTGCCCCCATTATCTCACATTTTATAGTCATTATTACAACCATTTCCTGAGTATTTTGACCCAGGCATGGACCCTAGAGTCTGTGTCCTTGGCAACCATCCTGTACAATTGGGAATATTATAGGAAAAGATCAAAAGTTTTCTTTAGCATTTGTTACCCAGCTCAAATCCAGCAAACCCAACAAGCCCAGCAAATCAAATCATTTGCTCATAAGTCTTTTTGTCTTCTTCGTTGTATCTAGCACTGTCATCAGAGTGTAGAGGCTATCTTATTATTTATTTTGGCTACCGCACATCTAATTTCTTGGGAAATTCCTGTGTTTCAAAATCCTCTCTCCCCTTTCATGAGGACAGAACCTGCCTCTTTTTACAGAAGTAGAAAATGGCATATACCTGCCTTCCCAGCTTTTCTTGTAGTTGAGGTATAGGCATATGATGCAGTTGTCCCAGTTACCAAATCAGAAGCAGGAGACACACAGACAACGGTGCCAAGGGAAGTCTATTCTGCTGAGGATTGGCCAGGCAGGAATGGTAGCTAAACTGGGTTTTCAGAAATTGCACTGATAGCCATCCTAGAGACAGTGCAGAAGTAGTGGTATTTGTGGTACAAACTGTAGAGTTTGTCCCCAGAAACAGTGTAGTAGTTTCTTCATGGGACCAGTGTTAAGGCAGGCAGTGGCTTCTGGTGCAGGAGTGACTTTGTTCAAATCCCAGCAGTGCCTCTCACCAGACTTGTAACCTTGCTTGGGGAGGTGAATCTCTCGGTGTCTTAGTTCCCTCAAATGGAAAAAGAAGAAATAATAGCATGTATGTCACAGGGTTGTTGTGAGGATTAGAGGAGGTGAACTCTTAGAACAGTATCTGGCATACTTATTACAATGTTTATTAGTGTTTTCTATCATTGTTTTCTGACCTTGATATTTCCTGAAAGTATGTATCCTCTTTTATTTTTTAAATTTAAACATTTATTTTTATTTTTTATTTTTTAAAGATTTTTATTTATTTATTTGACAGAGATCACAATTAGGCAGAGAGGCAGGCAGAGACAGAGAGAGGAGGAAGCAGGCTCCCCTCTGAGCAGAGAGCCAGATGCGGAGCTCGATCCCAGGACCCTGGGATCATGACCCGAGCCGAAGGCAAAGGCTTTCACCCACTGAACCACCCAGGTGCCCCAGTATGTATCATCTTTTTAACACATTTTTTTTCCCTGCTGGAATATGTCGGTTGGCGTATACAGCTTGCAGCTTAGCGCTGTGACTGATCCAGACAACACACACTTGTTGAATGGTAACTGTGGGTATGGCATAGCATCATCCTAGGTTTCTTTTTCGGAAGGGATTTATAGAACCATTTCTGCATGTTTGTTGGGGCCAAACCGTGTATTATTTTTATTAAAATGCTTAATTCCTTCTCTAGTTTGTTTTGGATTGACTTCCTTCTTTCAAAACCTCATGCTTTGACTACTGGCTTATTGCAGTATTTGAGCAAAATCTCAAACAGAGATCCCCCCAAGGGTGAAATGCACCGCACAGTTAGGCTGTCTGTCTGGTGGTGATTTCATTATCTTCACCATTCCAATTATCTGGGCATACATTTATTGCTGATAATCTATGAAAAGCCTATTTAACTCACTTTTCATTCTGAGTGAAGGGCCATCCAGAGCCCAAGTTTCCCTCTGGAACTCTCTTTATGTGGCTGAGGAGCACAATGTCTCCTGGCACATTAGCTTTCAGTCTGTGAAAGCAGATACTTTCAAATGGGAAAATGTCATGCAAGGTGAACTATTGGTATTTTCACAGCAGGCAAATTCTTAACACCCTCAATATAAAAACACTACTGAATCACATTTACGGTTTTGTCACCATTACAATGAGAACAGATAGTGACATTTAAACCTAGGAAAATTCAACCCCTGATATTGACTGTTAATGTGAAAAACTTGAAAAAGCAGGTAGAACACTGTGACCTTAGTGATGTGAATTCTCTAATCAGACCATACAGAGCAGTCAAATATTTGACTTATTGATTTTTAGAGAACCAAGCTGTTTTGTATGCAAGGTATGAAAATAGTTTGAGTTTTTGTCCTTGATTCAGAATAAGCAATGAGAGCCAGGATTCTATGCAGTAGATGTGAATTTATGTTGAATAGTATAAACTTTTAATATTTTAACATATATTACCAGAGGGGATGTTCAGTTTTCTCATGTATCTATAACTATGTGTTTAGAACACAATAATCTGTATTTACACATTAATTTCTGTTTTAAAACTGGTATTTATTAATAAATATATACTGTTATTAAGAACCTTGTATAGTATCTTCAATTTTAAAAAGACCCAACCTCACAGGATTATAAAGTTCCTCTTGCCCACTTTTCCTTTGCCCATACTTTTCTACACTCTCAGCCTGCTAAATTTTGCTTTTTTGTAAAATTACTCATCTAGAGGTCTGTCAATTTTCTAGTATATTGAAAGCTGAAAATGGAGTAGGTTGAGGTACTCTGGCCTCTTAAAGAATCCTTTCTATTTTAACTTAAGTTCACCTTAAGGAACATAGGTTATCTTTTTGACAGATAGTATTAAACAAATTCTGCTCGCTAAGACAATAATGTGCGTAGTTTTTTTATTTGAGCAATGTGGCATTTTATTAGAAATGTTTTTTTATTTTCCCTTATTCCTTTCAATCACATCTTACAAATATTTGAAAACACTTTTATTTTCTCATTCTGGATAACCTTCCTGTCTTTGTCACCATCTTTTCTTCGTGGTGCTGTGTCCTAGCTCTTTATATAAATTCCATAACAAATCAGTTGGCTTGGGTTTTTAGTGTGCTAGTTATGTAAAAATGAGTTGGCAATTCTCCCCCCACCCCCTGATACGTTTTTTTTGGGGGGGGGCAAAGGGTAATCTTTGTATAATTTCTAGCAATGTTTAAAACTGGAGCGTTGCTATTTGGTAGAATAATATGTAGAGAGTAAGTAGGAACTGTCATATTTCAGAATGACTTTTGGAAACCTGAAATCTCAGAATTCTGTTTTAATTTTTAAATGTCATTGAGAATTTATTCTGGAAAAGGTAATTATTAAATAATTGCATGTAATCTCACTGTTAGCAGATAATAATTCTAGTTTGCTAGGATTAATATACATTGCCTTTTAAAATCAGATTTCAGTTATAGCTAACTTCAGTCATAGCCTGTTATCTTGTGCTTTCATTTTTATATTTCAAAGAGAACATGGATTCTAGATTGTCAAGAATACCACTTTTTTTGTGTATTTTTTTTTTTTTTTAAGAGTTTGGCACTGTGGTTGTTCCCCTACTAACTATTCTTTCCTCTTAAGAACCTTAAAGGTTGAATAAGGGGAAGCCAGAATGAGTCCCTGTTGTAGCTTCCAGGGTACAGTTACAAAGATGAATAAAACCACCTATTTCAGTTCTGTGAGATCAAAATCTAATTCCCACTACTCAATTTTTGAAAAGGTGTTGGTGGATAATTATAATACTAGCAGTTGAATTGGCTCCACGTGACAGAGATTTATAGTGTATTTATAGAGATGTTTGATTTTTGTTTTGTTGTGTTTTAAATCCAGAGTCTAGGTTTTTTTGTCTGTTGGAGGCTCCGGCATCGTTGGAGTCATGGATCAACCCAGGCCCTGACTTTTGTCTCCTTTAAAGTCCGGACACCTTGACAAGGTTAAGGACGAGAAAGTTGAGTAACACTGAGGAAGGGTCTGTGCTATGTGTCAGTGCACTCGCCTAGGTGACTTCCTACACCCTCTCCCTACAGAAGGGAACAATGTGGTCAGGGTCATGGATTCTTTTTTTTTTTTTTAAAGATTTTATTTATTTATTTGACAGACAGAGATCACAAGTAGACAGAGAGGCAGGCAGAGAGAGAGAGGAGGAAGCAGGCCCCGCGGAGCAGAGAGCCCCATGCGGGACTCCATCCCAAGACCCTGGGATCATGACCTGAGTTGAAGGCAGAGGTTTTAACCCACTGAGCCACCCAGGCACCCCAGGGTATGAATTATTAAGTTGGTCCTTGTTGTTCCTGAGCCTCCCATAACCCACTACCTGGTTGATTGTCTTGCTAATGGCATTAGCCTAGACTACCTGGTATCAGGAGATTTGCTTGTAGTTAATGTAAACTTGTTATAGGAACTTGCAGTCATCTGACTAGATGCTGATGTATTACTCTTGTTGTGATCTACCTTATAAATGCTTGTAAGATGTGGAATAAAATCTGCACTGTTGGACATCCTCCTCAGTATCCCTCCTGCCCCCATCTCTTTGTCTCTTAATTTCTTTTCACCATCCTCTTAACCCTCACGTTTCCTGGTCAATTTGTCGCGCCAGCCGTGACACTTGTCCATTGAAATTTTAGATTTTGCCTTTCTCTAGGGAGCATCTCGTTAGGGAACAATACTCAGACAGTGAAATGAGTTGTGAGCTTGTGGAAAGGAGACCAGGACAGGGGGCAGGCACTAAACGAATAGCAGAGAGGGAGAGAAATGGCTAAGACGTGAGAACAGGAGAGTCAAAAGGAGGGAATTAACAGGACGGTGAAGGAAAAGATTGACCCTCTCTATCCAGTGTTCTGCTCAAATAGGTGTGTCTCTGTTGTGGGCTGCCCAGGTCTGTTCCTGGTGCAGGTGAAATCCCAGCATTGTAGGCCAAGTCCGGTGGTCATTTGTGCTTCACATTTAGTGGAGAATGAGTAAACAATTATGGGCATCCTTTCACTTTTGCAAAGGGTTACAAAGTCAAGCTGCACTAGGTAAATTATGAAATTACCTTTTTTTTTTTTTGAAAAAAATTAAGCATATACTTCAGTAAGAGAATTTTTTTGTGTAATGACCTTAGTTTGTTACAGTTCTGAAAAGCTGAATTTTATGATTTCATTTAAGATGTGAGACAAAGAAGGGGCGCCTGGGTGGCTCAGTAGTTAAGCATCTGCCTTTGGCTTGGGTCATGATCCCAGAGTCCTAGGATCAAGCCCCACATCACATAAGGCTTCCTACTCAGAGGGGAGTCTGCTTCTCTATCCCCCCCACCCCGCCCCCAGCTTGTGTTCCCTCTCTCATTGTGTCTCTGTCAAATAAATAAATAAATAAATAAAATCTTAAAAACAAACAAACAATAAAAGGCAAAACATATGAGACAAAGGGACACTTAGGCTAAGCATTTTAAAAGATGCAAGTTCTTGTACAGCTTTTGGTAACATCTTATTATGGAGCATCTGTTTGGAGATGTATTTCTGGAGAACTGTCTTTGTTGACATGGTAATATTTTAAAACTGTAAAGAAGGCCTTAAACTGGAGTTATTCTGGTGTCAGTTACCAGTTAGAGGACTTTGATGTGGGTTAGAGGGAGAGACGTTGAGACTGGAGCCATAGGTGTGATTTTGCAAAGTAGGGCAAACAGAGTTCTCTGAAGAGGCCTCTTGTGTATTAAAGCAAAGTTCTGCCTATGGCTGGCCTTTTCCTATCTAAGTGAAGTTCAGAGGTAGAGTAGAGATTGCTAGTCTGTTATCTTTCAGTAGGTGGCTAGTAGGGTACCCTGGATGCTTGTTATATTGTAAGAATGGTACCTGTCAAATCCTTCTTGATTTGCATTTTTATGTTGGGGCAGTTTTACCTGACACATCATTCTGCTGGGGGAATAGAGGAATTTAGTCAGTACCAAATCTAGGCACGTTCAAGTATCAGAATAATTAATTAAATCTGTAATTGGCAAATGACAAAATTTGGCCTTACTATTCTATTAGATTGAATGTAAAAAAAGGATAGTTACAGAAAAATTATTTTGCTTAAAATAAAAGCACATTTTTAAAAGTTTGCTTAGAGAGCAGAAAGCAATTGTGCTGTAAGTGTGTGTAATTATCTGCATTTCTTTTCAGCCTCTTTGGAATCAAATTGGTTTTCTCCCCAAGAAAGGCAATTATATGCAGGAGGCCACTTTTTGTTGAATTGCTGTGTGTTGCACGCAGGGCATCCCACAAACCTGAAATCATAGATGCGCTGCTATGATTTATAATACCCATTAATTACAGCTTTGTATTAAAGGCTTTTAGTTTTCTGCTTCAGTAAACCTAAATTCTCCTTTTGAAGCAGAATTGCTTACATTAGGTGTTATGCTAAATGGTGAATCCTGTCTTTTAGAATCTCATCAAAGGTACTTGATGCGGTCAGATCTTCTCAGTGGGCGTTCCAGGCACACTGGAAAGCTGTTTAACTTTACAAGGTGATGAGATAACTGGAAGAGATACTAGTCTTGTAATGAGGAGACCTCCCACAACACGGTTCAAATGGGAAGACTGCAAAGCATTAATCAAAAAGTACTCATCCGCCAGCTGTTGCTTGTCCTTGTGGTGTGCTGCCAGGCTTTACTGTCCCCGGCTCGCACTCTTTCCGGCTAGCTCCATGGTTCGCAGCTGCAGCTGCTCTCCAGATTTACCTGGGCCTTCACCCTCTCCCATCCTTCCTCCCTCGGCCTCCAGCCCCATTAAATACTGGGTACGGATATTTTTTAAAGGGCTCCTTGGTGAATCTCATGTGTAGCCAAGAATGAAAACATTAGTCTGTTCAGTTCTGTTGCGTGGCTTTTCACCTGAAAAGTTAGATTTCCTCTTGGTTTTTTGGCTTCATATTCCCATATTCCTTCTAGAAGTTGAAGATACGACCAAGCAAAACAAATGAACAAAACCAGGTGGCATTGTTTTCTTTTGGGCTTCTGCCATAGTCTGATTCAATTCAGGGACAAATACTTCCCTGGCAACTCCCTTAAATTTTGTAACTTCACATTTTTTCCCCATGTGATGAATGTCTAATCTGAGGTTTCTTTGCTAAACTTGGCCATTTTATAGCTCTATCAGGGACCCGCTTTTCAGTGAAGCATTGCCATTTTTTTCTCTGTGACTATTTAAAACTACATTTAAAAAAAAAAACAAAACAAAAAAACAACTACATTTTAACCTAGAAACACTTAAAAAAATGAGGATTTATGGTGTTTTTCATTACATCTTTTTCACACATTACTCATTAAACTTCACATACTTTAAGAATTTGTAAGTATTACACATTCTTTTCATAAGGAGAGGAGGCTAAGTAAGTAAGATTTCATTTGTAAAAGCATCATTTTGTCCATTTGAAAATGGGGTTAATGTTTGTTATCTACGAATGCTACTATGCTATCTTTTATTTGAATATATTGGCAGTAATAATTTAGTTGTGGCACGTGGTCCTAAGTGATGTAAGAAGTTCTGAAGGAAGGGTATAAATATAATAATGGTAGTAGCAATGACAGTTTTTTGGAATGCTTCCTTAATGTTAAGTGGCCGTAAGTGCTCCACATGCATGGCCACTGGCAGCTTCATGCTCCGCTCATGAGATGTCAAGACGTCCATACCGTTGTTATCCCTATTTTAGAGGAAAGAAAATGGAGGCTGGCAGGTGGAAGAGCCCAGATCTGCCTACACCAGGCCTGACTTAACCCATGCTGTTCTACCTTTTTTCCTACTTCTGTGATTTCAGTGTGCATTCGGCCATAGAGCTCCTGCCTACATCCCCTTTTCTTCCCAAGGAGCTCATTGACTTAATTTGCTTCAGCCTCTTTTGTTTTCTTCCCTCCTTGTATGTCAGGCAACCATCTGCTCTTGGCATCCCTTTTTTACATGTAGGAGACTAGGTCCTGGTGAATGCAGGCATGCTTTTGGGCTTAGCAGAGGGAAGGGGGCACCAGGAAGGCCTGTGGAGAGTGTTTAATGTATTTCCCTTATGGGCGTAAATACAATTTGATTGGCAACTGTATATTTTTTCTTTTTGCTAACAGCTTAATTGAGCCATAATTTATATATCATACAATTCAGTCATAAAAAGTCAGTGATTTGGGTTGTGTAACCAGCACGCTGATAAATTTTAGAACTTTTAAGATTTTTTATATAAGATTTTATTTATTTGAGAGAGAAGGAGCATGAGTGGGGCAGGGGGCGGAGAGAAGGGCAGAGGGAGAGGGAGCTATGTAGGTCTCCGTTCCAGGACCCCGGGATCATGACCTGAGCCAAAGGCAGGCGCTTAACTGACTGAGTCACCGAGGCGTACCCCAATTTTAGAACATTTTTAGCACCACAAAAGAAACTCTATGTTTGGCTTCCTCCCTCAGCCCACCTGTTTCCTTACTCTACAAATTTGCCTATTTTATGTAGATGGAGTCCTGCAATATGTGCTCTTTGTGACTGGCTTCTTTCACTTAGCCTCACATTTTTGGGGTCCGTCCCTGTTGTAGTGTGTACCGGCATGTCATTTCTCTTTATTGTCCAATAACATGTCATTGTATGGATATAGCAGATCAGTGGCTATATTCTGACTTTTATATCTTACTGCCCTGGCTCCCAACATTGTTTTGGCTGTTGCAGCTTAGTAATGAACAAGGAAACAGACATAGTTGCATAGCTTAGACAGGGGTTAAGTGGAACCATCCATTCTTTTGTGCATTTATCACATCTTTATTGAGCACGTAGTATATGGACAACACTGTGCTAGATTTTATAGTATATAAAAGGTGTGATGTGTTATGTGACTTGTGCTGTGTGTTATAAGCAAAGTTGGGTTCAGAGGAAGGAAATTCTGTTTGTGATTTGTGGCTGCCAGTTCTCCTTGCACCTTACTTGGTGGTGGTGTTTTATTATGTATTTTGTTTGTTTTAAATCATTACCTTACCTCTCACTGAAGTGGTTTTGGGTCTCCTAGATATGAACTGATATTCAATAAGTTCATCCCCACCCCACCCTTCCATGAATTTAAATATTTAAACATAAGTCTGAGTTGGAATTTTCCAGTTTAAAACTAATAAATATTAAAATTTTATTAGAATCTTGAAGGTCATGAGTTCATGATGAATCTAAAAACTTAGAATATTAGTTAGCCCCAACTTATAGAAATGTTTGGAAATCAAGTATATTCAGCCACCAAAATTACCCAGTGATAATATCCTGTTTAATTCAGTTGGAATTCAAGTTATGGGCAGGTTTAATGGATGGGAAACCTTGTAGCTTCTGCATACCCCGATAAGCATTACATTAATGCCAATTTAGCCATTTGAGTAAACTCCAGATAAACAAGAGAAACTCTAGGATTTTTTTTTTTTTTTAAAGATTTTACTTATTTATTTGACAGAGAGATCACAAGTAGTCAGAGAGGCAGGCAGGTTGAGAGGAGGAAGCAGGCTCCCTGCTCAGCAGGCTCCCTGCTGAGCAGAGAGCCTGATGTGGGGCTCGATTCCAGGACCCTGGGATCATGACCTGAGCTGAAGGCAGAGGCTTTAACCCAGTGAGCCACCCAGGTGCCCCTAGGATATTTTGAAATATCTTTCATCTGCCTGAGGAGCACAAAGCAGGGCTTGAACCCGTGACTCTGATGAGATCAAGACCTGAGATGAGATCAAGAGTTGGATGCTTGGGGCACCAGGGTGGCTTAGTGGGTTAAGTCTCTGCCTTCCGCTCAGGTCAGTCAGGGTCCTGGGATCGAGGTCTGCATTAGGCTCTTTGCTCAGTAAGAAGCCTGCTTTCCCCTCTCCCTCTGCCTGCTTCTCTGCCTACTTATGATCTCACTCTCTCTGTCAAATAAAATAAATAAAATCTAAAAAAAAAAAAAAAAAGAGTTGGATGCTTAACTGACAGAGTCACCCAGATGCCCCCTTTCAGTTAGATTTTGTAAGTAGTGTATCATCCTTTCCTGTTTGTTAGTGTTATTTAATGTTATATCATATAAAATAATTCATAATGTCACTGTCATTATATGTGTAATATGGCATAATTAGCTGTGAAAGATGAATGTTTTACAGTGTACTTATTTTGCTCTTTGCTAAAAACTCAGCAGGCTATTTTTATTCATTGATTTAAATATCATATAGTGTAAGTAATAATGATTAGGTGATTTAGAACTTTGTTGTAAACTGGGAAAAGAGTCCACTTCCTGATTTGTGAATTAGAGTTTAAGAATTTTGTAAAATTTAATTCTTCGTTTTCTTTCTTTCTTTCTTTTTTTTTTTTAATAGGCTCCATGCCCACCATGGAGCCCAACATGGGGCTTAAACTCATGACCCTGAGATCAAGACCTAAGTTGACAGGAAGAGTCGGATGCTTAATCGACTGAGCTACCCAGACACCCCCTGTTGTTTAAAATTTTTTAATGAGTGCTTATTTTCACTGTGTTCACATGTCATTTTTTCAAATTCACATGGTTCCAACCTGTATATCGCTACTACTGCTACTATTAATAGTAATAATAATAGATATTTTAGTTAAATATTAAAGACTGTAAATTTTTTTTTTTTTAAAGATTTTATTTATTTATTTGAGAGAGAGAGACAGTGAGAAAGAGCATGAGCGAGGAGAAGGTCAGAGAGCGAAGCAGACTCCCCATGGAGCTGGGAGCCTGATGTGGGACTCGATCCTGGGACTCCAGGATCACGCCCTGAGCCGAAGGCAGTCGTCCAACCAACTGCGCCACCCAGGCGTCCCAAGACTGTAAATTTTTAAGGGTTGAATAATAGGCAGGAAGCTGTAGTGGTAAGAGTGATGGTAATAGGGGATTGGAGGCTTGAGTGAGGAAAGATGTAGTTGTTTAACTTGATAACTTCTGTGGAAGAAGCAAGTATATGTATGTGTGATTATAGGTGGTTTTTTTTAAGTATTATAAACCCCACTTGTGTTGTAAACTGTGTCATAGGTGACATATCATTCCTTGTTCATAGACTTACCAGACAGATATTCAGTGTGTCAGTGATAATTCAGAATAATGTACTGCACTAGAATAGAAACAAGAATAAATAATAAAATAACAATAGCAATGGCTAGAGTTTATTGTTTACTGTAAGCCAGATAGATAATGTGTGTATGTTTAACATTTGCAATCCTGTGAGGTGTAGTGTAGATTTCCTTCTTTACAGATAAAGAAACTGAGGCTTAGGGAGATTAAGTAACTTGCCAACCAACACTTAATTTTGACTAATCCCATTATCTGTGTTCTTGACTACTGTTATACTACTTTGTTTTGTTATTTTCTATTGTATTCTTTTTCTTAGATGATGAAATACTGTATACTCTCTGAAACAAGTTGAGCAAATAAAAGATATATTACATCTTGCATATTTCTTGCTATATACAAAACCACAAGAGATATATAGAAATTAACACACTCTAATATTGTTTAGTTTTGCCTTTGTAGGGCAATGTGTGTTTCTTCAATGTAAATTTGGAGGTAGACTTTAGTTGGTGAGGGTTAACAGAATGTGGATCTACTTGGAGTTATACAGACCTGGGTCTCCTAACTCTACCCTTGGGCAAGTTCTTTGACATCTTTGAGGCTGGGCTTCCTTATCTATGAAGTGATTATCATTACTTCTGTGGATCTGTTACTGACTAACCTAGAGGGTGGAGACAATTGATTAAGCTATATTCTAGGTTAAACATTTATTATAGTCGTTCCATATAAATTTCAGTAGCTGGGCTAAAATATAAAGACATCCTATGAATTAAGAATAGATCATTGAAACTGATTTGAGTATTAATTGATAATTCTGAGCATCAAGTGTCTTTCTTATACAGTAATACATTTGAAGTTGTTTGGTCACAGTTACTTGGTTAATGTGTTTGTAGATTGCTCAAAAAAAGAAAGAATCAAAACTTAAAATAATTCTAGCAAAAAAACCAGGAATAGGAAAAATTACATGTTGGTTGCTTTTATTCATACACTTTATGATTCATCTTGTTTCTCAGGTCTTAGGTAGAGAGAACTGATGATTTTTCTTGTCTTAAGTAGGGGATAATTTGAAGCTGTTCCCTGGAGATTCCTAAAAGATACACGTTTAAGCATAATCTAAAATGTTCTTAACTACTGTTTTATGGGGCAGGGTTGGGGGAGAAGTTTTCTTTCTGTTTCTCTCTTTTGCTGCTGGATATATTGTCCCATATATTTGTGGCCTTTAAAGAGCATTCAGGTGCACCAGTGTCCACATTTTGTGTTTAGTTGGCTAATGGAATAGCAAATAAAGACCTGCCAACATATTTAACAGTGTGCATATTGGGAGGTGGGGGATGTTTAGATTTGCAAAACAGTTGACCTGTTGAAAATCCAGACAGTATGTATTGACTACCATATGCAAGGTCACTAGCTACATCCTAGGCAAGATAAAAAGATGAGTAACATAGCCACGAATATGGAGAGACATGTAGTCTGAAAGGAAGCTAAAACAAGTAACTATAATATCAGAATGTAATAATTAGTTGTGGCATCCAGAGGAAGGAGAGATAGTATTTCATTGAAGGAGGCAGGAGAAATTAAGGAGGAAGGGGCAATTTGAAATGGATTTTAAAGTCTCCTGGGTTATTCAGTCAGTCAAGCTGCCGCCTTCAGTTCAGGTCACAATCTCCAGGTCCTGGGATTGAGCACGGAGTCTGGATTCCTGCTCAACGGGGAATCTGCTTCTCTCTGTCCCCCTCTGCTCCTCCTCACTGCTTATTCTCTCTTTCTCTCTCTCAATATCTCTCTCTCTCTCAAATAAATAAATAAATAAATAAAATCTTCCCAAAAAGGGGGTAGAGATAAGAAGGATTTCCCCAGATGGGAATGGAGTAGAAAGAGTTAAGTTAGGCAGATGATCCAGGTAGAGAGAACCTTGTGGGGTAAGAGCTGGAGTTACAAATGCATGACTTCTGTTTAGGAGATAGTAGATGTTTATTTGGAAGTGAGGTGAGGTGAAGAGTAGGGGACAGTGAGAGGATCTTGAAGTATGAGTGTATTTGTACTTAATTATGTAGGCAGGAGAAACCTCTTCGACTTTTAAAATTTCTTATTATTTTTTTAAGCTGTTTATTTTGAAATAATTGTAGATTTATAAGATGTTGCAAAAAAAAAATTTTGTATATAGACAGGTCTTCTGTATTCTTTACCCAGTTTCCTCCGATGGAAATGTCTTCATAGCAAGTTCTGGAACAGCATGAAAACTAAGAAATTGATGTTGCTACAGTCCACAGAACTATTCAGATTTTACCAGTTTTATGTGTGTATTACATGTGTGTTTATGTGCTTTTATCACATGTATAGATTTGTGTGACTATCACCACAGGGCTTCCATTAATGGCTACACCCATTCTCTCCTCTCTGTCTCCACCCTATTGCTGGCAAACACCAATCTTTTCTTCATTTCTGTAATTTTGTTATTTCAAGAATTTTATAGATGGTTCCTGGTTGGCTCAAGTTGGTTGGTTGGTTCGTTAAATGTATGCCTGTGCAGGTCATGATCTCAGAGTCCTGGGATCTAGCCCCACATCAGGCTCTCTGCTTGGCAGGGAGTCTGCTTCTCCCTCTCAGTCTCCCTCTGTGCTCTCTCTTTCTCTTTCAAGTAAATAAATAAAATCTTAAGAAAAACAAATATTATATAAATGGAATCATACAGTATGTAGTTTAAAAAAAAATAAAACCCTTTTATTTTCAAATAATCATAGATTTATAGGAATTTACAAATATAGTACCAAGAGGTCCCGCCCTTCACTTGGTTTGCTCAGTGGTTCTATCTTGCATAACTGTATCAGTATCAAAACCAATAAGTTGGCATTGGTATAACGTGTGTATATAGTTCTGTGCTGTCTTATCCTGTGTGTAGGTTTATGTAACCACTGTGGAAGTCTAAAGAACTAATCAGTCACCAGGAAGCTCTCCCTCATTCTACCCTTTATAGTCACAGGCATATCCCTCTCTCCTGCCCCCACTCCATCCCTAATCCCAGGTTACCACTAATCTGCTTTCTAAATAATTACATTATTTCAAGAATATTATGTAAAGGGACTCATACAGTATGTGACCTTTTAAGATTCCCAGATTCCCCCCCGCCCCCTTTTTTGCTCAGCATTATGCCATTGAGATCCATCCAAGTCGTTGCCTGTATCAGTAGTTTGTTCTTTTTATCGCTGCATGGTATTTGTTTAACCGTTCATCTGTTGAAGGGCATTTGGATTGTTTCCACTTTTGAGCTATTATGAATAAAGCTGCCATCAGTATTTGTGTACAGGCTTTTGTATGAACATAGGTTCTGTTTTTCTTTGTGATAAATGCCCAAGAGTACAATTACTGAATCATATGGTAATTGTTTGTTTAGTTTGCTAAGAAACTACCAAACTCTTTCCCAAAGTAGCTCTACCATTTACATGTCTACCAGCAGTGTATGAGTGATGCAGGTTTTCTGTGTTCTGTGCAATTTTTTATTTATTCTGATAGGTATGTAGTTATATCTCTGTTTTTTTTTTTTTTAAAGGATTTGTTTATTTATTTTTGTGGGGGTGGGTGGGTGCAAGTGGGGATGGGCCAGTGAGGGAAGCAGAATCCCCACTGAGGACGGAACCTGACATGGACTCAATCCCATGACCTGGGCTCAGTCCCATGATCCATGAGATCATGACCTGAGCTGAAACCAAGACTCTGATACTCAACAAACTGAGCCACCCAGCCCCTCTGTGGTTTTGGTTTGCTTTTTCTTAGTGGCTAATGATATTACACTTTTTTTCATTAAAGATTTTGAGTTAAAAACCAGCATATTTCAAGAGGTTTTTTTCTGGGTTGGACAGGTGAGGAGAAAAATAAGAGAAAGATTAATTTAGAAGCTATTGAACTAGTTTAAGTGGGGAATTCAGAAAGCTTCTTGGGTAGCTAAGGTTAGCAGAAAAAGAATGGTGGGAACATCTGCATGGATGTGGACAGGTAAGGATCATGGAGAGAAAAAGGAGAATGAAAATTTTGGCATCGATATTTGGTGACTGAAAGTTTGGAGTACTTTTGACAAGAAATAGATAATTCAGAATTTTCTTTTTAATTTAGAGAAAAATGAAGGATTTGGTTTCAGTATGGGCATTTTGAGAGCAGATGGATTATTTGGGTGGAGGTGTCCATAAAGCAGTTACACATCTGACTCTCTAACTTAGAAAGGTTAGGGCTAGAAGTATTTTAAAATCAAATAGGAGGAGTGCCTGGGTGGCTCAGTGGGTTAAAGCCTCTGCCTTCGGCTCAGGTCATGATCCTAGGGTTCTGGGATCCAGCCCCCCATTGAGCTCTCTGCTCTGCAGGGAGCCTGCTTCCTCCTCTCTCTGCCTGCCTCTCTTCCTACTTGTGATCTCTGTTTGTCAAATAAATAAAATCTTAAAAAATAATTAAAATCAAATATGGAGAGAAGATAGTTCACATTTTGCTTGGGCATGGGTGATGATAGTAAGTCAAAGAAATATATAAATCAAAAATTTAGAAGGAAACCTGGGAGGGGGGAACATTTCAGTAGATACTGGTGGTCAGCATTAACGCCAGATCTGAAGGGATTGTGGTATAAATGTGAGCAATAAGCTTGGAGTTTTCTTTTTTCTAAACAGAGACAAAGTAAGCATGTTTTTATGAAGAGGAAAGAGGAACCAATAGGACCATGAAAGATTTAAGATGCATGTGAGGGCAGATAATCTCAAAGCTTCAGACCAGAGGTGCTTGGTTGAAGCAGAATGTGATGATAATGTTAGGGAGAACATCAAGAGACAGGAGAAATCATCATGGACCCAAGAGGGAAGAAAGGGATGGATGTGCTAAACAGAGACCTTTTTGAGGAGGGAGACTGAGGACCAGCATCAGATGGCTTCTCTGACCCTCTCAAGACCATAAATGGTTTTTTAATAAGTATTTTGGATGATTACAGATTATTTATTTTTAAAACTATGGCTTTGATTAAAACCTTAGGATATGAGCACAATACAGTCTTTCATTAAAATGTTTAGACAGCAGCAGCAAGAGAAATGCCAGCAGCATAAACAATGTATTTTATAATTCTATCAGCGGGCTTGTTTTGAAGGGACACGCTCTTGTTTTACTGATATACCTGGCCAGAAAGAAATTATGTTTTAAAATATTTTATGGCTAACATGAAAATACACTAATCACCTATGATTTATAGCTTACTCAAAATTTATGACTCTTTGATCAGTCAGAGCTAGGATTTTTTTTTAGTGATTCAGGGTAGACAAGAGGATCACCGGGCAAGGCATCGTTACTGTTGACTGCTGATTCAGTGTCGGTGATGATATTGTGCAGGTCTAGGAAGCTACAGGAGGAAAGACTTATTCAGTAGGAGGAGAATGGAAAAGTGATGGTGATGCCATTATCGTACCCCATCCAGGGTTTTTCTTTGGGAGAGGAGGTGGTGTTGCTGTTACACCATCATTAATCACCGAGATGTGATATTTCATCTAACAGAGTACCTTTGTTTTGAGGCAAACTGTTTATTTTCTTTGAAGTTTAGTTATATAACTTGCAATGGAATGTGAGCCAGTATTGGTCTAAATTAAAGAAAGACACAGAGAAGATAATTTAATTGTGACGTAGAAGTCATAAAAATAAATAAATAAATAAAATGGCCTGAGTTTAGTGCTAAAATGTTTAAGATATTGAGTAGTTCTGATGTCATTAAAATAGTACTGGGCCTTTATCATTTTATTCACTGATATAATAGTACCTTATGCTATTTCAAATACTTGAGCCTATGATTGTTGCTTACTATTAATAGTTAAAATCTGTTTACTTCATTCTGCTTGTTCACAAATATTATTTTGACTTCACTTGAGCTTCATAGATTTAAGAGCTTTACAACATGGAAAATTAAAATCATGTTCTTCACTTGGATGATTGCACAACATCTTTTTATAGCAGATTCTAAAGCCTGATGCATGATAGTATTTACACAGATGTTCAGAAAGTAAATAATAGAGATAGGGATTGTTGTAGGGATTATGCTGTCATTAGCTGTTGTAGTTGCTGTCTGTTCACCGCCCACCTCCCAGATCCCCCATGAGAAGGTATAGACATAGGTGTCAATTGAAACTGGAATGGGAAGAAACTCATGTGGTTTCTTGTCTCAGAATAAAAAAATCCCAATCCTAACTTGCCTGTTCAGTTTTGTTTTCTAAAACTGCTGTTGCCTTTTTTACCTGGCTATACATTCCCCACCCCCTTGTTTCAGGTACTTTGTATTTGTTCTCCTTTACCATGGACCACTCCTTCTCCAATTTCTTGTGGTCCGTCAAACACTTGAACTCTAGGCCCTTAGCATTTGTTTTTCCCTTTTCCTAAAATATTTTTCCCCCACATATTTATGTGGTTTGTGTTTATGCAGTTTGAGGTCTCTCTCCTCAAATGTCATCTTCTAAGACTTTTTAAGAGAAAATTTTCCTGTCTTAAGTAAGAGCCTTGCCCTCTCCCATCTTCCTTATCATTCCCTCCCCCCTTATGTTGTTTTCATTCTGGCACTTAATCATACCTGATATTAAATTTTGTATTTGTTTATTGTCCCCATCACTACAGGGCAGGGATTTTGCCTTGCTTACTTTTCTGTCCTTAGCATCTAGAACCGTGACTGTCAGGGAGGAGGGACTCAAATAAGTATTGATGAATGGGTGAATACTTGCCTAATTAAGTTGAAAAGACAAGTTACTATGAAGCTGGTATTGTGGAGTTAGTATATGAGTGGTAGGTTAGCTATATGGGGTGATGAGCAGAGGGATAAATACCCACAGTGGAGGTTTGGAATCTGTGAACATGTGACATAAGCTGGGGAATCACGGCTTCACAGGCTTCTGGGCACAGTGGTTAGTTTAGGACATCTTGCCCTGAGCTGAACTCCGGGGAGTAGTTGGCTCTATTCTCTGAGGCCCGGCTATTCTTCTCTTTGCTGAAGCTCTTCCTTAGATCCTGTGAGCTATTTCAGCCTGGGCTCCTTCTAACACTTGTTATTTTTTCCCCTGGGGTGGTTAAAAGTTTGTACCTGTTCCTTGCCTGTAAGAGCTCTGCCTACTAAGGGTGGGCAGAGATGGGTCATGCGAATTAGTTCAGATATTTGTAGCTGCTAGTGTTAGATCTGAATGGGTGTTGGTCTGTGTAAGGTGTTAATGAATGTAGTCCTGTAGGTATTTTGGTTTGTTTTAATTTTGGTTTCTTTTGTTTTGTGTTAGGTCTACAAGACAGAGTAGAAGATAGGAAAAAAATTACTGTCTACATTTTGAAATCTCTTAAGTTATAGGAAATAGGAATGTTGGTAGTGATCCACACATTAGACTAGAGAATTATTCGTCTGTTCATTTATTTAGTAAGTATTTAATGAATGCTTATTGTGTGTAGGACATTTCCCTTACATGCAGAGGTTAATGATCTCATTTGACCGAGTCATTTATTGTGCGAAACTGTGCTGTGTTTTATGGGGGCAAGGGTGAATAAGCCCCGGCCTCTGCCCTAAAGGAGCTCACCTTCTAGGAGAAGGGAGGGCAACAAGCAAACAGGTGTGTGCCTAGCAGTGTAGCAATGTGTGCTGTAGGGACACCCACTAAGGTTAAGGGATGGGACAGAGAGGAGAAATTTCCTAGAAGGTTTTTAAGGAATGGAAAAGATAAATAGGTGTTTGCCAGAGAGGGGCATGGGTGTAGAAGAACTGAAAATTCCAGAAGAACTGAAATTCCAGAGAACAGAGATGTTCAGCTAGCTACTGGATCAGTGGGAAAACGAGCATTTCAGAATGGCTGGAGTGTATAGTCCAAGAGGAGAGAGGTTAGATGAGAGATGGGACAGAGAGGAAGCAGAAAGAAGTAGACCAGGCTAATGGAAGGAATCACTTAGAAGATTTATCTCACGGACTAACAGAGCAGATTGATGTTTTGGCAGGATCAAAGTAGAGTACTGGCTGGAAGGAAGGCAGGAAGACCCCAGAAAGCAGGTATCTGAAGCCTCATGTTCTGAGACACAGAATCATTCTTAGGGAAAGAAGATAATCAAGAGACCTTATTGGAGCAGAGGCTTTAGATTCAGCTTCAAGAGGGCACTGGGCACATAGATTCCTGATATGTCTAGTATACATGAAATGTTCAACTTCACCAATAGTTGTACTAGTTTCATAACTCAACCAGTCATATTTCACATTAAATGACAAACTTAGGCATTTGAAATGAGATCTTGGGAAACTGATAGATGATCACCATTGACCAATATTTATTATGAACAGCTTGGTCTTATGAGATGGATATCTAGGAAAAGTAGATTGATACTGAGTAGACACACAACAGGTATTTCTTATTTGGTTAGTTATTTACATACAAGTTACTCAAAGGGTGCCTGGATGGTACAGTCGGTTAAGTATCTGGCTCTTGGTTTCCACTCAGGTCATGATCTTGGGGTTATGGGATCAAGCTCTGTGTCAGGCTCTGTGCTGAGCACACAGTCTGCTTGGGATTCTCGCTCTCTCAGTAAATAAAGTCTTTTTTTTTTTTTTTTTTAAAAAAAGATTATTTATTTATTTATTTGACAGAGAGGAAAAGAGAGAGAGAGGGAGAGAGCAAGCACAAGCAGGGGGAATCGCAAGCTGGAGAGAAGCACCTCCCTGCTGAGCAGGGAGCCTGATATGAGACTTGATCCCACTGGGATCATGACCTTAGCCGAAGGCAGAGCTTAACTGACTGACCACCCAGGTGCCCAACTAAATAAGTCTTTAAAAAGAAAAAAGTTATACAGTCTCCCCCTACCCCACACTGCCTCCCCCCGACTAGTATACATTTGATTTCTTCTAGTGTAAAGAAAAGATTTTATTCATATTCCAAAAATAAAGCAGTTTGGAAAAACTTCTGTGCTGTGTGGCAAATGCATTTAGTGTTTACTTTTGGTGAATTTTTTTGGCCCTTGAAGTTTTACAGTCACTGGTCACATCAGAAAAATAATTTAAATGATTACTAGTCAAGTTCTAACAATTCACCTGGAAAGTAACAACAAAGAAATGTCTTCTAATAAGCTTGTTTGATATTAAATTTTAATTGGAATAAGCACTCAACTTAGTTTTGAATCAGTGTCTTCAAGTCTACCCTCTATTATGAAATAATCATGTAGTAAAGATGGAGACCTACATCTAACGTGTGTGTCAAGGTGTCTGTGTATTTGTATATATGAATGTCTTTGTATTCATATAAAGAATTGTCTACTTTTATAAAGAATTGTCTACTTTTGGGATAATATTGTAAAAATGTAGCAGTGTCTATCACGTTGGCGGCTGAGTTTATTTGATCCATGAGATTTGGAACCCAAAGTCATTATTTTTATGGTACTACCAATACAATATTTAGAGATAATGAGAAGCAAAGACATTTGTTGATTTGCGGATGTGGCATTTTACTAAAAGCCATGTAATTTTTAATATACATATATATAAAATATATACATGTATTATATATTAAAAATACATGTTAATATATAAACATAAAATATATATTGAAATATTACACATTATATATTAAAAATATAAAAATACTTTAAAAGAAGCATGTTTGGATCCATTGGGAATGGTAGTAATTTGAGAAATCAGTCAGTAAACGTACTCTTACGCTAGTTGCCTAAGAGTAAACATACTAATGCAGAGGGAAGCTCAGGTAATTTATTTAAAATCATGGAAGTAGTAGTAATGATGATGGTGATAGTTTGAGTAGCAGTTAGCAGCCAGGAGCTCTTAACACACCACTCACATGTGGCACAGTACATATTTGCTGAATAAGTAATTGAAAGCGTATTATGTCTAGAAGTTTCTTTTTATTTACTGTGTTTAGTTCTTATGGTAGCCTTGTGAAGTAAGAACTAGTCTTGTCAATTTACAGATGAAATCGAGGCACTGACGAATTGACTACTTCAAGGTCATACAGGTAGTACGGTTGGGGTTTTAACCTGGGCATGTCTGACTTTAAGCTCAGGTTGACTTCCTTTAATACTGCGTTCTTTCTACCTGATTTCTCACTTCCATTTTCAATCTACTGTATTAAAATCCTGGTGTATAACCGTGGATACAATCAGAGCATATACAGTATTGATTCTGTATCGTAGGTTGTTAGGAAGGAGAATCCCAGTGGAATGAATGGTCCATAATGATGTGATATTTCTTGGTGGTGTTGGTTGGAATCCAAGAAGATCAGATTTTCCAAAATACCTTTCAGCAGCATTTCCTGTGCCCCTTATTACCTGCAGTATAATGTGAACAAGGAGTAGTAGTCCTAGGGATAGAATACTCCAGAGTTTATACAGTATGTTTTCAAAGCTGTGCATTTTTAGCATTAGAAACTGTGATTAAAGTCCAAAGTAGAGTGTAAGTTAAATAGTCACTAGAAATTTCACTGAAAAATCAGTGGCTCTAGAACGTTTTTGTACTTGTTAAGCAAGTGACACCTGTTACCACCTCCAGGGGTCAAGTCCCACTTTGCGGAGGATAGCAAGGGGCATGATAGTATCTGTCACCAGGAACAGTCCCAGGATGTCAGCCCCACTGTGTGGTTTGCAGGTGTTGAGGTCACCAAAAAAAGACACAACTTAAACACAACCACTAGATAGAGGAATACTTTATTCACATAGATAATAGACAGAGCAAGATCAGGCTCAGTAGTAGACATTGGTTCTCCGTGGCCAGGAGGTCTTGCTCTGCAGTCTCTCTAATCTCTGGGAGATGGTCTGTACTCCCCACTCTGTGCTGCAGGTGACCCCATTGCCTCGCTGCCTGGACCAGAGATAGCAGTGGAGTTGGCTATGTGCCACATGACTCACAGGCTTAAGCAGAACAAAGAAGTACACATCAGACCCAGAACAGGGAAAGATAGTCCCAAACTGAGAAATATGCCTAGCACAGGCTGTGAGAGCTCTTCATCTCTTTGTAAGGAAGAGTTCTGAGCCCAAGACACATTCTTCTGGGACTACAAGCTGCAAGTGACTGTTTTCCTAACAATACTTAGGTTGTACCATGAACACTTCGTGGGAGTTCCACTCTGTTTAAGAATTCTTCTTCTTTTTTTAAAAAGATTTATTTATTGAGAGAGAGACTAAGCTCACATGCACACTGTGGGGACGGGCAGAGGAAGGGGGAGAAGGGGAGAAGCAGACTCCCTGCTGGTTGAGGAGCCCGACATGACGTGGGGCTTTATCTCATGACCCTGAGATCACAATCTGAGCTGAAACCAAGAGTTGGGTGCTGAACCGACTGAGCCACCCCAGTGCCCCAAGAATTATTCTTAATTGTTGGTGTTAGTCCAGCAATTGGATTTGAAGTTTGTTTGTATTTTTAAGTCTGTGTATGGTGTTTTAAAAGTGTGACTCAGGAAAAAAAGAAGTGTTGGGTTGTTGATACTCACTGTTATCAATTAACTAATAAGCAGTTATTTATAGGTAATCTGTTTTCTCATATTTTACCAGTTTACTAAACTGTAGCTTATTCCTTTGCTGAATTATTTGGGATTCTGTCAAGATAGAGTTAATGGGCGGGTGGCTCTTTTCCCTAAAGCTAACTGTGGAGAAAGGGCATACATTAGAGGAAAGCACAGATCTGAGGAAAGAACTCAAATCAGTAAGAAAACCTTCAGGCGTGATTGAGGCCATTGTAAATTGGTGTACATTGGTAGGTGGTTAGCTTGGGACACAGGGTGGCTTGAGGAAGCAAGAGAAAATACATTGTTTTAAGGTTTTTGCCTTTTAAGTTTTGTTTTTGAGTTGACTTTCTCCAGTTTTCTTGACATGATAATTGCCTGCCCCTCTGCTACAGAAATTGATTATCAGTAGGATTCTGTCAGGGCAGGACAAAGCCCTGCTGGGGTGAGGAGCTGATGAAAACAGGAACAAGCTCACCAGTAAACCCAGAGCCCTCAGTCCTCCTAGGGCTTGCAGATTATATCCTATGGAGACTGCCTTTTCTCAGTGCTGGTGCTTTTAAGAGGTTAAAGGCTAATCCCTTCCAAAGAAATTGCCTTGCAGTAGGCAGAGACGTAAGTGGTCAAGAGTGGTTATTTGGTGCCCGTGGCTCATCTTCATCTTTTTCAAATACACCAGGAGGGATAATAGTAGGACTTGGGTTTTGGCCTTTCTTCGCACATGTTTCTAGATCTCCTAACTCTTATGTTTGGGTGAATATGCCCTCATAGGCCAAATAATTAGACATATGAAGAGTATAGCTACTGCTGAAAACACAAAAAAGATAAACTGAATAGTATACACTTCATGAAGCAGAATCATTAGAACAGAGGGGTAATTTAAAATAAATGTGATAAATATACTCAGCAATAAAAGAGGGTAGTAGTAGTATTAAGAAGGAACCAGAAGTTCTAAAAAGAACAAAGTGGAAATATTAGATATAGCAAATATAGTATCTGAAGTAAAGAACTTAATAAATCAGATAAAGAGCATGAATACAGATGACAGATGCATTGATGAACTTAAACATCATGTTGAGGATATCCTCTGTAGGTAAAGGAAAAGTAGAGATGGAAAATATTGAGAAGGGTACAAAATATGGAGGAGAGACATAGTAGTGCCAGATTCAAATATAGGGTTTTCAGGAAGGAGAAAAGAAATTGGAGGAGAGAAAAATATTCAAAAAAATAATTATGATAAATTACTCAAATTGAGAAAGAACAAAGACTTCAGATTGAAAGGGCTAATAGAAAACCAAGGAAGGTAAGAAAAACCTAAAGATAAAAAAATGCAGCACATCTTGATTGTTGAAATTTAAGAATATCGTAGCCAAAGAAATTTAAAAACTTTTGGAGCAAAAGAATAGAATATCCACACATTAACATGAATCAGACTGAGTTACCTTTTCAGCTGTGAGGGTCCCTGTTACTCTGCATATCTGAGGTTAGGAAAATCATCTGTGTAATATATAATTCAGAACTAGGAAAGTAAATTCATTTACTCATTTCATTTGATAAAGTATTTCTCAATGTAATAAGGAACGTAGTTTCTTTATAACCTTACTTCTTGAAAAAAATAGGGTGTCTGGTCACAATATATAATTTTATGATTTTGTATAAATATTTGGGGAAAGTTGCTGTCATTTTCATTAAAGCCATATCTCTCTCTGTTTTGGGGGGATAGTTTAATTTGATCTCATATTGGGCTTCTGCCTTTTAGAAATGAATTTTTGCAGCCAGAGATAGAAAATAGATGATTTTCTATTTCTAGTAATTGAATATGACACAGCTGATTTTCAGTTGCTCTTCTTTGTACTCTTAGATTTCAATTATTTAAATTACCTGTTATTACTGCTTGTGTACCAGAAAGAAGTCATATTCATCTTTGGCTCAGAAATTCTCTGTCCAATGGAAATATAATGTGACCCACATATGGAACTTTAAAATTTCTAGTATCTACATAAAAATGTTTTAAAAGGATGAAAGTAATTATACTGTATTATATTTAACCAATATATACAAAATATTACATTAATATGTAATTAGTGTACATACGTTTTGGGGCACATGGGTGGCTCAGATGGTTAAGTATCTGGCTTTGGCTGAGGTTGTGATTCCGGGGTCCTGGGATCAAGTCCTGTGTCTGGCTCCCTGCTCAGCAGGGAGTCTGCTTCTCTCTCTTCCCCTGCTGGTGCATGTGGTCTCTCGCCCTCTCTCAAATAAATAAATAAGATCTTTAAAAAATATATACATACTTTTTAACAAGGTATACATTCTCTTCTCCGTATTAGGTCTTTGAAATTTGGTGTGTGTTTTACAGCGCATCTCAATTTAACCACATTTCAAGAATTCAATACCATATGTAGCTAGTTTGGTTCAGTGTTCTAATTGTTGGGTGGCTTAAGAGCTTTTTATAAGACCTCAGTTGTAGTAAAGGATATTATAACTGAATGCTCTTGTAGCAAGTGATATATTTATATCTGTTAATTGTAGCTAGCCATAAAAAATGAGCACTCACACTGGAAGACATTATTTGATTGTTGTAGTTTTCAAGGTAGAAATTATGTTTAATCACCTATATCATATCTATAGAATATTCTGAATCTGACTGACTGGTTTTACAGTTTAAATCTTAAGTTCAGATAATTTTATCTGGTTGTCTAATAGGCACCTTAAGCTTACCATGGACAAAACTGAGCCTCTGATTTTTCCTTCCAGATATGCTCCTGCTCATATTAATGAAGGGTATTTCTGTTCTTCCTGGCACAGGGACCAAAATTCCTTCTTTGACTTCCAGCTAGAACTTTGGTGAAAAGTCATAGGATGCTGTTGCAATTGTCCAGGTGTCTGAAGTCTTTAGTCTTCCTACTTTTACTGTGTGTCTCTAATGAAAAAAGTCTGCTGAGTACTTTAAGATAATATTCATGTCCCTTAAAAAAAAAAAAAAAACCTCAGTGGAAATTTAGGACAAATAGATGTGTTTTTCAGTAGTTGACTTTAAAATTCTGTCAGGTGTCTGCTAGTTCACATGGCAGCACTGTTGAAACATCTTGGTCGGACTGATTTTCGTTCACACTGGCGTTCCTTTACATTGGATTAACATGAACAAGCTGGATTGGGGGGGGGGCAATGTAAGTCCAGCACAGAGAGCAGAACAGGAAAACCAGGCTTTGGATTTTGGTTTGCTGTGGCCCTTTGTTTAAAGTATTCTATTAGGAAAGTAAACAGTAAGAAGTGTTAGATGCAGATCTCTCCCTCTCCCAATTTTATAACTGTTGCAGATTCTTTAGTTTCAACAAAATGCATTTTTATGTCAAGATGGGCTATTTCAAAATAATGCTGAATTGGGCCTTCCTGTGTGTAGTAAGATCTTTTGGAACTAACACTGCCTATGGGTTTTTGTTCCCTTTCTCTTTTCCTAAGATATGTAATAAAACATGCAGATGCCAGGGATAAAGGATGGCTGTTGCTCAGACTTGTCCTTTGCTTGTCTGGTTATCCATCAAACACTATCAGCCTGTTTGTGCCAGAAAATATGAAATAATGTCATTGAAAAGCAATCAGTCAAATGTATGTCAAGGTCTTTTAAAAGTCTCAACTAGCTGTTCTGATATCAAAGAATGTTTTATAAATATAATATACTAAAATGAGTATTCTTAGGAATTGTATCTTTAAACATGCTTAATTTACCCCCCTCTTGATTTCATACCTTGATGCTTTGAGTCAGATGGGGAAGGTGCACTTAATAATATGTTACGGTGGTCTAGAATGCACACCCTTGATAGCTTGCAGGAAAATATTAGCTAGCTCCTTTCCATCACTAAAATGGCAGCTCGTAATTTTGGGCAGTCAGAATGATAGGCAATTGTTCTAATAGCCATATTATAAAAAACAACAACAACAAAAAACCTTCTGTAGCTAAGAAAGCAGGTTTCAGTTTTCAGACCAGCATCTCTTCTTTACTAAAGAATTTAGTAATTATCTCCAACCTTAAAAATAATAGAAGTGGTTATAACCTGAAAGGAAATAAGGAATAAGAAAAGTATTTGTTTTTCTTAGAAAAATGGAATTTTGCATGCAGATTTAATTCACTAGGTGATTTAGATTAACAATGAAATGATTTATTCTTTTATAATAATAAATTCAGGGGCTTGGGCCCATGTTCTTAAGGGAATTGTATGTTATTTGAAATGAGAAATGAGAAGACATTAGTGATCCAGGTTGTTACTTGTGATGATTCCTAAGTTTGGGGAAAAAAATGAAAGAAAGAAAAGATTAGGATTTGGGGTACCCTGCTCTGTTTTTGAAACATTCCAAAATACATTTATTTTCATATTTTTTCTTACTTCCCCAGCCATATTAATGAGCTTTGTCTCTAAATTTATGATGAATTAAAAACCATTTTTGGAAATGCATCTTATCTGATAGAATCCTGAGGCAAAAAGTCCAGTTGTCATTGTTTAAATGTCCTTACCACCATAAAGACATTATGCTTTTCTATTTTCATTTCATAATAAGAGGTTGTTACTGATGTTTATGTTCTAGTAATGAAAATTATTTATGTTTCCTCTTCTGATTTGTTTTAAATATAATCAGAAGTTCTGTAATTAATCACAAGACTCTAATTTTGTGTAATTGAAAGCTGGTCAGGTGTTTTAAGATGCTCCTTTCAGTGTGCTTAAATATAAAAATTATTAAAGGAACAAAATTACATAATAGTTTTATTTTTGAAGGAAAACTGTAGGACTACTTAATGAATGTAGAAAATCGCTTAAATTTCAACTAAATTGAATGAATTTGAAAATAGTGCAATATCTCATTTCAGGTTAGAGAAATAAACTATGAGCGAGATGTGAAGGCACACTGGGCTGTTCTACACATAACTAAAAACACTTTCTGTATCTACAAAGGCAGTCTCTATCAAGGAAGAAATCAAGGTGTTCTAAGACAGCAGTGAAAATTAAGTCATAGAGGAAAGGAAAAGTAGCAGAACTACTAAGCAAATGAATACTTTCTGCAGCATCTGTTAACATAAACATTAGAGGTATGTTGTTAGCCATCTGTGGCTTGCTTCATCCTTGAACTATACATTTGGATCAGTGGCTTGAAGTTCAGCTCTGGAAAGAAATGAAGCCTTATGTATCCTTGTTGTTGATTAGTTGTTTTTAATGACCTGAGGCCTTCCAATTCTTTAAGCATATTCCCAAGGACTCTGTCTTGTGATACAACAGATTACTGTTACCAGTGCTTTAATAAAAATCTTACCCTTCCCCTTCATTCCACTCCCTATTGCTCTCTCTCTACTTCTAAGTGTTAGTAAAAGTCCATGTCAAGGGAAAAAGCATTCTTATAGGAAAAAGAAAATATGAACTTACACATACATATCTTCTGTGTGTGTCTTCACTTTGGTAATAAATATAATTATGGATCTTTTGATATTAATTTTAGATGACTTAATAAATTTAATATGTAAATATAATACAGAATAAATTATGTTTAATTCAAAGTTTCCAACATTAGAAGTGGTTCATTGTTTAGTAATATTTAGAATGGAGATAAGATTGCCAATGTAATGTGTAGCTTATGTCTGACATTTATACCAGGAAATAGACTCAGCAGGCAGTTAAAGAATCATGGAACATACTACTTAAAAGTATTTTTTTTTTAAGATTTTATTTATGTACTTATTAGAGAGAAAGCACAAGCAGGGGGAGTGGCAGGCAGAGGGAGAAGCAGGCTCTCTACTGAGCAAGGAGCCTGATGTGGGACCAGATCCAAGTATCCTGGGATCATGACCTGAGCCAAAGGCAGACACTTAACTGACTGGGCCACCCAGGCCCAGAATGTACTACTTGAAGAAGATGAATAACGTGCACTATGAAAGCCACTATTCTGTCCGGGCAGTCTTTTAAACATTTACTAGAAGCCTATAGATACTGTTGGCAATTTCAGCACACATAGTTGAATTTATGTGCATATTTAAGAAGCTTTATGAAAAATTTCCACATAATATTTTGCCCAAGATTCATGGTTACAAATAACAAACGGAAAAGGAACAGTTTGGTTCTGGAAAACCCAGATAAGCTTATTTTTTGCATTAAATAGGAAATTGACAAATGTAAATTTAGGTAAATATGGTATAGATGTTTTGGGAGACAAAAATGATGAATGAAACTATGATAACAAGTATGGAACTTTTATAACTTCAGTTACTGCCTCACAGATTTATTAAATAAATGGGAACTCATTCATTTAATGGAATTTAAATGATTTTTAGAGTCTTTGCATATAAAGATTTATGGCTAAACAAATGTCAGTTCTGTCTCTGTGTAATTGTGGTAGTTATACAAAATGACATAGTAAATTGCCAATGAAATCTAGCAAGGTCCAGAATCATCTCAGCCAACTCCCCAATCCCAAATGTAGCACTGGAGATTTCTTTCCGGGAGGCTGTAAGGAGTACAAATGTGGTTGCATGTATTTTAAAACTATAGGATGGCCAAATATTTAGAACTAGATATACTAGGGAATGTATAATATATGTAGGACAGTAGTGGCACTGTTTTACGCAATGGTATAATGAACATCTTTATAGTAAAACCAAGAAGGACAGGTTCTAGAATCAAATGCAGATTCTGGGTAAGATAAATACATGAGGCTAAATAAAAGTTGGCATTTAAGGGCATAAAGGTTAACTGTTCCCCCTGCTTGGATGTTCCGGGTATTTTTGGCAGGACAGTTTGTGAAGCCCTGGGGTACCCTGGGGATAATAATACTTTTAGGAATATTGTGAGGATTAGAGTCTCTATTGAACTCCCAGTAAAATGCCCAGCATGTAGTAAAAACACAAGGAATGTTGGCTGTATTGCTGCTGCCCTGCCCTTATTCCTACTCCACAAGAGCAGTCCTTTAAGAAGACAAAAGTTTGATAATTCATTATCTCTGGATGCCACCATGAAAGACAAAATGTGTTGAATTCCACTTACCAGATCTTTGTTTTGCTTATGAGAAGTCTAATTGTGAAACTGCTGGCTCTAGTAGCTTAAGAATTTTGACCCAAAATTATTGGAATATTCTAGAAGTAAAATGATTTTATGGGTGTTTTACTTTATGGAAAAAAATCCAATGATCCATGTACATTTATCACTGCATATCTCTTAATACCTCCCCCCCCCCTTGCTCAAGCAATTGTTTTACATTTCTAAATGATGTAGAGCATCAGTAAGGTGCTTAGGTTAGCCTCTGCATAACAAGCTTCTTTTCACTCCATAGGTTTCATGATCAAAAATCAGCACTGGGATGTCTGCTTGCACTATTCCCAGGTTTACTCTCTCAGTTCTTCATATCATCCAGACCCCTGAACTGGAAATATCTTGTTAACTCTGCACTGTTTAATATTCTTTGGAAATTAAACTACTTGGGCATGTTTAGAGCTCAAATGAAATCTATGCGTTTTGCTTGACAAGGTTGTTGGTTGGGTTTTAGAGCCTACATATTGAAAATCATGTTTGAGGCTAGCTGATAGAGAAATTTTCATGTACTGAAGCGTTGTACTGATGAAACCAACTCTGTTGTGAAGATCAAGTGAGATAATGCCTGTATGAGCCCAGTGGAAACCGGGAAATGCTGTGGGCACGGAAGTGTTAGGACTAGTGGCGAATAGCATCTCGGGCAGCCAAGGGGGCATGAAACTGGGAAACAAATTTGGCTCTAGGAGCAAGGGGGAATATCATGTGGACTCTCACAATTTGGGCTTTGTAATTGGGATCTCTTGCTATTATAAGAAAATGAAGTTCAAAAGACACAGGATTTTCCATTGTTAAAATCAAGGAAGTTAAAATAGCAGCTGCTTGTAAAAGTTAATTTTACTTGACATCTGCCTTGGTGTCCCAGTAATAAAAGTGATAGTTCTGTTGAACAACCTGTTCTCTCTAGAGCTGTATCTTTTTGTTACTGCAAGGTCTCTCTTTAAAGAAATTGTTACCTTTTGATAACAAAAATTATTTTCTCAGTGTATAAATTTTGTCTCTTAGAACATATGCACAAGCATAATATATGCGTCTTCAACTTAGTAGAAAAGTGTTAGTATTCTGGAGTTTGAGTTGGTACTCTTGCGTGAAGTAAGGTGCGGTAGGAGCCATCTCAAATCTTTTATGAAATGAGATTGTAAAGACATTTTGTAAATACTTTTGTAAAGACATTTTGAAAAGCTTTCCCACTTGTTCTTAATTTAAAAAAACACCTATTTGAAACTTGTGTCCACACGAAAACCTGCATGTGGCTGCTCATAGCAGCTTTATTCTTAATTGCTGAAAGTTGGAAGCAACCTAGATGTCGTTTGGGTGGTGAATGGATAAATAAACTGGGGTACATCCAGATGATGGGATGCTAAAAAGATTGCTCTATCAAACCCTGAAAAAACATGGAGAAACCTTAAATACATATTGCTGAGTGAAAGAAGCCAATTTGAAAAGGCTATATGTACTATATAATTCCAACTGTGTGATACTGTTAGGGAGGAAGAATTTCCTTTCTCTTTGGGTGCTTCTGACATGAGACAGGTAAACAGGAGAAAATCCAAGTTAATAGCATATGTGTGGGGAATCACATGTACATGGAAATTCCAAAGACAGTGTGGCAACATACTGCTTATTTGAGCTAAGGAGATGGTTATGGTCTGAGAATACAAAGGGGAGAAAACCATTAGCAGAAAGGTGAGGAAATGTTTGGAAAACAAAAGTTTCCCTGTTAGTTTCTTGGGTAAAGAGGAATCTCTGTTAGTAGCTCTCTTTCCAGTACACGCAGACGGTTGAAGGGGAAGTAAATAGCTTTACCTGAATCTACTGGGTTTTGATCATTGTTGACACAAAATAATGTTCATGTCCAAGTGACCCATCTTGGGAAACCTGTCTTTGGCCCCTGTAATGTTCCAGCAAAGGCAAAACTGTGGACAGTAGAGTAGAAAGATCAGTGCTTGCCAGGAATTGGGGGAAGAGGGAAAGAAGGGATGAATGGGAGGAGCACAGAGGATTTTTGGGCGCAGGAAAACTCTTCTGTATGATACTACGGTGATAGATACATGTATTATACCTTTGTCCAAACCCATAGAATGGCAAACAGCAAAAATGAACAATGTAAACTATGGACTTTGGGCAATAATGAGGTGTTAGTGCAGATTGGTCAGTTGAAACTGTACCACTTTCATGGGGGAGCCTGGCAATGTGGGAGGCTATACATGTGAGTATATAGGAAATCTCTACACCTTCCTCTCAGTTTCGCTGTGAACCTAAAACTGCCCTAAGAAATAAAGTATATTTTAAAAAAAATAAAAAATAAAAAACCAAACCAGAGCAAAGAACACCTACATTTGGTCTCTTTGCCACTTGTACATGTACATGACTGTTACTGCCCTAGTATCACTGGAAGAGAGTACTACTAGTCTGCCTCTTTGAGTAGAACAAGATTATATGAAGGGAAGGTCTAATGTGCTGATTACCCATCTTGGAATTCTTTTAAGGTGCAACTTTGATATTAGTGCATATTGTCATTCCTCTTGAGTTTTGTAAGGAAGCTGAAATGAGTGGTAGAGGGTAAAAACGCCAGAGAACAAAATTGAGCAATATTTTCCAAGTGAGCATTGTTTTCTTGTCATTTTTATGTGTTTTAATTTAGCCAGTGTTGGGTGAGTAGTTCAGAAAGAAGGGATTTATTATTTTTAAAATGAAGCCACCTTCTTGTTCTTCATTTTCAACTGATTGAGTCACCTTTGTTTTCCAAACGTCTCCTGACTCTTGAAGAACTATTTACCTTATTTACTTATGTAGTTCACCTGCTTCTGTGTTCTTGTGCCCTCCCTTCATGCCCTTTATTCGGAGGAGAAAATCATGAAAATTTCCCCCTTTTCTATGGTCCCCTTTAAAAATTCTGCTTCAGGGGCCCCTGGGTGGCTCAGTGGGTTAAAGCCTCTGCTTTCAGCTCAGGTCATGATCCCAGGGTCCTGGGTTTGAGCCCTGCATGGGGCTAACTGCTCAGCGGGGAGCCTGCTTCCCCTCCTCTCTCTCTGCCTGCCTCTCTGTCTATTTGTGATCTCTGTCAAATAAATAAATAAAATCTTAAAAAAAAAATTCTGCTTCAAACTAGTGACAGGATGACAACGGTCTCTTTTAGGATGTTAAGAGCAACAGTCAGCTTCACAACCAGGAGGCACAGTGCTTTCCTTATGGAACATTTTCTTTTAGAAATTGTAATTCATTTATTCCAGATGTTTAATGAAAGAGTTAAAGGAGCTGTTGGATATATTGTCTCTCTCTTTCCCCTCACGTCCCTCCCTCATAAATCTGTAATTGCTTAGAATCAGTGTTACAAACTTTTAAGTCTATTGGCAAAATCACTTATTTTTCTTATTTCTCCTGCTAAGGATAGCACATACCAGGCAGATATCTCTAATCTCCCATTCCGTATCTGGAGCAGATGTTGGCAGTCAGTACTATTCTCTTTCCTGGGTGCAGCTTGGAATGAACCCTCAACACTGTACTCCAATAACCTACTAGTGAATGACAGTTGGGAATCTCTGCTTTATGCATAATCCCTGGCCTTTTTTGCCAGTCCATGGTTTTACTTGTGGCTTATTTGCTGATAACACCTAAATTTCTATCTTTAGCACCATATCCTCTCCAGTGCCTAGATCCACATGCTCAGTTGCCTCTTGGGGATTCAGAAGCACCTCAAATTCAGCATGCCAGAATACGTGGTCTCCTTTCCTCTCCCCCAGCCTCCTCTTCCTGTGGCCACTCTGTTGCAGTTAATAGTACGATCCCCCTACCTGGATGTCTTCTATAACTTCTCCTGTTTTAGGTATAAAATCATGTAGAATATACCTCCTTCATGTCTCTCACATTCATGTCTTCCTTTTTATTGCCACTGTTTCTACCATAATTTGATTCTTCATCTTAGATCCCTGGATCCTCCACCTCCAAACCATTCCTCACACCGCTGGAAGATCAGTCAGCTCCCTTCCTTTCCTCTCTTGAACTGTTTCAAACACAGAGGTATGCAGAATAAAACAAATGTCCATGTGCTTACCTCCAGGATCATAATTCTAAAAATTACTCTTTCCAGGCTGATCTAATTTGAGTGGAAAGTCTAAGAAGAAAATATTTTTTGTATTTGCCTTACTCTTGAAAAGAGAACCAAGCATGCTTTATATATCTAGGTTTTCCATACTTGAGTAGATAATCCTCTAATTGCTATTTGAATTTAAAATTTTTTTGCAACTTCATGTGCTTTTGAGCTGGGAATGTTTTGAGACTCCTTTTCAAAGTAACTTACCTACAGTTAACAATATCTTGAAAACTGTAACATAGCACTTTCATTTTAGTAGTAATACATAAATGGCAAAGGATATTTTTTTACATCTAAGTGAGCCTTATTTGAATAGAATCCTATGTACACTATTACTTGCTTGTTTTCTATAAAGTTTTGAAGCAGTTGCAGTCTTACCAGTTTAAGTTTTTTTTTTTTTTAAATTTTAATTATTTATTTGACAGAGATCACAAGTAGGCAGAGGGGCAGGCAGAGAGAGAGGAAGGAAGCAGGCTCCCTGCCAAGCAGAGAGCCTGATGCGGGTCTCGATCCCTGGAACCTGGGATCATGACCTGATCCAAGGGCAGAGGCTTTAACCCACCAAGCCACCCAGGCACTCCCAGTTTAGGTGGTTTTTTCTTTTTTTTTTTTTTTAATGGGAGTTTACTGTAGAAGACTTTGAACTTTGATGCATGTTTTAAACTTTAACTAATGTTGGAAAAATAGATTTTAGTTCATATTTTTGCTTTATTTGTAGCTATCATTTAATGACCAAACCAAACAAAAAACTCCATGCAGAAAGACATAGATTAGAAGGAAGGAACTGTGTCATGATTACTCTTTTGGCAATGTCTGTGATAGTATATCCATAACTTGAGTTTTGGACTGGTGTTTTTGGGCTGCTTGTTTCCTTTCAACCAGGGAGCTGTAGTTTCAATCTCATTGAATGGTAGAACAGTGCTCCTCCTTTAAAGGGAGAACTTAAGATATGCCAGTCAGCTAGAAGTGAAAAGAGAAATGCTTGTGGCCCCTTTGGTTAATAGGTCATAATTACTTATGAAAAATTTAGACACACGGGCCCAAAAGGGTCAGTGTCTAGGGCAGACTTTTCTGAACCCATGCTTCCGTTGGAAACTTTTGAGTTAGGTGAACCTTTCATCTACTCTCTACAGTATTTATGGGGTGCCACATGTGCCACACCATATAGAGTTTTAAGCAGGGGGTGGAAAAATGGTCGTCAAGAGAGAAAGGTTTGTGCCCTGAGAGTTTCTGTTCTTTGGGGAGAGGAAGACAGACACACGTAAGCAAAGTAATAAGGTAATTTCACATAGTGATGACTGTTGTGAGTTGCCTAACAGAATACCTGCAGAGAGGGTACTGCTTTACCAAGAGTGATTAGGGAAGGCCTCTGGGAGGGTGTTACATTTGAGCCAAATTGCAGATGATATGAAGGAAACTTGAATGCAAAATTTGGGAGTCTTCAAGACCCAAAGTCCACAGGTTTGTGCATCTTGAAGAGCACTGTCCTGTTCTGAAAAGTGAAGGAAATTAGAGGAGACAGACTCACACTGGGATCAGGCAAAGGTCTCTGACTGGTTTACACACAAAGTATGGTTTGCTTTGAATTGTAATGTGGCAGTATATTGTGTGGGTCCTCATCTCAGGTGCTAGCACAGGCTCTGTGTGTGGGCAGTAGCCAGCTGCTTGTGGTCTGAAGAACCTCGTCTCCTCAGGAGGAGAGTGTCAGGGTTGGACCACATACTGCCAGACTTTCTCTTGTGTTTTGTACCTTTGAATTAATGCTATATTTATTGGCATTAGAAGGAGAATTATTAGATGGCAAAGTGCCTTATCATTTTTTTGTAGTTAAAAATAGGGCAAAATGCAAGATATACTCAATGATACTGATCATTAAAATGAGATTTATTTAAGACTCTATTATGTTATACTTGTCTAAAAAACCACACAAACCTTGCATTAGTTAATTCATTTTGCTAGATATATTCTTAATAATGAAAGGACGTCCTAAAAGCTCACCCCCAACCTCTCAACAATAATAAGAAATAAACTGTATGTTATGCCAACTTTTATTATGGTTCCCATGAAACAGCCCTAACTCAAGCAACCCATTTAGTCTTCATGATATAAACTGTGATAGATCTTCTTTCCCTTTCATTCTTACGTGTCAAGGATGCTGCTGTATTTTTTATTAAAAACAACAAGCAAAACACATTTAAACTAGACAGTTACTCATTTCATGTTATAGAGGAAAGTTTTTTAATGCTGAAAATCCTGTTATGATAGTGTATTGCTTTTTTGTAAGGCTGACAGTTGTGATTTAGTTTTGATTTAGATTTAGTTTTTGCTCAAAGTATGAGTTTGAAAAGCTTTGAAATATATATATGTACTTTTATTTTCATCAACTAGTGGTATTATACACTTGCAAGTTTTAGGGTTTGTCACACATTAATATTTATTAAATACCTGTCCTGCCAGTGGTAGGGATGCAGGCCCCTCATGGTCCGGTAAGTGTAGTAGTAGCTACTTGGCTCAGACAGGAATTTCAGAAGAAATGACAGAGCCAGCAGTCCCTAAAATGAGGTTGATGTTCTTTTAGCAAAAGGTCAGCAGATGGCTTTAAAGAGCTTTAGAATAGCTTTATAATCTCATCTACTTACCATGAAGAGATACATGTTCTTTTTGAAAAGCTAATTGTCTTAAAAGTTGAAAGCAAAACCTTTGGAAAACTCAAAATCTTCCTCAAAGTAATTTTACATAGGCATTGACCAATTGAGGAATTTTTCTCATCAGTGATTAAGAAGTGAAAATAAATTATAGGGAATGGGAAGGGGTGAGGCAGGAATCAAATCATTGAACGTATGTGTTCCAGAAACTGGAGCTATCACAAATTTCTACCTGATATGCTTCTGTTATGTCGTGTGGAGTTGGCAGAAGCTGGACACAGGCATATCTTGTTTTATTGTGCTTTGCAGATACTGTGGTGGTTTTTTTAAAAATAAAAACAAATTGAAGGTTTGTGGAAACCCTGTATCCAGCATCTATTGGTACCATTTTTTCCCGGTAACATTAGTTCACTTTGTTTCTCTGTCACCTTTTGGTAATTCACATAATATTTCAAAAATTTTCACTATTACTACATTTATTATAGTGACCTGTGATCATTGATATTTGATTTTACTATTGTAATTGTTTTGCGGAACCACAAACTGTGCCCATGGAAGACAGCGAACTTCATTGATAAATGTTTTCTGCGTTTGACCAACTGTTTGACCAACCAGTCATTCCCCTGTGTTTTCTCCCCTTGGGCCTCCCTGTTTGCCAAGACCCAACAATACTAAAGTGAGGCCAATTATTAATTCTACAGTGGTCTCTAAGTGCTCAGATGAAAGGAAGATTCACTTGTCTCTCACTTTAGTATATGTGCTGCCGAAGCGAGCACTTGTCTCTCACTTTAAAGAAATGATGAAGCTTTGTGAGGGAAGCGTGTTAAAATCCAAGGTGGGCCTAAAGCTAGGCCTCTTGTGCCAGACAACCAGCTTGTGAAGGCAAAGGAAAAGTTCTTGAAGGAAATTAAGGTGCTACTCCAGTGAGCACGTGAATGATAGGAAAGCCTTAATGCTGTATGGAGAAAGTTTTCATGATCCTGGATAGAAGATCAAATCAGCCTTAACATTCCCTGAAGCCAAAGCTAATCCAGAACAAAGCTCTAACTCTTCAGTTCTCTGAAGGCTGAGACAGGTGTGGAAGCTAGAGAACAGTTTGAAGCTGGCAGAGGTTGGTTTGCGAGGTGTAAGGAAAGAAGCCATCTCCATAACATGAAAGTACAAGGCGAAGGTACATGGAAGTACAAGGTGAAGCAGCAGGTGCCGATGGAGAAGCTGCAGCAGGTTACCTAGAGGCTCTAGCTGAGAGAATTCCTGAAGGTGCTGCACTAAACATCAGATTTTCAGTGTGGATGAAACAGCCTTGTAGCGAAGAAGGTGCCATTATAGGATATTCATAGCTAAAGAGGAGAAGTCAGTGCTAGGCCTCAAAGCTTCCAAGGACAGTCTGACTCTCTTGTTAGGGGCTAATGAAGCTGGTGGCTTGAAGTTGAAGCCAGTGTTGTTTATCATTTTGAAAATCCTGGGACCCTTCAGGATTATGCTACATGTACTCTGCCTGTGCTTTATAAATGGAGCAACAAAACCCGGATGACAGCACATGTGTATGTGGCATGGTTTACTGAGTATTTTAAGCCATTGTTGAGACCTTGTGCTCTGAAAAAAAGATGCCTTTCAAAATATTGCTGCTCATTGACAACGTTCCCAGACACCCAGGAGCTCGGATGGAGATGTACAACAAGATTAATGTTTTCATGCCTGCTAAAACAATATCTCTCCTGCAGTCCATGGATCAAGGAGTAACTTGAAACTTTCAAGGCTTACTTAAGAAATACATTTTGTGGGACGCCTGGGTTGGCTCAGTTGGTTAAGCAGCTGCCGCTCAGGTCATGATCCCTGCGTCCTGGGATTGAGTCCCACATCGGGCTTATTGCTCTACAGGGAGCCTGCTTCTCCCTCTGACTCTGCCTGTGCTTACTCTCTCTCTCTCTGACAAATAAATAAATAAAATCTTAAAAAAAAAAAAAAAGGAAATACATTTTGTAAAATTGTGCTGCTGTACATAGTGATTCCTCTGATGGATCTGGGAAAGTAAATTGAAAACCTTCTGGACAGGATTCACCATTCCAAACGGCATTAAGAACATTTGTAATTCATGGAAAGAGGTCAGAATATCAACTTTAATAGGGGTTTGGGGAAAGCTGATTCTAGCCCACTTGGAGGACTTTAAGGGGTTTAAGACTTCATGGAAGAAGTAAGTGTAGATATGGTGGCAACAGCAAGAGAACTAGAACTAGAAGTGGAGCCTGAAGATGTGACTGAATTACTATAGTCTCATGATAAAACTTGAACAAATGAGGAGTTGCTTCTGATGAATGAACGTAGAAAGTGATTTCTTGAGATGGAATATACTCCTGGTAAAGATGGTGGGAAGAAGGATGCCTGGGTGGCTCAGATGGTTGGGTGTCTGCCTTCGGCTCGGGTCATGATCCCAGCATCTGGGGATCAAGCCCCGCATCAGGCTCCCTGCTCGGCAGGGGAGTCTGCTCCCCCACCCCCTGACTGTCTGCTCTGCTTGTGCTCTCTCACTCTCTCTGTCAGATAAATAAAATCCCTTAGGGGAAAAAAAAAGATGATGGGAAGATTGTTGAAAGGACAGCAAAGGATTTAGAGCATGACATAAACTTAGTTGAGGAAGCAGTGGCAGGGTTTGAGAAGTTTCGCTCCCATTTTGACAGAACTTCTACTGTGGGTACAGTTTTTTCAAACAGCATCTTATAGTACAGAGGAATAGTTTCTGAAAGGAAGAGTTAATCAATGTGGCACATTTCTGTTTTGTTTTGTTATAAGAAATTGCCACAACCACCTAATACTGCTCTGGATCAGACAGCCACCATCAACACTGAGGTAGGACCCTCCATTGACAAAATTGTGACTTACTGAACACTCAGGATAGTTAGTATTTTTTTTTTTTTAGCAGTAAAGTATTTTTAAATTAAGTATATACATTTTTTAAGACATAATGCCATCGCATACTTAATTGACTAGAGTAGAGTGTAAACGTAACTTCCATGTGCACTAGGAAACCAAAAATTTATTTGACTTGTTTTGTGGTATTTGCTTAGTTATGGTAGTTGGAAGTGAACTTGCACTATGTTTGCAGTGTGCCTGTAGTCAGTCCCACTCAACCTATGCCCAGTGTTTCAGCAATGGGGCCTAAAAGAATATTTTAGGAGAAAGTCTAGTGAAAGAGCAGATGTAATGACTTCAGCCTGAGAGTCTAAGGGAATTATTAAATAATTTTAGTTAGGGGTATGGTTAACTTTCATTTTGAAAATTTCAGTCTGGCCTTGGTGTGGAGAATAATTTAGGGAAGAGGCAAGAGTGGAGGCAGAAACAGCTGTGAGTGGAGATGTATTAAGAAATGTATTGAGATGTATTAAGAAATGTATTAAGATGTTTAAGAAAAAGGAAATGAAGGCTAAGATTAAGATAGCGTTGAGATGGGGCACCTGGGTGGCTCAGTCAGTTGATCACCCACTCTTGGTTTCAGCTCAGGTCATGATCTCAGTGTTGTGAGATAGAGCCTCCTTTGGGCTCCGTGCTCAGCGGGGAGTCTCCTTCCCCCTCCCTCTCCCTCTGCCCCTTCCCTTCCTTTTGCTCTCTCTCAAATAAATAAATTATTATAAATCTTTTCTTTAAAGGTAGAATTGAGTTGAGAAATATTTTCTGTGTGGAATGAACAGACATTTAGAAATATATTACTGTTAACTGAGGTGTTTTTGTTTGTTTGCCTTCATTTAGAAAAAGACAGTTTGATTAGAAAGTATGCTATATAGATTGACAGAAGTAACTGAAAAAGCCTGATCTGTGTGCTCCATCTGTTTTCAGAAAATTGACTTTTGAAATATCTTGATAAATTTTCTTTTTAGAGCATAACTTCACTTTTGAGCCATGACATCCCTTAAATGACATTTTGTTAAGGGACTTGACATTAGCAGATATAGGGTATATTAAAGTTTTAAAGTGTTTTGTTTATAAAACCTTGATAGCATTTTATATGTCATGAAGTACTGGATTGGACATTTCTTAGATACTGTGAGTCTTTTGGCTGTGCTAAAATTGCAGCAGACTAATTGTCTCACTTTTTAAAAAATTAGTAACTGTTGACTTGTGTTAACTTTAGCTCCAAAGTGGGAATGTCTCTCCATTATTATTACTTAGACATAATTTAATTAAAATGACTTCATATATGGCATTTTGGTCAACATTTTTCCCCCACAAATTTGGTATATATTAGATGTGTTAAAAGTGATAGTTTCATTTTACTTGCATAATACTGAAAATTAGGTGATATGAATTAAATGTCTTTTTTGTTTTTAGAACATTTTAATTAATGTATGAAATAGTTAGAAAGGATACCCTATATAAAACCAAAGGATGTCTTTCAGTTTGTTGTTCGCCTTAAGAAAGATTCTCTTTTGCAAGTTTTCAAATAATTTATGGGTACATTTCAAGAACTATTATGACATAATTGAATCCAGAAGAAATCTTTTATTTTTGTTTTGGTGTTTTATTAAGGTTACTTCAAGCTATCTGATTGCTTTGGATGAATGTTTTTAATTTGGGGGGGTTAAATTGTTATAGGATAAGAGAGCTTTATCTTAAGTACAGAGAGAAAAGTAAGAGATACATAGAGTTATCACTAATACTATTGCAATAAAGTGAGGCAAAGTCTCACATTTTCATGATACACTGTCAGCTCGAGCTATATAATATTTAAGAACAAGGCTTTGACTCTTACGTTCTCTCTTCTAGATCAGTTTGGGGTCATATGTCAATATTAAATACTTCTAGTTGCTTTTGTATATTTAAAAGATATTTTTGGTTTCCTAGAGTAATGTCAAAATGAAGGAATGCATGGTTGTGTGTGTGTGTGTGTGTGTGTGTGTGACCAATTCTGCATATAATCAATTTCACAGTGGCTTAGCTATAAATGGAGGTCTCCCCAGTTTCTTCATCATTCCAGAATTCAGTGGTACAAGGTTGGTTGCTATAAATTTAGGAGTTTTTCCATTTTTATATACGAAGATAATGTTTTTATGTCATAAAGTTTTCTCATGAACTCATGAAAAGATATTCTCAGGATATCCTCCTCTTATTCTTTGCTTTACCTCCTTTTTCTTCTAAGCTCAGTGGCATATCTTGCAAAACTTAGGGCCATATAGTTAGCTTTACTCATAGAACAAGTCTGCTTTCTATACAATTCTTCAGTTTAAACAAGAAAAGAATGTACTTACATTTTAAGTACTCCCTCTCTTTCAGCTCCCAGTCCCCATTTTACATTTAGTGTTCAGATATGTTCAGTATTTGGTCTTTGCTGTTTTTACTAACCCAATTCTCTGCTTTTAGTTAACAGCCAGGTCCTTGCCTGCTGTGCAGTCGGATGAGAGACTTCAGCCTCTACTTAACCACCTCAGGTAATATGAAGGCACACCCTGGTTATGCTTACTATTTTTAAGTGCATTAAAGTGGGTAAAGTACATTAAATGATTAAAACCTCTTCCGTTACTAAAAACTTAACAGTTTTTTCCTTGCTTTAATTCTGTGATGTAAGCTGAAGTTCTTAATATACTTGCTGCCCTTGATTTCAGGGTACTGTTGGAAGGATTTTTTAATTCAATCAGAGTGTGTAAAACTAGTTGGTAAATTTACATTAAAATGAACAGAGGTGACTGCCAAAAGATCTCAAAGGAATGAGCTATTTAAATGCAGAGCATACCTTTGAGACCCCCCCAACATGTTATTGGGGGCAGATGAAATGGGTGGGATTTGTTTTCTAATTAACAAAATATTATTATTATTATTATTATTTTAAAGATTTTATTTATTTATTTGACAGAGAGAAATCACAAGTAGACGGAGAGGCAGGCAGAGAGAGAGAGAGAGGGAAGCAGGCTCCCTGCTGAGCAGAGAGCCCGATGCGGGACTCGATCCCAGGACCCCGAGACCATGACCTGAGCCGAAAGCAGCGGCTTAACCCACTGAGCCACCCAGGCGCCCTAACAAAATATCATTATATTCTCATTATTTTAAAAAAAAACCCAAACTTTACAAGTACAGGAAGGGGAGGAAAAGGAAAAAACCCATCATTACTACTCAGAAGTAGTATTTCTTCCATCTGTGCTGTTTTAAAAACCTAGTGTTGAAATTGCACTTTTTAAAGTGCAATTTTTTTTTTTTAAAAGTTGCTGGTTTTTCATTTTAAAATGAACTTTTTTTTTCTGTTATTAGCATCTCTTCAAAAACATTATTTTTAGTAACTGCGTGGTATTTTCTTGTTTGGCTGTATTGTAATGTTTTCATTTCCTTTTGGGGGCATTTACACCATTTCCAATTTTTCATTAGTATGAAAAATGTCACAGGTTAATCTTTATCTGTATTTTTGATCATTTTTCTTAGCATAGATTTTCGGAGGGGCAATTACTTTGTCAAAGCAAGTGAGCCATTTTAAAGATTTAAGTATATGTGTTTCTTTTTCAAAAACCTTATTCTACTTATAGTTTTAGATTATATAAAATTGCCCACAAGATTGTCACTGTACCCTGAACAAGATATAGGACAGCTAAAATGGTTGCTAATTTAATAGTTAATCATGGAGATACCATTGCAATCAAATACATTTAATATTGATTATTCTTAAGACTGATTTCAAAACATTTTATTATCCATTTTCATTTTGGAGTGGGATTAACTATTTGTATATTTGTTCATTTATTGATAGCATCTCCTGATTTCATTTGATATTATATACTTTAGATGTAAAGGATAGTAATTCAGAGTTGTATTTGTTGCTACATTTTTTTTTCTGAAAGTTTTTGATTATGTTACATTATCCAACATACATTTACAGGTTTTATGTAGGCAGACACCAGTAGTGTTTTCCTTTATGGATTCTTTTTATTCTTTTATTTTTTTTTAGTATGTCCAAGAGACCTAAATATAGAGGGACAAAATTCTTATTATATGGCTGTATGTCGCTGTGCTGTTTTAGATTCTGTTGCATTCCCATATTGATAGCACATGCTTCCCTTCCATTGGGTAGAAACAAACCATGTCTTGAATTATAAAATAAGTTTGAGGGCCAATTTCCTGGTACTTGCACTGGTTACCAAAATTGCTAGTTCTTTTTAATTAACCTGTTTTGAGAGAGGTTTGTTCTTGAATTTAATGCCAATAAGCTATTGATTAGTAGCTTAATCCACTTCTGTTCTAATCAGTTTTGTATGTGACTCCTTCTGATGAGGGAGCAGGAGGCTGGCTGAAGACAGAGCAAGAGCTAGCGCCTCGCACCCCCCTCTCTGTAATTATTCTCCGTAATATGTGGCATTCCTCAGGCACCCCTGACTGCCATAAAACGATAAATAGTTAACTTGCAGAGATCACAATCCTGCAGGACAGGAATCTCCCTTGCTCTACAGATGTCCTAGAGATCTATAAACAGGGAGGTTACCTTATCAATAGCACAAATTTCCAGAGGCAAATAACTCTCAGTTCCTCAAGCCCTAATGTCTCCCTCCCCATCATAAATGAAACTGGAGGAGGCTGAGGTAGAAGGGAATGTAAATGATAGCAGGATCATAACACCCCACCAAGACTCTATCTTGATGTTAATGGCTGACTTAAGACGACATTGATCAAGCCACAAGGGCAAGGCCTTCTCCCAGCACCTTGTAGTCCCTCTTTAACATATGAAAACTCCGTTGAAACCTCCCATCCCTTCACCACCCCTCCCCCAACCACAAGGTATATAACCTGCCATCCCTCAAAACCCGGAGCAGCAGCTCTTTCTGCCCACGGGTCCTGTCTCCGTGCTTTAATAAACCCACCATTTTGCACCAAAGATGTCTCAAGAATTCTTTCTTGATCTTCGGCTCCAGACCTCAGCCCACCGAACCTCACCTGATTCTAGAACTTCATCACTTCTACCCTTCCTCCTTTCCTTCCTCCTTTCTTCCTTTGTGAATCCAGTCAGCAACCCTGAATCACTCTGGTTTATTCCATCCTGATCTCTGTGTGTCTCTTCACAGCCTACGGATCTCTGTTTGTCTTTTCACAGCCTTCTTCTCTTTCAAGGTTTTACTCCCATTTCCCTTTTGGCTTCTTCTAAGGACAAAAGGCAGATTGTTCAAATCAAAAGCAAAGCTTAAGAAGTAAAAGAAAAAAAAATGAAATACTTTTAGTAAATCCAAGTAGTACATATTGGGAAATTAAGCTGTTGTCATATTTGACATATTTGTGTTATGTATAAATGTGTATATATGTTAATGTCTTTGGGATTTACCTTTGCACAGAACTCAGACAAAATTCATTGAGAATGAAAGGAGACTAGGATCCTGTCACTGTATCAGACAGCACAAGAGTATGGCTTTACAAGACTTCTTTCTCAATTTTTTTTTTTAAAGATTTTATTTATTTATTTGACAAGAAAGAAGGAAAGAGAGCACAAGCAGGAGGAGCGGAAGACAGAGGGAGAAGCAGAAGCAGTCTCCCCGTGGAGCAGGGAGCCTGATGCAGGGCTCCACAGTAGGACCCTGGGATCACGACCTGAGCTAAAGACAGATCCTTAACTGACAGAGCCACCCGAGCGCCCCTCAATTTTTATTTGTTCGGAATCTAAGTTGCTTATTTGTCAGGATTGGAATATTGAAAATATTTTTCCTCCTCCCTTCTCCCTGTCCTGTCTCTTTTTTTCTGTCTCTCTTACCACTTCTCTATAGTGACTTTTCCTTCCCAGACAGACAGTTCTTAACCTCTGAATAATTGTTTTGTTGTTAAAGTGGTCCAGACTGACATTTCATTGGCTTGAGTAGCATAAACACTGTATGTGATTTTTAAGCTTCCTAGAGAACTGTTACTGAGTTATGTTTAAGTCACTTTCCCAGTCTCTCCTCTCCTGCTGGTTTTGTCTCCTGAGTGTCTGTATTGCTATTGTAACTTCTTATGTATTCTCCTTGTTGGCTTCTTTGCACTCTCGGAAATATTTCACATTATTGCCAGAGTGATTCTATTATCCCTTGGCTTAAAATCATTCTCTGTCTTCCCAGTTTCATTCCAGGTGAAGTCTGAACTTCTTAGCCTGGCTTATGAAGTCCTTCTGGAAGGTGTTGTACTGTCTCTTTGGACTCTTCTTTTAGTACTGTCCCCAACTTCTAGTGCAACCAAATGCCTTGAAGTTCTTCTCTTTTTCTTTTTTTTTTTAAAAGATTTTATTTATTTATTTGACACACAGAGAGAGAAATCTCAAGTAGGCAGAGCAGCAGGCAGAGAGAGAGGGGGAAAAAGGCTCCTTGCTGAGCAGAGAGCCCAATGTGGGGCTCAATCCCAGGACCCTGAGATCGGGACCTGAGCTGAAGGCAGAGGCTTAATCCACTGAGCTACCCAGGTGTCCTGCCTTGAAGTTCTTCTAATACAACTTGCTGTTGTTGATATCTGTGCCCTTGAAAATATTTTTTCTTCTGCCTGGAATGTTCTCCCATTCCTCCATTTCTATAATTTGCCTAACTTTTACTTGTCCCTTAAGACTTAGCCCATATTACTTCATCTGGTAAGTTTTCCCTGACTGTTTAGTTTGCAGTGGGCCCACTTCCCCTGAGTCTGAATATGATGTGGTATTTATTTATTGTTTTTTTTCATTCACTTATTTATTTATTGGACAAAGATCACAAGTAGGCAGAGAGGCAAAGGGTTGGGGGGAGCAGGGTTCCTGCTGAGCAGAGAGCCTGATGTGGGACTCGATCCCAGGACCCTGGGATCATGACCTGAGCCGAAGGCTGAGGCTTTAACCCGCTGAGCCACCCAGGCACTCCTGAATCTGATGTTTTTTATATGTGTTTCCACAATACCCCCATGGCTACTTATGTATTACAGAACACATAATGTGGTTATCCTTTGTTTACTTTCTGATGACTCCATTATAATATGGGCTGCTTATTAGCTTGTAAAGTGGCTTTCATATTTGTATTTCCAGTGCTGGGACAGTATCTGGCACATGTTAGGTATTCATTACGTGTTTTGTCAAATGAATGAGTGCATGTTACAACAATGACATTTTGTTATTTTTATTTTTCCTGCATGATGTTTTTGTAATTTATAAGTCATATGCCCTTTTTTTGGGGGGGGTATTCTTGATTCAGAAGATAGAAGCCTACATAGCTGAATTTCACCTCTAGTTAATGCTTGATTCTGTGCAAAATAATGGGTTCTTTTTCTTCCACCTCAGTATGGTAATTGTCAGCTAGAATTTAGGTTAACCACTGACATATCTCTTCAAGTCCTTGAAACTTGCACAAACTGTACATTCGTTTAGGGCTTTCTCTGTGGAGTTCACTCTGGACTGGTTGCTAGGCAACCAGGGCTAGATGCTACATGTAATAGGCACCAACTGATGTTCCTTTTTTATTATTATTAAATGAAATAGCTTCTCATTTTATTACCATGTCAGAGACATCTGTATGGAGAATGGCAGTTGATGTGCATAGTTTTGACACTTTCTGTTGTACAAAGTAACCTTGTGATATGCATTTCAAGCATATTGAATTCTTTTTTGGGTGTCTAAAGGTAATGTTTTTCTTTTTACCTTCCTTTTGCTTAGGTCAAAATAAGAAAGAATACTACTTGATTTGAAAGGTTCTAATAATAATCTTGTTATGAGAAAGTAATCATCATTGGTTTGCATGACTGTATAGTTGAGATGTTATCTAGAGGAGATAGACATTAGGCAGTTGAGACTGAGATCATTATTAGGTCTAATTTTGTTTAGTGCCTCTAAAGATCAAAGAGGAATGATGAATAGCATTTTAATTAAATTTATCAATAAGACTAATTTGGGACATGATAGAAATACCTGTA